>NW_026251494.1:0-304826 GCF_025024165.1 Kickxella alabastrina | reverse complement strand
GACGAGACAGCCCTTGGACCAGGAGTCGTTTGACTGGGAGGATCCCAATAATCCTGGGGTTTTGGAGAATATCACAATTTCCAAGTACTACAGCAAACGGTACAACATTATGCTGCGCTACCCATTTTTGCCCGGGCTGGTTGGCCGCAAGAATTCTGTGTTCCCCATCGAGCTGTGCGAGATTGCTGACAACCAGCGCTACCGCGGCAAGCTCAACGAAAAGCAGACTGCTGACATGGTGACATTTGCGTGTCAGCGCCCGAGCAACAACATGGATCAGATTGCTCAAGTCTTGGGCAAACTTGACCTTGGCAACTCGCCAGTGGTTAAGTCGTTTGGCCTCGCAATGCCCAACGTACTGTCGCGCGTCGAGTCGCGCGTGTTGCCTGCGCCCACGCTCACGTATGGCGAAGCATCGCGCCCTCCGCAGGTGACGCCTGTCGGCGGCGCGTGGAACATGCGCGACAAGTCTGTACTGACCGGCGGCACGCCGCTGAAATACTGGGGCGTCTTGATCCTTGCCAACCGCAACATGGTACCCGTGAATATGGTGCAGACCTTTGTTACCACGCTGGTTGACATCTGCAACCGGACTGGCTACCAGGTACAGGAGGCGCGGCCTGTCATTATGTACGGAAACCCAAATTCCGACATTGCCGGTGAGATGAGAAACATTGTCAAAAGCATTAAGCTGCCGCCGCAGCAGCTGCCGCAGCTTCTGCTTGTCGTGCTTCCAACCACCAACACGCAAGTGTACCAGACTGTCAAGAACTGTGCCTACACCACGCTTGGCATCCACACCCAGTGCATGCAGGCCAAGCACATGCAGCGCCCCAACCCGCAGTACTGTGCCAACCTGTGCCTCAAGATCAACGTCAAGATGGGCGGCACCAACCAGGGCCTGCCTGCGGCTGATCTACAGAATATACTGCACCGCAAGCCGACGCTGTTCATGGGGTGTGATGTGACCCATCCGGCGCCTGGAGAGCAGGCCAAGCCTTCTATTGCGGCGGTTGTTGGTTCGACAGATTTCATGGGCCTGCGCTACGCTGCCACTCTGATCCAGCTGCCATCGCGCCAGGAGCTGGTCAATCTGCTTAGGGAGACTGTCGTCCGCCACTTAAAGCTGTTTTACAAGGGCACGCGCACCAAACCTCAGCACATTATTTTTTACCGTGACGGCGTCAGTGAGACACAGTTCAACCAGGTCAGAGACCGCGAGCTTCTTGAAATCCAGCGTGCCTGCGCATCCCTTGAGGCCGGCTACACGCCAGAAATCACCTTTGTAGCTGTGCTGAAGCGGCACAACACGCGCTTCTTCCCGCTGGGCCGCGATGGTGATCGTACTGGGAACTGTGCTCCTGGCACTGCTGTCGACTGCTCAATCACTATCCCGACTATGTTTGACTTTATTTGTTTGCGCATGGCGCCATCCAGGGCACCTCGCGCCCGACCCACTACTATGTGCTGCACAATGGTGCCAGTTTTACGGCCGATCAGATCCAGCAGCTCACGTACCACCTGTGCTACACCTACTCCATCTGCACGCGCTCAGTATCCATTGTGCCTCCTGTCTACTATGCTCACCGTGTTGCCGACCGCGCGCGCTGCCACTTGGTTGACTTTGGCATTGGTTTTGAGGAGGTCGCGTCCAGTGGCTACTACAGCGCGGCAACCACTCGCGCGGCAGCTCCCGCCGATCCAAACATGGTCACCCGCATCATCAAAATTCACGAGAGACTTGCAGACTCGGCATACTTTATGTGAGCTCAGATCCAGAGCAATACCTTTTTTACTTATTGTATTATTTGGTTTGAGTACCAAAATTGAGAAAATTTAAAGATATTGTTATATTGGAAATATAGCATTGAAAATTGATCATTTTGGCGGCTTATCTGAAACCCTGGGAATTGTCGCTGTTGTTGGGCGCGGTGGTCTTTTGGCCAAGGGCTGCAATCGCTGAGTCCATCAGGGGCTGTTGTTGCTGGTGGCGTTGCTGCTGATGTTGTTGCTGCTGATGCTGATGTTGTTGCTGCTGATGCTGGTGTTGTTGCTGTTGCTGCTGGGGCGGCTGGAAGCTGCCAGGCTGCATGTTCAGCAAGCTCATAATGGCCTCCAGGTGGGTTGAACCGGGTACCGTCGTCGCTGGGTAAGTCATGTCGGAAGCCAGGTGTGGCATGGGCATATTCGCAGGGGCGTTGTGCGCGTGAGAATGATGCGATCCAAATTGCTGCTGCTGCAGTTGTTGCTGCTGGGCCTCATTTAGCATGTTATTCAGACTCTGAGGCACGTTCTGTGGCTGCGGCTGCGGCTGCGGCTGCGGCATCATCGCCATATGCGACAGCGGCGTGGCAATTGGAGGCGGCGGCGGGGGCATTATCTGGGCAAAGCGCATCCACCACTCGCGCAGTCCAGCCTCAAATGTCGACTGCATCTGCTCAACATCGCAGCCGTGGCACGGCTGTAAGCGGGAATCAGTGTCTGCTCCATGACAGCAGCCATACCCTGAATGACGCGACCCTCAACCTGCGTGCTGATGCGCTCAACCAGCTTGGCCTCCGACTCGGCACTCAGACTGAGATTTGCTTGGCGCAAGTCATTTTTCGCCTGCAGGTCGGCAAACGCTGCGGATATCTGCGTTTGGATTTGGGACGACAGCGATGCTGATAGCGCGGCCTGCAGCTCGGCAGCAGCAGCGCTCGCGTTGATCTGCTGCTGATGCGGGGCTTTGCAAGCTGCGCAGGGTGTGCGGGTTGTGCAGATCCCGGCGCCGGTGCCAAAGATAGAGCCGGTACTGGCGCCAGCGCTGCAGCCGGTGGAGCTGGTCCTGCCTGGGTGACAGTTGAAACCGCGACGGGGCGCGTGTCTTGCGCCTGCTGAGATGGCAGGCGCTGGTAGCTGGCTTCGCGAGTAGCCTGGCCTCCGGAACTACGGACGCAGAGCGGGCGTGTGTTCGGCATACACAACCGAGGGATCGACAGCTGCTCGTGCTCGACAGCCTTGATATTGGAAATCTGGAGCTGTTGGACCAGACGCGAGTGAACGCTGTATATGCTCAGCGTGGGCTCCAAGGCCTCGCCAGAAACAGGTGGCTCAACTGCTGAACAAGGCTCAATACGGGTTGTTCCTCGCCCAAAGATACCCGTGTGGGTAGCTCAGGCGCATGTCTGCGCCGCTCAAGTTGGCACGAAGCACATAGATCGCCGACGGATTGTGGCTGGCGGCAATCGTCAGGCAGCGGCCCTGCTCGCCCACGACATCTTGGCAAACGGCGCTGCTGTCTTGGGGGAAACACCGACAAATGACACGTACTGCAGTAGCATGGCTGACCCGGGCTTGCTCCCAGCCACCACAGCTGCATATTCATGTTCATCGAGTAGCCACAATTATGTGGCCTGCGCCATCGGCCTTCGAGGCTGGGGGAACATAGATCAGCGTGTCCACGGGCTGGTCGCAGTTGGCAACCTCACACAGCAACTTGCACGAGCTGTTGCTTGTGTCGCTCTGCTTGCTGAGCTCGTAGATGCAGATGGATGTGTTGGCGGTGGCAGCGATGACCCAGTTCAGGCCAGCGCGCTCGATCGCAGTGACTGCGCTATCGGTGGACACGGGCACAAATCCAATCCCCTGGCTGAGGAACTCAGAAGAGGGTCCTGGGTCAAGGGGACGGGCGCCCGAACGACCATAAAGCCCTTGTCCGTGCCTATGCACAGCTCCATCATGCCGTCGACAATCTGGTTGCCCAGGCCAGGCTTGTGTACCGGGCATCGTCGTTGCTGTCAATGTCAATTACAGGCTCATAGGCGATTGCGCCCTCAGCCGAGGTCGCCTCCATGTCAACAGGGCCAACCAGCCAGACATCAGGCGGTTGTCCTTGCCCAGCGACGCGAGGATTTGCGGCATGCCTGGCTCCTTCGAGCAAGGGTGGAACGCCATGTCGATAATGGAGTCGGTATGACCCTGCATCTTTGCCAGTTGGCCATGGAGCTGATGAATCACGCGGATGCGCCCACCCTCCTTGCTTCTCACGGCATAGCAGATATAATCACGGCTGACCGATATCAGGCGGCCGGGCCTGAAGCGCGTCGGCTGCTGGAGAAGAGAAATGGGGATGGCTTCAAGCCTGGCCTTGAGCTTCACCTTCTTGGCATCAATATTCAGGTATGATGGCTTGCTCTTCTTGGGGATGCTGCCAGTGCTAGCAACGCTGTCATTTCCGTCCCCGTTTATGGTGGTGGCAATCGACGAGATCTTCGAGATGGCAATAGCATTGCCAACTCTGGTGGTGGCTCCCAGGCGCGGCGACGAGTATGCGGACGGAGCGCGCGACTTGGTCTGCAACGGCGTGCCTGCTGCCGACTTGGGACAAGGGCTTCCGACGGGCTTGACCTGTTGCTGTTGCTGTTGCTTGAAATACAGAATCTCATTTGCCGGCGCCTCATTACCACTGGCATTCGCGCTACCGCTGGCACTGCCGCCCTGTGCAGACATCATGCGCCGAATCTGCTCCATGGGGTTGGCTTGTCTCGACGCCTCTGGTTGTCCTGACGCCGCTGGTACTGCCGACGAGCCAGAGCCTGGGGTGTGGCCGAACGACCTCTCGAGGTCAGAGACCAGCATGGGTGACTGTGATGTCGAATACGCCTGTGAATGCGGGGGCTGAGGTTTCAACAGAGTCTGCAAAAGGCTTAATCCAACATCATTGGTGGGCATCTGCGGCGTGGAGCCAACGCCCGAGTGCGTGCTAATGTTTGTCGACGGCGATGGGCTGCTAAAGTTGGAATTGCGGCGCGTGGCTTCCCTCTCGCTGCTCTGAGCTGGCCCGGGCGATTGAGACGCGCTTCCGAGCTGGTCGCCGCGCCTTCTGCCCAGATGCTCTGTGGGATTGAAGGAATTGAAGTGCGAACTTGGATGGGATGAGGCGTTGTTGTCCATCTTGCCAAATGTAAATAGTATTTATACGTTGATCGTGAAAGAGAATGCGTTTGTTGGGCTGGAATCTGAAATTTCCTGTATTCTTTGTGTTATCCTAATGTAAAGTAGTAATAAAAATAAAATTATAGATATTTCAATCTGTTTTTAGGAGAAGGCGAAATTTAAAGTCGTCTTAATAAGGCCAGGTTTCGAAGCAGGTTTTGCAGCTTGGCTTTTGACTGCTGCAAATTGTTTAAACGGCAGCTTTGGTGTTGCCGCGTGCGCCCCTCTCCCCTGATCCATGAAATGCGTGATTGAGTTAAAGTGGGCAAAAAGAGAGATTTTGCCGACCACGCCTTCGTGTTTTTTGCTTTTATTTTTATCAACTGTTTTAATTGATGTTCTCACAGCAGCCATGAATTCTCGCGCATTGCTACGCATTTCCTTCTCTTACAACTCTGTTGTCTCTCGCACCCTGCTGCTATCCTTGGCAAAGGCGGCGCCCAGACCGGTGGTGTTGGCGGCAGGTCACGCAAAAGCTGCTGCTTTTGTGCTGGGCCAAAACAAAACCAGTGCCGGTTCTTCGCATCGAAAAAGAAGGGCGGCAAGAAGGCGGGATCCGCTGGCGGCAAGAAGCACGCTGAAGAGGAGGACGCAGAGGATGCGGGCCCGTTGAGATGACACTGGACCTGGACAAGATGGCAGAGCAGATGCAGCTCAGTATAGACCGCTTTGCCACCGAGCTGCAGGCTGTGAGGGCGGGTCGTGCTAGCCCAGCCATGCTCGACCATGTCAAAGTCCTCCTAAAAGGCGGCTCGGCGGTTCTCTCCGATTTGGCCATGATTGCAGTCAAGGACGCCCATAACCTCATCGTCATCCCCAACAACGAGGATGAGCAGAAGGCCATAGACACATCAATTCGTAGCGCCGGGCTCGGGCTGAACCCGCGCATCGAGAAGAATGCTGTCATTGTCCCGGTTCCTAAGCCGACCAAGGAGTCGCGCGAGAGGCTACTCAAGGGCTTGGGCGCTACAGCCGAGCACACCCGTGTCCATGTGCGCAAGCACCGCCAGGATGCGATGAAGCGGCTCAAGAGCGACTCCAAGAACAGCATGCCCAAGGATGAGATCAAGGTCTGGGAGAAGGACATCCAGGCAGCAACGGACAAGTACATCGGCAAGATTGAGGAGCTGCTCAAGGCTAAGACACGCGAGATTGAGCGCACCTGATCTGTAAGCAATCAGAATCTGCAACGATGCACATCCTAATTGGTTAAAGTGAAGCTTTAGCTTCCCTTATAGTAGATTTATTGAGATATTTACGATCACACTGCTTAAAATTCAAAATCATAGTTTCACCCCAACCCTATCCCCTGTGTAGATCTGCTGCTGCAGCCAAAATAACTGAATCAAGTTGATTTCAATCAGTGGATTAGTTAATCACCTTTTTCCCAGCGAAATAAGCAGCCGTGGTGGCAGCCAAAGAAAGACAAAAAATTTTACAGCGAGATTTTTTCTCTCGGATTAAGCGGTATGCCTGTCCGACTGGCCCGCATCTTTTTTATCTATGGCCAGTTGTCTGAAATCAGATCGCATTTAAAGTTGACACAGCCTTGGATATGTGGATATGCGTGCAGACATCAGACAGCATCTACAGAGAGCATTGAGCATAAAAGTTTTCAAAAGCTCTTCTCTTTTTTTCTTTCTTTGGTTTAGTCTCAATCTCGAATTTACTATTTCTTATTGTATAACACAACTGGCGCTTCTTCTCGAGTCGTCCCCCAACTTTTATTTATTTTGTCACTCCGAAAAGTCTCCTTTTGACGTCTTTTATTTTTGGGTTTTGTAAAAAAAAATTTTCTTGCAAAGAGAGCATAGGCAGCCAGCCCAGTCTCCCCCCACCTGGCCAGAGACCTCTTGCCTTGTTTTTTCCATCTGTGTACAAACGGCCGCTATAACAAAAGCCTTTACCACCCGACGATATTTTTCCTTGTCACCCACACCCAATACCAGCTGAGCAAAATTAAAGACTGTTTTTTCTCTTTTCTTTTCCAATTTTACCCAATTTGGAGCTAATTATTATTATTGTTCACTTTTTTCTTATTTATTTATTTGCACGCCTTCTTTTTTACATTATTTTCTTCTTTGCCCATTCATACTTGTCACATCCATAATTCAATACAGCGCGCTCGCTCGCTACGAAACACAAGGACTGGGACGCCCTTTATTCGCTCTATTGTTGCTCCAACTTGTACTTTTTACGACCCGTTTTGGGGTAGTCGCATGCTCCAGGAAAGCTCACTCTTGTAACGCTTACTCGAATTTTAAACTGCAGTCAGAGGAAAGGTAATAAGCTTTTTTTGCCATCTTTGACCAGCTCGAACCACGCTTTTCGGCAACCATCCCTTCAAATGATGTCGGGTCCTACAAAGCCATTTGACCCATTTGGCAGCGCTATAGCTCTGGCAGCCGCCGATTCGAAGGTAATTTTTATTCAACAACTTTGCTATGTTGCTCTGCTGTCTACTGCATTGACTTGTTCTTTTCATCTTTTCTTGGTCGGAGTGACTGGTATTTGTTTTGTTACTACGGTAGACCCAAAATGTTTCATTCAAAACCAGTTACGCCTATCGACAATCCTTGTATTATCCTGCCTCGTTTATTTTTTTTTCATATTTTTGCTTTGCCTGGCGAGAAGTTGATTTTTTTAGCTGCTGCTCTCCACACAACAAAGCTTGTAAATGTAATAATGCCTTATTAGATATGGTGCTATCGTAGATCACCTCATCTCATATATCGGTTTCATTGGTCGGTTTCCCATGCCTCCCGCAAAGTTATTCTGCTCTGTTTTTGTAAAATAAGTTTGAAGTGGGGGAGGTAGAGGCGAGCAGATGGTGACACAGCCGGCGATATTCGGTACATGTGTGGAGATTACAGCCGAGCAAAAAAATATATAACCCAAGCTCGAACGAGACTAAGTGCATCCAAGTGACTGCACCAATTTTTATTTTTGGCACCTGCACAAGCGTGCACTGGTGTATTGCCATTGGCCTTAGCGATTGTTGGGCATCAACGTACTAAATGCTTTATTTTATTTTCTTTGTCTCTACAATCGTTTACTTGTTTACTTCAAATAGTCCCACGCCAGCAGCACCAACCCTGATTCTGGCCCCCGTATCACATCGAGCAACAAGATTGGATTTGGAAACTCTGCTTCTGCGTCCCTGTTGTCTCCGTCCTCGGGCGCTTCATCATCGTCAGCCTCCCCCACCACTACGGCAACTACTACAAACCAGGCGATGGCCACGGCTGTGGTGACCGGTGTCAGCGGCGGCGTAGCGGCAACGTTGCTTTGAATGTTGCTGCTGCAGTCACTACTACCAACCCTAGCGCTGCATTTATCAACACCGCGGCCGCAGCTGCCTCACAGCAGTTAAATGGCGGCCACCAACTCAGGCACACTTCGATATTCGAGATTGGCGGTGAGCCGTTTGGCGGAGAGAACCCCGCTAATGGCCTTCCTTCCTCCCGTCTCGGCCGCATTGGCGAGGCTTCAAATGGCGGCGGCACGCCGCACTCTTCCGCCACGCCGCCCATTGGCATGCACCCACTGGTCCCATCATGGGATCCCCGCACAGCCTATTTAATGGCTCGGCATACGGGGCTGCCAGCCAGTCTCAGCTGCCCATAGCAGGTCCTCGCGGCAGCCGTACGCCTTCCGTCTCGCAGTCGCGGTTTAACAGCGTGCTTGGCGAGGGCGGCCTGCAGTCTACAGGCCTCAGTCGCAACAGCGACAAGGACGCCAGCAGCAACGCTGTGGCGAACGGCGCAACCGGAGTCGGGCATAATTTCTTGGACATGGGCTCTGGCATTCTTGACACGATGAAGTCGCAGCAGACTTCCCCCAACGATGGCGCGCAGCCAAAATTTAACGACTTTTACATCAAGTCACTGCCTGTCTCTCGCCGCAACTCGCGCGAGTTCCAGAACCTGTGGCAGGAGCTCGAGGGCTTTTCCATCAATGACAGCTCGACGCACCCGTCGGCCAATCTGATTGCAAGCAGGTCGAACCACTTGGCTGGGTTTGACGGCCACTCGATTGCCGCGCGCAACAGCTCTGGCGCATTCCGCAGCGACTCTGGCAACGCTGCAGCCCTTGGTACCAGCCCCAAGCTGCCGCAGGGTCTGCTGGACGACGACATGCTAACTATGCGTCCAAAACCAACCGCAGTCGATTCAATTGGAGCATCCACCAATGGGAGCGGTCTGATTGTGCGCAACCCAGTGTCAAAGCTTGCTAGCATCAGCAGCAGCACCGATCTCGCCTCGGCAGGGCTCTATAATGATCCGCGCATGGATGCCATCGGCGGCTCTGTGCTTGGCGGTTTGGCCCAGCATAAGGTGGCCAATACTGACGCGCTAGCCGACGAGTCCATCGGCGATTCGCGGCTGTACGACCATGGCCGCGCGGCCAGTCTCATTCGCAACGCCAGTACGCCGGTTCTTAACACGAAGCAGTACCAGGTGATGCGGTCTGTCGGTGAGATGTCGCATCCAGTGGGGCAAGCACATGGCGGCCCTGCGTACACAAATTCTGGTGGCGCGCCCAGATACGACATGCAGGCGCAGCTGTACAGCGCCCACACCCAGCAGGGCTATCCCGCGGGTGCTGGCGATCCGGCCTATGATTTGGCTGCCAACCGCCACTACCCGGGTGCCCCGAACTACCCGTATGCGAACAATGCAGCGGGCATAGGCATTGGGCGCACCCGGTCTTTTGTAGTGAATCCGTCGGCGCCTGGTCAATCCGGCCCGATGTGCGACAGCTATGGTATGCAGGGCTCGTACGGGCCGATACCAGGGCCGCCAATTGCAGGGATGTACGGCATGGGCCATCAGCCCAGCCACCTTGGCGTACCGCCAGCTCCTCTACAACACTCGCACCTGCACATGCACCCTCCGGCCCAGCATCAGAAGCAGAGCCAGCACCAGCAGAAGATGCAGCCCCAGCGCCACGCCCAGCTCCAAAACCAGCAAACAGGCCACTCGGCGAAACCTGGCCCCTCAGCGGTATCCGCAGCGGCCAAATCTGCTGCGCAAGCGTCATCGGCTCAACCCAATGCAGCATCTGGAGGTACTCATCAACAGAAACATGGCAACGGCGGCAATGCCAATGCCAGCGGCAACGATAGCCACGGTCGCTGGTCTGAAGCTGATGCCAGCAAGTTTGCCAACGTGTCGCTCGAGGAACTCCAAGGCTCGATCTTCGGCATGTGCAAGGACCACCAGGGCTGTCGCTTCCTGCAGAAGACGCTTGAAGCGGGGCAGAAGGACCAGATCGACCTGATATTCAAGGAGGCGTCACCGCATCTGTCGGAGCTGATGACCAATCCCTTTGGCAACTATCTGTGCCAGAAGCTGCTCGAGCACTGCACAGAACCGCAGCGCAAGCAGGCGATGACGGCCCTTGCACCCGACCTGGTGGCCATCTCGGTCAACGTGCACGGAACGCGCGCGGTGCAGAAGATCATTGACTCAGTTTCAAGCCAGGGCCACATTAACACAATCATTGGCGCTCTGCGCAACAGCGTGGTCATGCTTATCCGTGACATCAACGGCAACCACGTCATTCAGAAGTGCCTGAGCCGGCTGTCGAGCAAGCACAACCAGTTTATCTTTGACTCGGTCGCCGAGAGCTGCATCGAAGTGGCCACGCACCGACACGGCTGCTGCGTTTTCCAGCGCTGCATTGACTACGCTACTGACAGCCAGAAGGCGCAGCTGGTCAAAGTTATTGTGGATAAGGCGCTGACGCTGGTGCAAGATCCATTTGGCAACTACGTCGTGCAGTACGTCCTGGATCTGGGAATCATGGACTACTCGGAGCCCCTGATCAGGAGGTTTGTCGATCACATCTGCGGGCTGTCCGTGCAAAAGTTCTCGTCCAACGTCATGGAGAAGTGCATCCGCATAGCCAGCCCGGCTACGCGCAAGATGATGGTGGCGCCAATGCTGCAGCGCGAGAAGCTGGATATGCTGATGCGCGACTCGTACGGAAACTATGTCGTGCAGACGGCCCTGGACTTTGCCGATCAGACGACCCAGCGCCTGGAGATCATCGAGGCCATTTTGCCGCTGCTGCCGCATATTCGCCACACGCCATACGGAAAGCGCATCTTTATCAAGCTGCAGCGCGACGGCTTTGTCTCTGCCGTGCCCAGCGCCGCATGTAGCCGCCACGCGTCGCCGATCCTGGGACCTTCGCACGGCTCGCACTCGACGGCAGCAAACGCGTCGATGCCGCTGTATCCGCAGCTTGCCGGCAACAGCAGCATTAACGGGCCGATATCTGCAACGGCAGTGGCGGCAGACTATGCGCCTGGTCATGTGACCAGCCCTCAGAATGGCAACGCGACTGGCGCAGGCGGAAAGTCGCAGGTGGGCCACCCGCGCATGTATATGACCAGTGCACCTGGCCCTGGCAGCAACAGCGGAGGCGCTTACCAGCAGACACACCACCCTCACCACCCTCACCACCAGCCCGGAGGCGGCATGTACTACTACAACATGGCAGGCATGGACGGTGCAGGGCAACATCAGCACAGCAGCAGCAAATGTACCACAGCCCGGCCCCCATGATGCCATCGGGCAACAGTGTCTACGATTTCTCGGCGATCGCTTCGTCCGGGTCAGCGCCGCTTTCAGCACCATCAGCGTCTACTGGGCCAGCCTCTGTCTCTGGGCCGCCCGGAGCCAAGCTGCAGACGACATCGTACTACGGCGCTCGCTGATTGCTCGAAAGTGGACCACCCTGTGCACAGCATCGGGCCCTCTATCTGCTCCGCACTTACCATTCTTTTCCTTCTCTTGCGAAAAGAGGATGACAAGGCGACACTAAAAAATGTGCAACTTTTCTGAGCGAGCAGCGCTATGAAGGGAGCTTGCTGCTATAATTTTCATAATCTCACCTGTATTGGACTTGGCCCCTGAAGGCTAGTGTCTTGTCGAGTAGTGGACACTTTGCCGCAGAGTCATTTGTTTTTTCTATTTCCTTTTTTCTCACATGTTTTATTTCTTTTTATCTTTTGTACTGACTTGTACTTCTTTGGTTTTTCTTCTCATTTCTCGTATAAATACAAACACACGTATTTCATGCTTTGAGCCAGTTGGCAATAGTATTAGACGCGATGGAGAAATTAAAGGACATTTACTTGGTCATCTGCCATGGTGGCCGTGTTTTGCTTGTAGTGGATCGGGCTCAGTGCGCGCAGGCGCGAGGCAGCCTGCTCGGCAGTCAGGTCGCGCTGGGGCTCCGCCATCATCTCAAATCCAACCAGAAACTTGCGCACGGTGGCATTGCGAAGCAGCGGCGGGTAAAAGTGCAAGTGAAGATGGCAACCGTCAGCATCAGGATGGTTCGCTGTCGGCGACTGGTGAATACCCATCGAGTACGGGAAGCTGCATTGGAACATGTTATCGTAGCGGCAAGTAAGCCCCTGCATGATCTCCGCCAAATGCCTGATTGCAGCGCGTCAAGCTCATTGATATTGGAGAGGTGGGACTTGGCGACAATCATGGTCTCGAAGGGCCAGACAGCCCAGAACGGAACAATACCCATGAATGAGTCGTTCTGTAAAACAACTCGGTTAGTGGACTCACCCGCAGCAGCGTTCGCCTCCTCAGCCTTGGTATAGCTGCACAGAAGGCAAGCACGCGGGCCAGTATTGCTGGCGTGCTTCTTGTTGAACTTTTTGAGCGACTCCATTTCCTTCTTGGGCTCGCTCGGAATGTCAGAAAGGGCCCAGATCTGGCCATGCGGATGCGGGTTCGAGCATCCCATCATAGCGCCCTTATTTTCAAACAACTGCACGTATCCGACGCCTGGATCCTTGGACAGCTCCGTGTATATGGACTGCCATGTGCGCACAACCTCGCAGATCTCATCGAGGCTGAGCTCGGGAAGTGTGAGATCGTGGCGCGGCGAAAAGCACACAACCGAGCACTGACCGCGCGTCGACTCAACGCGGAATAGCTCGTCTGATGCGTTTGCGCCGGCGACCTGTGCCAGGGCGGATTCGGGGCAGTCTGGCTGGGACTTGTGGACGGCGGCGTAGTCGTTCGGGAATACGTAGGTTGAAGGGTAGTTGGGGTTTTGGGCCCCGGTGGCGCGCGTGTTGCCCGGGCATAGGAAGCATTGGGGGTCGTATTCGGGACGCTGCTCGGTCGAGGCCTCTTCAACTTGACCGAGCCAGGGGCGCTTGGCCCTGTGTGGCGAGCAGAGCACCCATGAATCGTTCAGCGGGTTGAACCGACGGTGCGAATGGTCAGTAAAGGAGAACTCTTCCGATGGCATTTTTTGTTTAATTAAAAGCCGGCGTGTGTAATTGCTATTGGAGTATTAAAAGTAAGTTTTGGAAGGGGTGTTGAGAGCAGACAGGGCAGGGCAGGGAAAGATAAAGGATGAAGTGAAAATGTGTGGGAATGTGTATGAGTTGGGCGCAGAGTCAAATACCCACACACCACTCTCACTCTATACAGTGATAACGGGCTGATATTTTGAGCAGAAAAATAGAAAACCGGGCCATTTACATCACTCTTCTATGCATATCGATATAGACTGGTGCGCTCGCAAGATGGCATGTGCAAGCAAATCCTTCATTTCGAAAACACACTGATAGCCATTTTAATATTATATCGGAGTAGGGCCAATAGTACGAATTTTAATAGCGTCATTTCATTTCATTAAGCAAGACCAGCAGATCGCCGCCTTTTGACTTCTGGATGGGACCTCTACAACCACTTTATTAGCAGAATAACAACCAATACTATAACTACGACGGCCAGCGCAACGATGCACTTGTTAGCCACTGCGCCCTTGTGATGCCTGTCGGCCTGCACAAGCTCCTCGGCAGCAGCAGCAACATTAACAACTGTGGTTTCGACGTTATAATCGATGCGGTCCAGCATCGTTCCCTGGTCTATGACCATGCCCTGCATCTGACCAAAGATCGCAGCCAGCTCAACTATGGACTCGTGAATCTGTGCAATCTCTCCCTCGCGCTCAACAATAGCCGCTTCATTGGTCTCGACCATCTGTAGCTGCTCGTCAGTCAGCGTCATATCGAACCTGCGCGACACCGAGCGTTCGTGCTCAACGTCCAGCGCAAAGACATCCGTATTGACGTCCTTGTGCAACGACATCTTGTGCAAGTACGTTGACTGGGAAGTTCGGAATGCCGACGACAGCTCCTGCAGCCTGAGCGCCAGCGACGACTGAATGTTTTTGCCCACCACCTGCTCCTGGCCAAACGCCTGGTATTGGCCGATACTCCGCACCAGGCCTCCGCATGACTGGAATTGCGCCGTTATGTCGTGCGTCAGCATATTTATCTCGCGCTCCTCGCTGGACCGGTCATCAAACCCGGCAGCAGGTGTTTTTGTGCATAGCTTCTAGCCGCTTGATCTTGCGCGATATGTCGTCCATTTGCTCATTAAAGTCGTCGACCAAATCCACCCACCGCGGGGGCAAATGCGCTAGCTCAATTACCATTTCGCCATCGTCGTTTGTTTGCTCAATTAGCCCCTCCTCCTCGGCCGCATGCCGCTTGCTGCTGTTTGGCCTGTGTCGTCGGCAGTTCTCGTGCGGTTCCGCCGTTGCAAGTGGCCGAATGAGTTGCGGTACTGTATAAAGAGAAAGGTGCGGCTGCGGGTAGCCATTGTGCGAATTAGTGATAGGGCAGAATTTCTTTATTTGTATGTTTGCTTGCGTACGCGTGGTCGTGGTCGTGGTCGTGAATTTAAAGGAAAGGAAAGGAAAGGAAAGGAAAGAGGTGAATAGCAAGATTGTGGCAGTAGACGTCAATATAAAAATACAAAAAATACAAAAAAGAAAGTCGAGCTTGCTTTCTGGTGACGCTGATGTAAAAAGCACAAACAAACGAAAGCGCTCCTTAAACTTTTTGACTGCACTGTAATAAATCCCCAAACCTGCGGGGGGGCGACCTTGGGAATTTTGGTTTACGCACTTACCTTTAGATGTCGTTAAAAGGCAGGTGCGTTAACACCTTTCGCCAGAGGTAGAAATAAGATAGCGAACAAGTCAGATCCTCGTGAGCGTTTAGCAGCAGATTATTGCATTCTTTAGATATTTATAGTCTCGTTCTTTTCTTTGGTTTGCTCGATGCAGGTGTAGATGCAGTGCCTGCACTAGGACCATCGCCATCACCAGCAGATCGAGTTTGTAAAAGAAAATTGGCTGATTATTTTTGTTTTTGTCGCAGGTTATATTTTTCGAGCAAACGGCTCGTGCATTGTCCCAAGATGATCCAGAGTCTATTTTTTGAGGCGAACAGATTGCTTGGGTCGGGCCAAACATGGCTTGCAATGCGCGTCATGCAAACGCCGACTGCAAAGCGCACTCTCTGCGTCACCACCACCACCGCCGCCGCCGCCGCACACGTTCACGCAGCCGGCTATGTTTGGTCGGCCGGGCGAGCTCTTTAGACAGTCAGTCGCGCATTGGCTTGCTCGCCATTCCGCATAAGTAGTGGCCAACTCTGCATCTCCTTTTCTCTCTCCCTCCCACTTCCGTCTCCGTCTTTGATTTTCCGAATATTCACGAAATCATTCCTAATAACATTTTTCATTTAAGCAATAATTTCACGAACAAGCCTCACTATTGTCATTTTCTTACATAGTTCTTCCAATCTTCATCAGAGTACCCTGAGCTGTTCCGATTCGTTTTTTCTTGTGTCTGTTGAGTCAGGGAAGAACCTTTATCTTTACGGCCACGCTCTTCTCTTCTTTTCTTGCCAACCATCATTATATATCTTTTTTGATTTGAAACGCTGGCGTCCTCGACGAAACACATCGTCAATAGAAACAGCTGTTTGAGCAATTAAAAACCTGCTTATTTTGCACTTTCATTTCACAACAGGTAAGAGTTTTTTTGTTTTTTGTGTTTGTTTGTTTGGCGAAGGTCCTTTTTGTTCATAAGTGGCGGGGGGAGAGGAGCGACTGCTGGGCAGTAGAGTAGCGAATTGAAAGAGCACCCGGCCTTCTGTTATTTCGCCGCACTTTTTTCGCGCATTTTCACACTCAACTCGCTCGCCCCGCCCGCCCCGCCCACTTTGCTCATCATTTGAATTTGACTGTCCGCAATTTCGGCTCTTCGTTTGATTTTAAAGACAGCTTGTGTTAAGAACAGGGAGAAGCGCACACCCACTATTCCTCTTTCTCTTTTCTCTTCTTTATTTTTCACACGCACAGCATTTCTCCATTCTGACATCTAACGTTTTTATTTTTTCTACTTTCTTATTTTCTACTTTTCTATTTTACTCTTACTGACCTGTACTCTAGCTAGCTACTGCCTTACGTATAAAAGATATTTTGTTTGGCAACCTTTTTTGTCCTAACGCTTGCTCGCCTTGCAAAAAATAAAAAATAAACGACAACAACTACGACGACTACAACGACTCAGAACAAGAGAAACCCCCGAATAATGTCCAAGGCACTCGAAGAAACCATGAAAAGACTGGAGCGCACTAGCATCAGCGACATGAGGAACACCGGGGCAACCTCGCCGTCGCTCGCGTCGACTCTCTCGGCTGCGTCTCCAGTACACCACAGCGACATGCAAGCCAACCAACCAACAAGGATGGGGTTTTGAGCCCCGGCTCTGCGCACAGTGCGTCGCCTGTTAACGGCGGGTATAACAATAGCCCTGGCACGCTGGCATTTTCCTCCGATCAGGCGAGGATTGACAGCGACGCTCTCGGCAAGAACCGCGCTCGCCGTGCCGTGCAGAGCATGTATGGCGCCCCGCCTGGATATAATGCCTCGATTGGCGTGGCGGCAGCTACAACTCGCTGGGCCGCGGCAGGGTTTCCAGCGGACGCCAGCGCAACAGCATCATGGTTCCGGTAAGTGTTAAAATAACCAGACCCTGATTTTGTGATTTTTCCAAACAGCAATAACAATAGAAGCTGGCGATGCACGATCCACCTTCTAACGATTCTGGCTGCTTGCTTGCTGCATCACTGCATCACTGCATCACTGCATCGCTTGCCTTATTTGTTTGACCTAGAAAGTGCAAGCCACTTTGGTTGATTGAAGGGGGCAGAAGTGGGCATCTGACTGGCTGCTCTGCTCGTTTTGTGCTCGCTGTTTTCTATTTCGCTTTGTTATTGTTTGCTTTATGCGCCCTTTGTGCGCGCGCACCCATTTGCAAATCCAATCAAGCACGCTTTTGTCATAGCTGGACGGTGGTGTGTTTTGTTATCTATTTAAATATGTTTGCTAACTGCTACGATTCACCGTACCTTTGTAAAATTGCCATTCATTTTTTTGGTGCTCGTTCTTTTTTATACAATCATGTAGGACCAGCTCCAGGCAGCACTGACGCCACAGAATGCCTTGCCCGCGAACCAGCTGCAGCCGCCGGTGACTAGACTCACTGGCGCCGAGTATGCACTGATGGCCAACATGCCCGACGATGCCATCCCCAATGCGATTGTTGTGAAGAACATCACTTTTACGATCAAGCGCGAGGACCTGTTGCAGACCATGGCCGATCTGTCACTGCCATGCCCTACGCCTTCAACTACCACTTTGATAACGGCGTGTTCCGCGGTTTGGCCTTTGGAAACTTCCGCACGCCCGAGGAGGCGGCGCGTGTCATCATTGGGCTCAACGGCGTTTCACTGCTCGGGCGTCCGCTCAAGGTCGAGTACAAGAAACGCTTCCGGGCACGGTCCCTCCGCCTCATCCCAACACTATTGCCATGATGAACTCGTCGAACTTAAACCACCAGTCCATGGGTGATATGCAAATTCAACAGCAGCAGCAGCAGGATATCTTTGGTGGATCCTCGGCAATGTCCTTTGGCCAGAATCAGTACCAACACAGCAACACCAGCAGCAGTACCAACAACAACAAATCCAGCAGCAGCAATATCAGTTTGAGCAACCTATTCCTCGCCCGCGTCGCAACCAGAACAGCGATGCTCCTGAGCGCCCACGATCAATGATGGTTCTTCCGAGCTCCATGTCCATGCCTGATCACTTGAATCAGAACTACCAGCAGCAGCAGCCAGCA
The DNA here is from genome assembly GCF_025024165.1 of Kickxella alabastrina. Lineage (NCBI taxonomy): Eukaryota > Fungi > Kickxellomycota > Kickxellomycetes > Kickxellales > Kickxellaceae > Kickxella > Kickxella alabastrina. The sequence continues at coordinate 286,818 of NW_026251494.1, read as the reverse complement.
ACAACCAACAACAACAACAAAGACAAAGCTATGTAGCATTTGATGACGATGCTAGCGCTATGATCGACTTGGACGACGCAGAAACACGGATTATTTACGATGTGGTCAGCCAGTTTAGACACAACAAGTCAATGACTGAGCTTGAATTCCCGCTGTGCTGAGCACCAAGCATCGCCAGCTGGTCATGCTGATCGCCGAGAGATTTGGCCTTAACCACGAAACCAAGACCAACGAGGAGGGCCGCTGTGTCCGCATATACAAGGGGCTTGCCACTCTCCTGGAGGGTACCGAGGCCAGACGCCGCTCGGTTGCTAGTCCCAATCCTGCTGGGTTGAGCAATGGCGGTATTGGCAGTCATGCTGGTACTCAGCGGTATGGAGCGACTGGACGCTCGAGGCCGTCGTCTATGCTTTATCCGGATACGATGAATATGAATGGATTCAACTCGCCATTAGCGTCGCACCAGCAGCAGCGTATGGGCTCCTTCCAGTCGTCGCAGCAGGGATATCAGAATGAATTGTCCCGTGTGCGCAGTTACACGCACTCGCAGGGTGTGTCGGCGCACTTCCAGCAGCATTCTATGCAGCAACAGCAACAACAGCCTGTGCAGCAGCAGCACCAGCCTATCCAGCAGGATATTGGCTTGCAGCAGCAGCAGCAGGCATTCCCACGCGCCAACGATGCCCCAGGTAGGGCCAGCGGCAACTATGGTGGGTACCCGAGCCGCCTGTACCAGGACTCGGCGGTCGTCCCCTACAGGCACCCGCGCGGCCCCGAGATGTCGCAGAACTTTGTTGCTCGTCAGCAGATGCACCAACAGGACGAGCGGCAGATCCAGCGACAGACGCAGCTCAAGGTTTTGCAGCAGAACCGCCAGCGCCGGCTGTCATCGACAGCCGAAAACAACAACGACACCCCCAGCACACCAGTGGCAGTTGCGACGGCGGCAGCGGCAGCAGCAGCAGCAGCCTCGCCTGCAGAGTCTTTGTCCTCGTCGACATTTAAAATTGAAAAGCCCTTAAGCAAGGCTATTCCCATCGTCAGACCTCCTGGCGACAGCGACAGCAAATACAGGTCCTTGCCCGCATCGCCATTGATTCCAAACTTGGCAGTTGAGCAGACCAAGCAGCATTAGAAATACAAGAACCATGCGGATACCTTTTTAAAATGAGAAGAGCCAACTAGACGCACCTTGCTCTATTTTTTTTGGTGCCGCTTTTTTTGTTTGCTTTATTCAAATGAAGATTTTTTAAAACATTTTTATACAAAACTACCACTTGCATGTATTTCGGAAAAAGGCATAGTGAGAATGGACCGGGCACCAATTTTCATTGCATTATTGTATTATTGCAGCAGCTGGAGGTCGGCCGACTTTGGATTGATGTCGTGGACGATCAGCAGCATGCTGTCGAGACGAAGCTTGGCAACCTTGAGCTTCTGCTTAATGTCCTCCAGCTTTGCAAGCTCCTTGCGCTCATAGTCGGTCAGCAGGGATGGGTCGGCAATAATGTCCTTGCGCTTGGTTTTAGTAATCAGCGGCTCGCGAATGGCAAGTTCATGCTCTGTGCGCAAAGACAAATTGGTCATGCCCTGGAAGATAAAGCGCATGGCGCGCGCACCTGCTTATCAGGGTTGACAAACCACAGATAGAACATGCGCGATGGGTTGCGGTCAGCCGAGCGCGGGATCTCCAGGGTGTCGATCAGATTAGAGACGCCAAGTCATTCAGCCGCTCGCGACACATGGCAATGGGCAGCATTGTCGCCTGCGAAACAACCTTCTCGTCGAGCTTCTGTTGTCGCGCAATACGCGGATCAAGCGGGCATGCAGGGCGCCGAACTTCTCCTGCACCAAATCATCCAGCACCTGGTCGCGCAACGTGGCCGAGGCGCGCTCGAAATTCACCCGATACTGGCCCGCGCCGCGCTCCTCGACCTTCACTACAATCCCTGAGCTGTCCGCGTGCAGAACCTCTAGGAGCGCAAATGCTATTTCGTTGCGCTTGGTCTGCGAGAGCTCGCTGGTTGGGCTTTGCCTGAGCTGGCATTGGCCGAGCCGAGTTTCTCGTAGAACATGTCGCTGCCCGTATCGACTGAATCCCCTAGCGGCGCATCCGCGGCGATGTTCTGGATGACCTGATTGGCGGACACGACGTCGGAGATTTTTTCCCGGCATGTGCGCGTGTGCGGCTCACTGACGCGCAGAATAGCCTTGACTACGGCGCCAGCACCGACGTTGTACTTTTCCGTAAAGAAGTTGACAATCTGCTGGTTGCGCAGCAGAACATCCAGTCGATCATAGTACGCGCGGAAACACTGCTTATCGTCGACCGTGTCCTCCTCCGCGCCAGCAGTGCTGGTATCGCCAGCGATGCCTATGGGGAGGCCATCGAGCCCAATCTGCACGTGCATCTTCGATGGGCGATCGCCGTAAGTGTCCAGGGGAGCCGCACGCTTGATTCCGACAACAGAGCTGCTAAAGTACTCCACGTCGTCGCGCTCCTTGATCGTCCGGCGGATCTCCATCAGCTGCTTAGCTGTTGGCGGAATATCCATGGCATCCACCATTTTCGCCTCCTCCTGCATCACCCTATCGACCTTTGTCACTGTATCCTTTGGTGTCACCGCCGTGATAAACCTCTCGCGCACAAGTTTGGCCACAACATTGTCAAACTTGATTTTGGCCGCCGACTTGCCCGTTTTCTTAATACCCAATATGTCGCGCACGCTGCCGATGCTCATTACTCCGTTCGCCATGATTGTGCGGAATGCTGCTAGGCCATCTTTGCCCATGCGCTCTTCGACTAGTGCGAGGTATAGTCCGGCCCGCTGGAGGCGCAGAATGGCCTTGATGTTGACTGCGTAGAAGATGCTGGTGCGTGCGCCTTCTTTGGCTTCGGCGTGTGTTGCAATGCCATGTTGGATAAGCACCGCTAGTGATTGGCGCACGTTGAGCGCGGTCAGCTTTGTTTTGCGCAGAATCAGGCCCAGGGGAAGCCGACCCTCGTGGATCAGCAAAGCGGCAACGGTCTAAATACAGCAATAGAATTATGTGTGTTGAACTGGGGGGTTTTCTTCGTTATGTCGGTGAAATGGAATGAAATGGGTTCTTTTTTTTTTCTTACGTGTTGACCTTGGTGCAAAGAGCAAACATAAAACTTGAATGGAACGTACCTCGACGATGGGACCGTAGTGCTCGAGCACAATTCGCCTGCACAGCTCGACCTGCTGCGTAAACATTGTACAAAAGAAAAAGGGCAGTGAAGGTGATTGAAATACCAAAAGAGAAATAAAAAAGAATGAAACAAAAAAAAGTGAGAACGAAATTCGAATTTTAAAAAAAATAAAACGAAAGGGTTTGAGGTTTTGGAATTCACATACATAATTTTGAGTGGCGAGATCAGCACGCTACTAATCTGGTAATTCTTTTGCTCGCATTAAATCTGAGACTTGAGAATTTCTGCCTTATTCAGCAAAAAAAGAATAAAGAATAAAACCCCAATGAGGGGGGATTTGCAACCCGATAAATACTATAAAAATGTGTGCTCTTTATTTTTATTTTTCGTTTTTAGCTCTGTGGATCCGCACGTAATGTTGCATTTGGGACGGGCAAAATAAAAATCCGGTCTTTTTTCTTTTTCGTCCGTGCCCAAATATAAAAAGGTATTGCGATTATTATTTAGTTTGGCTGGTCATGTGGGCTGCCTTGAATCGCTAACTTTATTTTTGAGCTGCCTGCCTTCAGGTGCTGTTGCTTGTCAGCTTGGCTGTCTGTCTGTCTATATGTATGTGCATGTTTTTTATTTGGCTTGTATTTGGACATTTCTGCGTTCAGCCAACCACGACACGGCAACAACAACAACAACAACAACACCTTGGTTTTTATTTTTGTCGTGGGCACTTTTTTTGGGTTTTTTGGAATCAAATTAATGGCAGCAAAACAGAAGCAGGCTTGTATGAATGTGTTTTCTATTTTTTTATTTTTCATCATCATTGAATTGTTCATTCAGTCGAAAATTTATTTTAATCATGCAGGCGCCGCCGCCGTACTGCACAAAAAGGCAACGGAGAAAAAAAATAAAATAGAGGGAATCTGCGAGCCAGAAAAAAAAGATTAAACGCAGTCATCCAAAACATTTTTTTATTCTACACCTTAACATTTTTTATTATTTTACAGCAAACACTCATTTTTAAAACGGCGCACATAAAACACATAAACACTCAGACTCATTCACTCATTTCACTCGTTAAGCATTAAAGTTGACCACCCCAGTTCGATTTTATAAAAATATGCAGTCAAGCGTCGTGCCCAAGAGTAAGTTTATATTTTTGCTTAGCATGAATTGAGATTACCTGGGATTTTGTCTCGAATGAATTTTAAACATAAGGAAGAGCGAATTTTAAACTATAGGGAAAAACGCACATACGCTTGTTGTTATTCCTCCCTCTCTCTTCCTTGTTGGAGTTGGTGTGTTTTAATAACCACCGTGCAATATTTTTTCACTCTTTCGGACTCGGTTCCACTTGCCTTTTTTTCTCTTTTTTAAAATGGCCTCTCCCTCCTCCATGCATGCTGTTTGGGCTTGTACATATTATTTCTTTCTTTTGGCTGTTTTTTTCTTCTTGCCTTACTACTTTTTTTGTCTGCTGGAGATAGTAGTTTCCAAAAGCCGCTATACATTTTCCCTCTCTCTCTCCAGTTGTATGTGTGTGCGTGTGTGTGGCATTAATCATCTCAATGACGAAAAAAAAGTGGGGAGAGAGGTAGTGAGTGTGAGAGAAAGGATAATTTTTTCTTGCCATTATTAAAATTATTAAAAAAATTATTTTTTTTGTTCTTGTAATCGAACATCCAAGCAAAAAAAAAATAATAATAATAATAATAATAATAAAAGAAATGACCGATGTTCTTTTACATCATGTAATTCATTCTGCTCTTTTTGGAACAAAAGGAATTCCTTTTTTTACATTTTTTATTTTTATTTTGTGTGTAAATCAAAAAAATAAGAAAACTGCCGCTATACTTTTTTTTGCTATTCTAGCTGACGTCCTAAAAAAAGACTGAATGCTGCAGCTACAGATTTTTCTTTGTTTCTTTTGCCTACGCATTTCTTTTTCTCTTCTCTTGGCTTTGTTATTATTATTATTATTATCCAATTTATCCAATTATTATTATTATTTTCTTTTTCTTTTGCTCTTCACTTTCATACGCACTCACCACTCACTCAACAAACACACACCTTATTCCTTGAACTTTTTTTTTACAATCATGCTCGGCTATATAGTTCACCAGCACCATCATCACAACCAGCTCCAGCACCAACATCAGCAGCACCAACACCATCAGGTGGCCCGTAGTCCACTTCTTCACAGACGCCGGGATAGCCGCGACAGCATAGGACCCTACTCAAGTGCATCGCCCGAACCAGGGTCACAGAGTCCAGGTGGTCGGTCTAGTTCAAGCCCAAGTAACCGCACATCTTGCACCTGCAGTGTATGTGGCAAACGATATAAGCATCGCAGTTGTTTGCACAAACATCTGTGGGAACACCATGATGCTTGGGAAGCTTGCTTGAAGTATAATTTGTCAAAGCATCAGCAAGTACAAATGATGGAGGTACGTTTTATCTTTTTTTTCTTTGGATGTTCCTTAATTTTTTTATGTTTGTGTGTAAATCCCCCAATCCTGCCTGTGGTTTTTATTTTATTTTAAATGTCTTATTGTTGTATGTGAATTTTTTTAATTTTGCTTTATTATTTTTGAACTCGGATACACATACTTTTTATTTTACTTTGGATTCCATATAAACAAAACCTTTATATTTTCTAATAACTCTTGGGATTTTTATTTTGTTTTTTATCTTGTAGGCAGCGCAGGTGCTTGTAGAAATGATGGGAATAAAATCCGCCTAAATTAAGTTTACTGCTCGCTTTTTCATTTTATTTGACCGCCCAAACAGACAGACAGACAGACAAATAGCCAGCCAGCCGTTTCCCCCAAGCTTGTCATTATTTTCTTCGCTTCTTCTCTACTCAACGTGTACAGGACGACGCTGTGTCCGGGACGAGGGCAGAATAACTTGGTGTACGAGGAAGAAACACAGATAGAGTGAGTCAGCAGTAGGATCCAAAAACAAAGGCTGAATGCGACGACGAAAATAATGACGGCAATACTGGTGGCAACAGAAACAGTGCTTGATTATTTTCTAACTTGTCCTGGAGGTATTTCTACTTCCTTCTTGCATTTTCTTCTTGGTCGGCCTGACTCTTCTTTTCACCCCTATTATTTTTCCTTTTTTACCACACTCTCAACACTCACAATATCTTATTTTTCCTACCTTTTTTCTCTTTTTTCTCTAAATGTATAATATTCTCTCAGCATAACAAAAGTTACATTGTTTTATTGGGCTGCGACACAACCATAACAACTTTAGCTATTTAATTATTTAAAGCGCAAAGTCATTCGGTCTTTTCAGTTTTTTTGATCAATTCGATATACGGACGGCGAGCACTAGCCTGCGCAAGCGATAATTGTCGATCTTGTTGAGCATGACCAGGCGCAAGTACTGCTGGTAAACAATACTGACGTAGCACCCCAGAGCAGTGCCAATGTGCCAATATGCATGCAGCTGGAGAAGCGGGGCCAACACACCGGGCAGTACGTTTCTCATGGCACGCAGCTGGGGGCAGAATATGTTGTCGACATTCCACAATGCGAATGACACGCCAAAGGCTCCGACGCCGAGCCAGAACAAATTCTGCATCTCCTTGTACGCCCGCTGGTTGGTCTTTTTGATCTCAATCTGGTGCATCATGCTGCGGATGAGGACAAGGAACACCTCCAGGCCGTATGCTATCTGGTGGAACACTGGCTCGCGAATTTGGAGGTAAACCAAAGTGACAATTGCCGAGTAGGCGAAGAGTGCCAGCGTGACAAAGACGCCTGATCCAGTCTTGACGTCAGCGCGCAGAGCGCAATAGATGCAAATACATGTGCAGTACACCACTACGCAACAAAAAAAGTCGACAAGAGACAAGGTGGAACAATAGTAGATTCGGAAAAACATGAATTATTAATTAAAAGTTCTGTGCGTACTGGGTGCGAATGCAAATTCCAATACATTTTGAGTGCTTTGTATAAAAGTTAAACATCAAAAAGTACGGTTATATTCACTTACTTGGGAGTTCGTCGGCAAGCTGCCACTGGTATTGGAGTGTCATGTGGAACAGCCACCTATATAATCAACATAAATATACAATACATCTTAAATGTAAGAAAATTGGCATGTATGTAGTTGCAAAAATAAATCACCCTGCTTAGAGTTTGAACAGTTTGGACAATGTGATCATAAACACTTACGAGCCAATGCCAACAATTAGCATTCCAATGTAGCAGAAAACGAATCGATTTTCCTGCTTTGTCGACCGCACTTTCCATATTCCGTACGCTGCTAGCGCCATAAACACAAGATTAGTCACTGTGTTCCAAAACTCGGCGATGTATTTGCATAGCACATAGTTTTCCTACAACCAACAAGCATAAATCAATACATGTGTGTGTGTTATTTGGTCTGTAAATCAGTTTATTTGTTGCGTTCAGCTGACAAGCTGGAAATTAAACTTGCCTCACACCAGTCGATAGTCGATGTTCTACAAAATAAAGGATCCAAAACCCAGAGCTTTAGTACTAAAGAACAAATCCACAATACAATACATATTTTGGGTGCCATATAATGCGCAGGCAGTGTGTGCTGTTTGACTTACGCCTCGCCCCAGTAGTATTCTGGCACCGCTGTATGATGGTGCTGCTGTTTCAGTTTCTGTTGAATGTATTCCATGTCAGGCAAAGTGCTTGTTTCGTGTGTGCGTGAGTGTTTGTATATCTTGTAAGTAGAGGTTGATACAAATACGGAGAACAAAGAGCGCTAATAATAATAATAGCAACAAAATTTAAAAAAGAAGAAAAAAGAAGCAATGCAAAAGGAAGGCAGGTCTAAAAACCTTGGCAAAAAACAAGAGAAAATACATAACGTCATCAGTGTGAAATCTTGTGCTTGGGCTATGGAGATTTTAACCTCACATTATTTCTTTGGCTTTAATTGCGCGTGATCTGGAGCTTGCTTGACAAGACAAAAAGCACATTACTGGTCCTTGGGCCTTGTATTACAGCATCGGAGGGTGGATGCACAAAATTAGATAATTTTTTTCGATCAACATCTAAATGAGGAAAGAACAGGCCCACGCCTCACCTGGATCAAAAGCCACAGCTGAAAAATGCTAGACAGTTGGGGAAGGGTGCTAAGAGTGAGAAATAGCCAATTCAACCAGAACGTCACCTTAAGTATCCGGTTCTAGAGTGTGCCTGATAATTAACAGCCCTAGATGCACTCTGCCAGATCTGTGTCCTAACCCGGTTTCAGTGACAATGACGGTGATTATAATCTCGCAATATTTTGCGGTTTCGGATAACCGCAGGAAAAAGCCAAACCTAGCAAACACCAAATCCACAATGTCCACTACTACACGTCACCCACAGGATACCTCCTCCCTTATTCGACTAAACAGAGTATTTAGGAGACGTTGTCAGAACAGGCCATCGCAGCTTGTCAACTCCTCCCCCCTTCTTTTTGATACGATATGGTAGACGATTACTGAAATTCGCCTCATCGATCTCTGTATGGACCAAAAAAGGCCCAAATAGGGCTTTAATTCTGACAATCCGCCCACTTTTCACAATTTTACACCCCCCTTGCCGCTTTTCCTTTTATCAGTTTTTTATTTGAGATGCGTGGATGAACGCCTGGCCCAAAGACCGAGGGTCTGCAGAAAATAATATAAGAAGGGCCAGAGCGCGGCGTCAACAATCTCCAAAAAGTCCGAAATTTAATACCGCATTTTTTAGCGCTAATTGTGTTCCCCCCACCCATTTTTTCTTTAAAGTAATTGAATGAATGGGCCTGGACTTCTTGTTCGTTGATCTTTTGGGGCAGGTTGCACATTGACAGACATAATAAAAAAATTGAATGCGGACGACAGACACGACCGACGAGGCGGAAAAGAAGGGAATGATGCGTAGGTTAATAGGAAAGAAAGCCAAGTCCATGTCATGTCCCTTGCTGCCTTTTTTTACTTGTCGAATCCCTCCTCCACCCCCCTGTCCCCCTACCCCCGTTCTCTAATGAATTTATATATTAACAGCGCGTTTCCCAGCCGTGCGACCTTACCTACAAACAAAGAAAAAATCTCTTTTCATTTGACTTTTTTTATTTTTTATTTTCCATTGTGCTTTGATTTCTTGTAGTTTCAGATTATCATCTATCTTTATGACTTTCTGTTCTTTGTCTACTCGTTGTTTATAGATTTTCTCTTATTTTGTCTGTAAACACCACTTTTTTATTTTTACGCTGCTGCTGGCATTGTCGCTGCATGGGTTAGATAAATAATTCAAAAAAGGCTATTCATCACACACACATTTCTTTTCAACTTATATCAGACACACAGAGCCACACGGAAAATACACACATACTTGGACGCTATCTACGATGGGAATGATTATATTGGATACGGTGCGCAACTCCACATCATACTACTGGGGTGAAAGGTAATTTCCCATATGGGGGTTTTTTCTTGAGCTTTTTGGCTGAGTGCATTGATGTTTCTTGTTTGTGCAATTGAAGTATTGCGCTTGACCAGGAGCAGCTGCAGATAGTGCAATTGCTACGATGCACGTTCGAATAGCACTATTCCTGTAATGTGGATCTTGCAGTAGTAGGAAGGAAAAGAGGAGAAAATGGAAAGAGGCCGCCGCCACCGCCACCGCCACCGCCACCGCCATTCTGTGTGTCTGTTGCATTGTACCTACTATTACGCGGGCGTGCATATGACCAGCGTCATTTTTCCGTACCTTATCTCGACCGGGCTCTCACCTCGAGTTAACTTTTTTTACTTACAGTTGTGAGCTGTTTTGCCAAATTTGTATTATTAATTGCGTGATGTCAAAACATTTTTTCCCAATCCATGTAGGACATCGACTATTGACTGGTGCGAGGTAAGCAAACAATTGCAAGTTTTTGTGATCGGTTTTTTTGAATCTGGGTACTGGCTCAGGCCTTTGCCCGATTTACAGCAGACTGTTGGTTTATTCTTTCTATTTTGTTTATGTTTATGTTTGTTTTGTTTTGTGACCATTCGCTGGACGATCTCTTTCTACTAAGTAGACTGTGAAATTCAAGATGCGATTTTCACAGCTGCTGGTGCTGTTATGCTGCTGGCGACAACAGGGGAACAATGTGCTAATTGCGCTGCCACACAAACCTCTGCCATATTGATTGGGTGGAAAAGAGGGCGAGTGCATGCGCCTGCTGTCGCCATCCATATTAGTCAGGCGCGCAATTCCACACGCAGTAATTGATATTTCATCTTGCTAATATCTTTCCAAAGAAAAATCTTGTTGATTTCCGCTTTTTCGCATTAGGAGAACTATGCTGTGAGCAACTACATCGCTGAGTTTTGGAATTGCTTGACGAACGGGATCTTTATCGCGCTGGCGCTGATGGGAATGTACACGACGATCAAGCACAAACAGGGCAAGCGTATGTTTGCGTGCTACGGGCCCAGATGTTCGTGGGCTGCGGATCAGCGTGCTTCCATGCAACCCTAAAATATACCACCCAAATGCTGGACGAGCTGCCCATGCTCTACCTCTGCGCCTTTGTTTTCTACGCACTGGTTGAAGCCGACAAAAAGCCTGCCTACGGCGTGCTTTTCCCCTCAGTCCTGTTTGCATTTCAGGCAGGCATCACACTAACGTACCTGTTTTGGGTGCAGTCGCCAGTGTTCCACCAGGTGGCCTTTGGATTGACTTCCGTGGCATGCGTTGTTTTTGGCCTGAGGAGAATGAAGGAATGCGGCTGAGTAACCACACATCGCGGATCCTCAGCCACATGCATTTGCTCGGCCATGTGGGCATGTGGGGGGTTTTTTGGCGTGGAATCTGGATAACGTCTTCTGTCACGCCTTCGCAGCTACCGTTCCCAGGTTGGCACGCCCCTGGACACTCTGCTTCAGCTCCATGGCTGGTGGCATATTTTAACTGCCTACGGCAGTACGTATTTGCTGCTCTGGGTCCATTTCATCCGCTTGGCGCGTTTGGGCCACGATCATTTGTTCACTGTGCGGTACCGTTTGGGCTTCCTGCCGTATGTCGCCCTGAAGAACCCCAAAAAGATAGATTAACTTGCCCTTCCGAGAGGTGGGGGAGGGGGGGCAGTGTTGCTTGGTATCTTATCTTGCGTTTTAAGATTACATTTGTAAAGGTTTCTTTTTCTGTTTGTACTGTTCTCTCTTCTGCGTTGGGAGACCTTTGTGTCATATTTTATTCAGGATGGTATACACGCATATCATCACTGGTTTACATTTCATCTTTTATTCTTATATTTTTGCTCAGCAATAAATATTTTATATTTATTTTTATTTTTATTCGGATTTCCTGCCTTTGAGCACAGAGGAGTTTCCGTGTACGATTTTACAATTTGCAACCCCTCGAATATAGATATTAAATTTTTTGTCAACTGCTTTTTTTCGGGAAAAAACAACAGGTTTTAGCAGCAGTAAATTTAAAAAAATTAAAATTAAAAGCAAGCTAACGGAAGGCGGAGTTGTTATGTATTATGAAGAGGGGAGAGGGAGAGGGGGGAGGACCATGTGTGCACGGAGACCCGCACTGTGCGGAGAAACAAGCAAGGCCCAGCAACATGTCAATTCAAATATATTAAACACGCACGCAACACGGTCGACAGCTGTGCCCCACTCTTGTCAAAGCGCAATGTGTAGTGTAAGAATTAAAGCATTTGTCGCAAAGTTACATGTACGTGTGCGATATCCAAGATAATTGTGCCAAAAAAAGAGAACTGCAGACATCATATTAAATGTCGTATTTCTCTCTTTTTAACAAATAATTGGCCGAACAAAGTTGAACAATACACATTGAGCAGGAAAGCGGCAAGGCTTAGGAACGAACACGAAAGAACGAACACGAAAAAAACGCAAAAAGAGAACAATTGATATCTAATTCTGAAATGCCAAACAAATAGACAGTTGCTGTTGTTTTTATTTTCCTCTTCACGGATTTAATATTGGGGAATCAGTTTAATGGAATCGTCGAAGCAGTGTATATTGTATAAATATTTTTTTTACTATTATTGCAATTTGGTTTGTTGTCATATGGTGCCAAGACAACCACAGCATGGGAATATGAGGAGGCGGTTTTCAATGCTAAAAAAATGATACCCAAGCTTTTCCTGGTGGCCGTATGGCTACTTTTCCCCTTGCTTATAACAAGAGCGTCTCCCCCACTTTATTTCATCCTCTCACTCGCTCGCTCATCCGTTCACTTTTATTTTTCTTTGTTCACGCATTCATTCAGTATTTCTATATCTCTTTATTCACCTGGATTTAATATTAAAACAACAAAATAGCATTAAAAATTACTCTTGGTTTAAATATTTCATTCCTTTCAACCCTTCAATTTTTACATAAATATTATCATTTATACGCTAATATCAGTTCAACTCAACCACCCCGCTCGTATATCTCGCAAAAACAACAACGGTACATAAAATGCTCGTAAAAACTTGCATTTTGGCCAGTATTGCGGCTACAGCCTCTGTTGTTGCCGCCGCCAGCTCAGGCTCTCCCGCGACCTCGGCCACTCCCGCAGCCGCTCACGCAGACAAACCGGCCAATGCAGCACATCCCAATTCCAATACCAGCCCCAGCACCCAGAAAAAGCGCAACCCCTCAGCAGAAGCGCACGCATCAGCAGCTGATTCAGAAAACGCTCCCCGAGTCCCGCGCGACGCCCCCTCTCGCCCGACCAAGGGCAGAAAGAGACGCACACTGCGCTCTTCGGCCTAAACTCGAACGATATCGACATTGAGGTCAAGATGACGTGGTGCAATGACAACACAAATTTTTGCAACAACGTGTGTCTTAACAAGACATGGGGCGCGCCCATCAACGACGGCTGCGACGCAAGCAACCTCAAATGGCACTGCACGTGCGGTAACGGTAAGAACCCGGATCCCGACGTCTACACCTTCCCTGTCATGCATTATAGATGCCAGTATGAGGTCTACCAGTGCCAGAACAATTGCGCGACGGGAGATATCCGCTGCACTCAGGAGTGCCAGGGTGATCGGAACTGCACGGCGCCCAATGATCCGAACGCCGGAAAGTCGGCGTCGCCCGAGTCCGACGATCGCGAGGACGATCGCCCCATGGGTGGCTTGGACAAGCAGGATGTCGGGATAAGCGATCCTATCAATTTCTTTAGCGCCGCATCGTCAGTCATCAGTGCCGGCGGGTACATGGCTCTCACCGCCCTTGTCGCCTCGTCGCTGCACATGTTTGGTCTTCCATGAATAATTTTCCCAATAACATTTTTCGATAAATATAAAGCTCCCACATTTCCATATTTTGGCGCAAACTTTTACCAAGCACTCAAATGGCTCGCGACACAAACAACATAATGTAAAAGAATAAAAGTGAATTTATAAAAGAAAAGCTGAAAGAAAATATTTTTTGTTTTGAAACTTAGGTCCACAGACGGATGGTTCCGTCAGCTCCAGACGACAGGAGCCACGGCTGGATGGGATGGAAGACACAGTCGAGCACACCCAGGGAGTTGTGGATCTCGTGACCGCGCAGAATCTTCAGAGGCACGATGAGCGGGTTTTGGTTGAGGTCCTGGTACACCATGCCGTGGTACACCTGTATTGTGCCATCATCAGATGCAGTGGCGAACAGCGGGAACTTGCGACTGAACTGCACCTGGCGAATAGCCTGACTGTGGTAGCGGATGGAGCGGTAGGGCTTGACAGACAGATCGAGATCGAACCACGAGAGCTTCTTGTCGTATGAGCCGACAACGACGTTGTCTCCCTGCGGGTGAATATCGACGCTCGAGATCCACTTGACACCGGGCTGCAGCGTCTTGATGAGCACCTGCTGCATGAGATTGTAGATGCGCACATAGCGCTGGGTGGTGACCAGGAACCAAGGCTTGGTCGGGTGGAACTTGATGCTCTGCACAGCGCCCTGGAGCTTGCGGAAGGGCCGCTGCGACTTGTGCTTGCTGATCTGGTGGATCAACACCGAGCTGCCACCCTCCTCGGACGTCAGCGAGGCCAGGTAGTCACCGCGGCGGTGCCACGCGACCGACTTGACGGTCTTGTGCATGGCAACCATAATGTGCATGCCTGTGGCCTGCTCGGCCGTCGTCGGTGTGTCCCAGCTCACGGGGAGCGAGTCATCGGCGACATCCTCGTCGGCAGCAGCAGATGAGAAACCGGCGCGCACGAGCTCCTCCGACACGAGGCGTTTCTGGTCGTCGCACAGCTCCGTGGGGATGATGATGGCGACGCGGCTGCCAGCGGCAACGGCAAAGACACAGACCTCGGCGTTCGGGCACCAGGCGACGGTGTGAACGACGTCTCCAAGGTTCCAGATGCGCGCGCAGCGGCCGGTGACCAGCTCCCAAAGGCGCACAGTGCCGTCGTCAGAGCCTGACAGCAGCCACAGGCCGGTGGGGTCGACAGAGATGGAGCGCACGCGGCCCGTATGACCCAAGTACACTAGGGCCTCGGCCGACGGGAAGGGGCGCAGGTCGCGCGGATCGGGCAGGCGTGGCATGAGCTCCTCGGCGTTGAGGTTGTTGGTCTTCTTGAGCATGCGCGGAGCAAGATACAGATCCAGGCAGCGCTGGAACCGCTCGTGCACAAAATTTTCGTAGCCAGGCACCGTACGCAGCGAGTTAAAGTCCTGTGGCAGGAAGTTGCGCTTGCGGTCCTCGGGATCAGTGTTCTCCCACTTTTCGCGCTCCTCCGGCGTTGCCAGGTACTCCTCCGGCGGGTGGTAGCTTTCCTCGTGCGTCGGCAATGCCATGCGCGGGGCCACAAGGCGCGGGCGGCGGCTGTTATCCTCCTTGGGTTGCGCGTCGGCGTTCTCCCACACGTCGTACATCCGGGACTCCTGCTTTTCGGTCGGCGCGCCGCTGGTGATCAAGCCCTGGCGGATGGCACGCACGATCTGCATGACGCGCTTGTGCTCCCACTTACTGGGAACGAAACCGCGCTTAGTCAGCGGCGCGCCTGTCAGCGGCGTCTTCATTGTCTGCGACGTAAACCACTCGACTGTATCCTCGTAGGGGTTGTAGTCGGCGTCCGGGATGTCGCCGCCCTGGATGCGCCGGATAATGTCAATCTCCTCGGCGCTAATCTTCACGTCCTTCTGGTTAACCTCATCGCGCGCAGTGCGGAACACATCGGGGTTATCCATGTTTCGAGGAACTTGTCCAGCTCGTCGGCCGTGGCCGGCTTCATAATCCGCTTTCCGTCAATGTCGTAGCCGATGTGCGGGTAGTCCTCGTACCACTCGATGGGTACATTGCCAATAGTGTTTACCGGCTCGTCAGTCGACGAGTCACTGGCGTATCCGGGCTCGATCTGTGGCAGTGTCTTGCGGTACGACTTCCAGGACTCCAGATCCTTACCAAAGTCGCGAATCGTCAGGCGATCCATGCCCTCGTCGCCCAGAAGCTCCGAATCAGCGTTGCCGAGAGCCTCAGCATAGGCAGCAGCCTCGGAATCGCTGTCAAACGCAGTGGCATGTCCGTCTGTAGACCGGCTCCCAGTGCGCTCGAGCTCAAACTCCTCATCATCGCTCTCAGCGTCTTCGCTATCAGCGTCCTCGCCGTCGGAACTGGCGCCCTCAATGTCGCTGCTGTGGATATCACTCTCCTCGTCATCATCTCCATTGTCGTCATTCTCAGCCTCCTGTGCTTCCTCAGCGTCCTCTGACTCAAAGTCTTCGCCATCCGCAGAGTCGAATCCCTGGTCCTCTGCCATCGCGCGCAGTGCCTGGTCAAAGTCGCCATCCATGATATCCTCATCGTCGTTGCTCTCGTACTCGGACTCGGAAGAAGCCTCGAGGACGCTTGCCTGCGGGAAAACCTCTTTCTTCTCGACAACCGGCTTTTCGTCGCGGCTAGCAGCGCTACGCTTCTTGCCGGCACTCATATTCCCTTGCGTGCCATGTGAATGTTTGTGAGTGCTTAATGTCTATGTACTGTATAAAAAATAAATGATAAAATAAAACCCTTGTTATTTGAAGAACACGCTAAAAGACACAAAAGAAGATCGAGGTGGATACAGCTTGCGACTATGAGACTGGTGTGCGGTGCAGTGCTGTATTTTTATTTTTGCTTAATTTTTTTGGCTTGGAGGTTTACACTGAAGTTTGGCAAAGTGGAAGAAAAGAAAAAAAAAGTAGATGCGAAAATTACTTTATATTTGGATAAATCAAATTACCAGATCAACAGTTTTGAGCATGTTTTTTTTCGCTTGTGATCATAATTACATATGTATTCGATTAAGGCCACAAAACACATTTTCTTGTCTTGAAGGTGCACAAAATGAGCACAGACGGATAGTAATTCCTTTATTGGTCAACGTGCATTTTTAGGCTTTTGGATCATCCATCGCGCACTGGTTCCGTCAGCTCCACGCAAAAACCCCCTAATAAATATACTCCAGCTGCAAATCAAGCTCTCGCACTAATCAACACAGCGTTTTTCACTAGCAGAAATGTGCAATAAAATAGCTTGAAAATAAATTTGAGTTTTATTTAAAAAATCAAATGTACTTAGGCAGTCTCACCCTCCTTCTTGAAAATGTAGGTAAGGTGGCACTTGCCGCAGTACTGGCGATCCTTGTGCCAGGCCATGAAGACACCGGCACCGCAGGACTCGCTGGGGCACTCGCGACGCAGACGAGTAACCTGGCTATTCTCATCGACCTTGTAGTACTTGAGGATGGCAAGCTTGACGTTCTTGTGCTTGTGGGCAATCTTCTTGGGGGTAGTGTAGACCTTCTTCTTGCGCTTCTTGCCACCACCACGCAGGCGGAGAACGAGGTGAAGAGTCGACTCCTTCTGGATGTTGTAGTCCGAAAGGGAGCGGCCGTCCTCGAGCTGCTTGCCGGCGAAGATAAGGCGCTGCTGGTCTGGGGGAATACCCTCCTTGTCCTGGATCTTCTGCTTGACGTTGTCAATGGTGTCGGAAGACTCCACCTCGAGGGTGATGGTCTTGCCCGTAAGGGTCTTCACAAAAATCTGCATATTAGGGACCTACAATGTTACAAGCGTACACGTACCAAAAAAATACAAATTCACCCAAACCCAAATAATCCAACCAAAAAGAACGTATCCGTTGCAGTTTGTTTTTTGCCAGCAACCCAAGGAAGAGTAGATTCAATTCGTAACAAATTGAAAATGTTTCAGCCAAATTCGTAAAATGTAAAAAAACACGGAATCGGGTGCAACAAAAAAACGCGAGAAACAAAATAGCGTGCGGTTCAAGTGGATAATGGATTTTAAATGAATAAGTATGTAGAGTAAAATTTTTATAAATTAGTAAAAAAAGTTTCTGTGCAAAAAACTGCGTCTTCTCGCGCAAGCAAACACTAGTGTACTTGTTGTCGAAAAGAGTATATAAAAAACTACAGGTGTTGTACGTACGCAATCAGCAAAATTTTGCACAAAAGAGAAAGAGCCATTCTTAGATTTGCCGTCGAGCGCTTGCTTTTATCCTGTCAGACTTTTGCGAGCTATGCATGGCAGGGGCGATGAAAAAAAACATTTTTTTCTGCTGCTAATTTTTAAATTTTTTTGGCATGCCAACTAATGACGGAAAAAATGAATGGCGCATTTTTTGCTGCTAGGCCAGCTATTTTGGCCCTACAGTTTTTCACGTGCATGGTATGTTAATTAGCATGGCCACAGATCTCATAAAAATGGATCGGTCGATTGAATTATTGTTTGGATTAAAGATTGAATGAAAAAAGTGTTGTAAATTGCTACAGAGCTATCTGCCAAATTAGGCAGTGGTCTCGAATGGCATGAACGGGTTTGGCACCTGGTTCGGGTCAGGCTTGACTTGGCATAGATGTCTCCCATCGTCTTGAGCGCAATCGCTCGCCGCTTCAGAACCCTCTTGTCGCCTGCTTATCGTGGAGCACGATGTTGCAGGTCTCGCGCAGGATGTTTTCAATCTCCAGGCGACCGCTTTTCCACAGTGCTTCGAGCGCCTTCTTCGCGGCGGCCTCCTCAAGGCGCTGCTTCTCCTCGGGCGAGATGTTGTTCTCCTCGGCCTTGGCAAGTTCGGCGTACGTGCGCTGCAGCTCTAGCGCGGCCTTGATGGTCGAGTAAGCGCCACTCATAATCTGACCGGTCTCCTTCAGCCCCTGGTAGACACCACGGAAGCCGCCGAGGAACTCCTGCTTCTCCATGTACTTTTTGGCCTGGAAGCGGTAGATGCCACCAATCGTGTGCAGAAGCTCGACGCCGAGCGACTCCGTCTTGAGGTCCTCGGCCTCAGCCTTGACCTGCTCCTCCCAGGCGACCAGCGCGGCCTTGGGTTCGGCCTCCGTGTTCTGGACGTAGATATCCAGCTTTTTCTTGAGGTTCTCGCTCAGCTCCTTGACCCTGGCTGTGTTGCGCTCATCAGTCTCCTTGTGCTTCTTTATCATCTCCTCTCTCTTGCGCCTCTTCTCGAGCTTGCGGGCCTCCTTCTCGTCCTCGGTCACTGGGGTGCTGCTGCCCTCAAGCGCCTTTGCATCCTTAGCGCTGGCCTCCTCGTCCTCCATAGCCTGCTCGGCCACTTGGGTGAGCTCAGCAATGATGTTGAGCTCGCCAATCATGCCAAGGAAGCGCTCGCCGCCGAACAACTGGTTGAAGAAGAACGTCGGGTCGACCATGGCATTGTCCTCCCTGTTCTTCATTGCGCCCAGCTCGTTGTACTGGCTGCGCTGCTTGGGGTCGGACAACACCTGGTAGGCCTCCGAAATCTGCTTAAACTTATCCTCGGCCTCCGGCGTGGGGTTCTTGTCTGGGTGGTACTTGAGCGCTAACACGTAGTACTTCTTCTTAATCTCGGCCTGTGTGGCTGCCGGCGTAATCTCGAGCCACTCGTAGTACTCTGTCTCTAGCGGTCCTCATCGGTGCCCTTTGTCTTTCCGTCCTTGCGCTTGGGCCTCGGCGACGACGACGACGACTTCTTCTCGGACTCTGCACTGGCCGGCGATGGCACGCCGCGCGATTTATCGCTCGGCTCGCTGGCCTTCCAGAAGGGGACATCCTTGACGTCCATAGGGAAGTCTCTTTTGCATTTGTAGCATGTCACGTCGCACAGCGCCGCTTCGTCACCCTTGGGAAGGTCAAACTCTACGAATTCGCTGCACCCGGGACATTGCACTGCAATGCAGGTTGGAGGGCGGGATATCTTTGCCATTGTGTCCGTCTGTTTAGGATAATGGTATGTATGTATGCGACAAAGAGGGGACTAAAAAATGAATGTAGCGAAATTAGAAGGGAAAAGGCGGAAAGCAAGGGATAGAGATGAAAACAAGGGGCAGAGAGAAAGCAAGCGACTTCCCTCTGATGTTTGTTGGTTTTCTCTAAATATTTTTTTGAGAAAAACGCCCATGAACATCCGCACCTTGGCAGTGTATCATCTATTTTTAATCGATAAGTTGTGTGTTGCGAGCTGCGCATGCCCAAAGTGCCCCCAGCGAATGATGTCAGAGCAAATGCATGGCGGTGGGGGTGGCCAAGTCACCAATACCACATGTTGGCCATTATTTGAGCGAGAGCAGACTGCCAAAGTCAGTATCGGCTCGACTCGGCTTGGCAAGTGGGCTGTGCTGGCTCGGCGTGCGTGCGGGCGGCTACGTAAGCGCATATTTTTTCGTGTAAAAAAGTGCGACCAGCTTTGCTCTCAGAATTTGGTATTCTGTGCCTGAATTTCGTTCGGCAGCAGCTGCTTGCTCTCATTTTTTTATTTCCTCGCCTTAATCCTTATATTTGACACTTTATTATTCCAATCTACGGCAAACCTGCACAATCGACAATAAACAATGAGCTACGATAGCGCGCTGACAATCTTCTCGCCCGACGGCCACCTATTCCAGGTCGAATATGCCCAGGAGGCGGTGCGCAAGGGGACCTGTGCTGTAAGTAATTGAGAGCGAGTGGAATCAAAAGAGGTTGTATTTTTTCTCTTTCATATATTCATTTCACTGAATCGACCACGCTATCCATTCTGTTTTTATTAAATTTAGGTCGGCATTTGCTGCAAGGACTCGGTTATTCTCGGCGTCGAGAAGAAAGCGGCTTTGAAGCTGCAGGACTCGCGCACGATGCGCAAGATCCACCGGCTGGACGAGCACATATTTCTTGCGTCCGCGGGTCTGGTGGCCGACGCGCGCGTACTCGTCGACATGGCACGCGTGGAGTGCCAGAACCACCGGCTGACGGTCGAAGACGCGCCAACGGTCGAGTTCATTTCACACTATATTGCATCGGTTCAGCAGCGGTACACACAGAGCGGTGGTAGACGGCCCTTTGGCATTTCGACTTTGGTCGTCGGCTTTGATCCCAACAACACGCCCAAGCTGTTCCAGACCGATCCCTCCGGTATCTACTATCAGTGGAAGGCCAATGCCATTGGTCGCAACTCGAAGACCGTACATGAGTTCCTGGAGAAGCATTATGCACAGGATATGAGCGAGTCGGACGGCATCAAGTTGGCCGTCAAGTCGCTGCTGGAGGTCGTGCAGACTGGCGCCAAGAACATTGAAATCCTGGTCATCACCAAGGACGGCAACCGGACGCCCAATATCCAGGAGATCGAGCAGACCATCAAAACCATCGAGGCCGAAAAGATTGAAGAGGCCGAGAAGAAGGCGAACAAGCGCAAGCCGGCCACATCCGCTTAGCTTGAGTGCTCGCAGCATATGTTCAATTATATTTTACTCATCCAACATGTCTTTGTCACAATCACAATCGCAACCGCAATCACGCATTCACACAAACTTTTCTCTCTCTCATACTCGCTCGCAAGTGAGTTAAAAGTGCGCGGTTCTACATGAGCGAGTCGGCGTATTATATCACGTGTGAGATCCGATGCAAAATTGTTGAAATCGCGTTGACGCAAGCCTGGAGCGTGATAAAAAATTTTCATCAGGATTCGGCTGGTGTATGCGAGCTTGGTTCTCACAGCAGCGGCGACGAGGGGGCATGCGTTCTGAGAAAGTTTAGTTTTTCCAGGCTCTTTGCGCCGTTTTTCGCCGCCACCACAATCGCAGCTCATAAAAGGCAGCTGTGCCTCTGCGTATCGTCCTCATCCTCTTTCTTTCTGTTCTGCACTGTTCATATTTCCTCTTCTCTTTTTTCTCCCTGTTTTTTCATTATTATTGTACCATTTTTGTTGTAACCTGCTGCCTGCAATTTATCTTTCTTACTTTCTTTTATCTTTCTTTTTTTGCAATTCTGCCCATCCTTCTCCGTTCTAATCTACTTTATTATTATTAGCGAAACACCGCTCGGCAGTGCTTCAATTTATACATCTCGTTTTGAATCAATTAAAGATCCATTATTTTCTTGAACACAATCCCTTGCACAGATTCAACACTCCTCTCTCTTTCTCTTGATTTAGTCATCTAGCACCAATTCTCCAAGTTTCATTTTTCATTCCTACTTTACTCTCTATTTTTTACTCCAGCATCTAGCTTCAAGTATATTATCCCCTTCCCAAAAATGTACGGTAACCGCATTTCCCTCATCTCTAAGAGCCAAATCCGCTACAACGGAATTCTGCATGATGTGGACGAGCTGAGCAGACAATCTCGCTTGAGCAAGTGAGCTCGATGGGCACAGAGGGCCGTCGCGGCAACTCTGTCGATGAGATCCCTGCTTCCAAGGACATTTACGAGTACATCCAGTTCCGTGCTACCGACGTACTGAGCGTCCAGTTTGAGACCGATCCAGTAACCCCAGTCAAGGCCCAGCCGCCACCACCCAACGACCCGGCAGTTCTGGAGGTATGTATTTCCGAGCTAACAAAATATTATCTGCTGCTGCTTGACTGTAACCCTGATGAAAAAACTGAGAAGTTTTCCGACTTCGTGTCTAAACGATCTTTTTAAGTTTGGCTGTTGACAAATTTTCTGCCTTCCTACTGAACCACACAATCAAGCAGCAAAAGCGTACACATCAATTTTTGAAACTGTTTTTTCAGACGCTGCTGTTTCTAACTTTAATGCCTCATTTGACTTTTTGTTTGCTCATTGATTTATTTTAGGTTGGTCCCAAGCCTGTCAGCCATGCCCAGCGTATGCAGGCTGCAGCCGATAGAAACGCAGCGCAAGCTCAGGCCGAGTCCCCCGCCTACGCGTCTGTTGTTGCGACTCCTGTCGCGACCAGCAAGACGCCGTCGAGGACCCTGTCACTGATACAGAGTCGGTCAGCGAGGCAATGAGCGCCAGCAGGTATGTGTTTGTTTGTACTGTGCTCCCATGTGTTTTTGTAACCTGTTAAATGATGAACAAACCTAGAAGTTTTCCGACTTCGTTGGCTTAACGAACTACTCTGTAGTTTGACTGTGGACAAAAATTCTGCCTTCCTTCTGAACCCACCAAAAACAAGTTTAATTTGCGATATTTATTTGTATTTCTGTGTTATTCGTACACTTTCAACTAAACACCATATTTTATGCGTTTTGCGCTCCCTTCTTTTTGATTGAACCGATAGGGCGGCTTCCAGCGCCGTCAGGGTGGTTACAACGCCAACAACAACACCCGCGGTGGCTACGTTCCCCGCGGTGGTCGTGGTGGCTACAACAACCAGAACCGCAGGGGTGGTACCAGGGCCGCGGCGGCTACCAGCCCCGGCACGGGCGGCGCGTCGAGATTCCCGAGTCCGACTTTGACTTTGAGTCGTCCAACTCGAAGCTCAACAAGGACGAGTTGGCCAAGGATTCTCCAAGCTCAACGTGCAAGTCAAGACACCGTCCCTACACCCCCCTCACCAAGCAGCAGAGCAGCTGTGGCCACTCCCGATGCCATGTTGTCAGAAGCAACTCTGTGCAGGCAACTGACGGAGAATCCGTGTCATACACACCAAGAAGTCGTTCTTTGACGACATTTCGTGCGAGGCCAAGGAGCGGCTGCAGATGCAGGAGCAGGGCCTGAGCTACGAGGAAAAGCGCGGCCGCATCCATGCTGAGAGCAGCAGAATTTCGAGACCTTTGGCCAGACGGCTGCTGATCTGAGCCGGTTCCGCTACAACCGCTACCACCGGGAGGAGGCCGCGGCGGAGCAACCGGTGGGTACTTTAATGCCAACGGCGTCCAGAACAACCCCAGCAGCAACGCCAATAGCGGCTGGCGAGGCGGGCGTGGCGGTCGTGGCGGGTTCAACCGCGTTGATGGTCACAACACCAACAACTACCGCGGCGGATACACGCACCACAACACCAGCCAGCGAGGCAGCTACAACGGCAGCGGCGGCCACTATCAGCAACAGCAGCAGCAGCAGCAGCAGAATGCCGAGTCCAGCAGCTAGAAGCTGGGCTGAATATTTAACTTTTTCCCTTGTATTTTTCGCAATAATATGCATTTGTCGCGCAAACGAAAATAAATCGGGAAAACCAACAATGCACAAACGCGGCCCTGGTCTGACGCGAGCCAATTGTTGCCGCCATGGCATGTGGCGCCTCAGTGATGCACTTTGAGCAAACGCCGCCATTTCGAGATCTCGCACAATTTGATTCCTGAGATTTGGGCCTCACCCCGGATACACATACGCACAAACCGATCATTGTTCCCAATTTGGTTTTTGGCGGTATTTACCATACAAACGTTGTGCCTTTTTTCTTATTACTGCCACCCGCAGACAACTAAACGAAAAGGTAAAAAGGGGGTGGCGGGAAATGCTGCTGGATAAACTCCAAAATATGAGCGAGGTTGGACGCGAGTCAGAAGGATAATGGCCAGGACTGATCAATTGAGGACCACACCAACGCCAACGCCAACGCCAACACCTGAACAAAACAAAACCTGCTGCACCATCGTTGTCGCAGCCAATGCTGTTGAAGCGCTTTGCTTGGTCTGTCTGGGTGTCAACTTGCTCGCCCAGTTTGCAAGCCCATCTTTTCTTTTCTCTTTCATTTTCTTTTTTGCCTCACCCGCTTCTTTCTTTCCAACACATACCTTTTGAGCTGCCTCTTGTACTTTCAAACGTTTCCACTATTTCATTATTATTTCATTATTTCGCAAAAAGGAATTTGTATTTTCCTTGTCGCAAGAGATTGCGCAATTCCCCCCTAACTCCAGCTTTTGCTTCTAGTTTCCAAAGCGACGGCAGCACGTCTCCCTGAGAACGGACTATGAGCGGCTACACGCAAAGGCCGGGTATATTCTACGACCAGCGGGCAACAGGCAGCGGCAGCGAGAGCGAAAAATTTGGCAGGCAGCACCTGGCGCAGCGGCCCTCGGGATTCAGCGCATATCCACTCGCGTCCCGCGACCCCGACAGCCCGATCGAGTATCTGAGCACGCAGCCGCAACGCACGCGGTGGCGTGGCGCAAGTGAGCGCACAATCATCATTGCATTGACGCTTATCGCGCATTCACCAAGCTCTACCGCATCGGGCGGCGCGACAACGTGAGCTGGGACGAGGCGCATTTCGGCAAGTTCGGCGCGTACTACCTCAACCGCACGTTCTACCATGACGTGCACCCGCCACTGGCCAAGATGCTTGTGGGACTGTCAGAGCTGATGGCCGGCCATAACGGCACGTTTAACTTTAAGGGCGGCCACACGTACCCTGCCTATGTCAACTACGTGTTCATGCGCATCTTCAACGCCCTGTTTGGCATTGCACTTACGCCCATGGCCTATTGGACCTGCAGACAACTAGAATGCCGTGAGCTTTGCCGCCATGGCCGCCTTGTTTGTCACGTTTGACAATGCCATCTGCGTAATGAGCCGCTTTATTCTGCTGGACGCGCCCCTGTTGGGCTTCACAGCGCTGGCAGCAACCATGCTATCGTGCTTCTACCGGCAGCGCGCGCACCCCTTCAGCGAGAAATGGTGGCAGTACCTTTTGCTCCTTGGAGTGTCGCTCGGACTGGTGGCGAGCGCCAAATGGGTGGGGCTCTTCGCCGTATCCTCGTCGGTCTATACACTGTCATTGAGCTTTACGAGATGTTCTGCAACACACGGATGTCCATGCGCACCTATCTGCACCACTGGGCCGCCCGTGGCGTGGCACTGATTGTCATCCCGATGTGTATCTACATGTTCTGCTTCAAGCTGCACTTCCTTATTCTCGATCGCTACGACAGCTCGGCTAACTTTATGCCCATGGGGTTCCAGGTGCGCCTGAGAGGCAACCCTCTTGGCCGCCAGGCATACGACATACAGACCGGGTCGATGGTGCGCTTGCAGTCCCATTTGGCTGGCGCCGGGTACCTGCACTCCCACTCGCATAACTATCCGACCGGGTCGCAGCGCCAGCAGGTGACTGGGTATGGGTACGCCGATCCGAATAACTTTTGGGGAATTGAGCGGCGCATGGCCGCGGGATCGTTCACAGACTGAGCAATGTCAGTGCCGAGGCCAGCCCCATCGATGGGTTCATTGGCCACGGCGACCTTGTGGCCCTGCTGCACAACAGCACGGCTTCCTACCTGTACACTGAGCCCGGGTATTCCGCACCTGTGACGTCGAAATACTCAGAGATCAGCGTGGTGTCCAACACGAGCTCCGAGGCGACGCACCAGAACATTCTGTGGGTTGTAGAGATTGTCAAGCCCGAGAAGCGCATGGCCGACGGGCGCATCCACCCGCTGGGCACGCCGATCCGGCTGCGCAACCTTGTGTCCAACTGCCTGCTCCTGACCACCGGCGACCAACTGGACAAGGACTGGGGCTGGGGCCAATCCGAAATGGCCTGCGACAGCAACACGCCCGTTTCCGCGGACTCTGCCCTGCACCTGTGGACCATCGAACGACATGTCAACAAGGCGCTGCCCAAGACCAACCTTGGCCGCCACATGTCGTCCTCCTTTTTGCGCGATTTCGGCGTTCTTAATCGCCAAATGTGGTTGACCAACAACGCGCTGATCCCCGATCACGACAAACACAACGTTTTAGAGAGCGACCCCATTTCCTGGCCCTTCCTCGTCTACCCTATGCGTATGGTGGGCTGGGATGACCGCAGCATCAAGTACCTGGAGGTTGGCAACCCTCTCCTGTGGTGGGGCTCCGCCCTCGCCTGCCTTGTTTTCCCGCTGCAGCTTTTCTACTGGCTGTGTGCGTGGCGTCGAGGCATCACCGCTGCGAAATGGCGCTCGGGCGAGTTCCGCGATTACATCGACGGCGCCCTTATTCTGTGGGGCGGCTGGGCATTCCATTATCTGCCTTTCTTTTTGATGGGCCGCGTCACGTACTTGCATCATTACTTGCCTGCCTTGTACTTTGCCATATTGTTTTTGGCGTACCAGGTGTACCATTTTTCTGCATGGTACCTGAGCGAAAGAGTACCCGGAGGTTGTTGTTTGTTGCTACCGGCGCTGTTGCGTTTGTCTTTTGGTGGTTTTCGCCGCTGACTTTTGGCTGGGACAAGCCTATTAAGGACCTATGGGGAATGAGGTGGGCCTCATCATGGCCTGTATACGAGGATCCGTTTGATTTCTGAAATGTAAAGGATATTGATTTTTATAGAATTTAAATATTTGATTTTTTTAAAAAAATCAAATAAATAACACGTTTTGCTAATTATCGCAGTTCATACAGGGAAATATTGATAAATATATAAATTAAATATAAACCCATGTTAATAAATTATTTAAATGTTTTTTCCACGACAGCGACGCAAGATGACCAAAAGCAGATGTAGATTTGTGCTTCTTTTGATCAAGTGGCAACGACTACA
This sequence comes from Kickxella alabastrina, assembly GCF_025024165.1. NCBI lineage: Eukaryota > Fungi > Kickxellomycota > Kickxellomycetes > Kickxellales > Kickxellaceae > Kickxella > Kickxella alabastrina. Next base: position 259,987 of record NW_026251494.1, on the reverse strand, counting down.
CGAGAGACTACACCCTTGTTGTGGCATCCAAGCAAAATTTATCCATATTCATAGTGACGAGCGAGGGCAACGTGCAACAAGAGCAATAAGCGAACACGCCAGCATCAATGGAACATCGGCGAATGAACAAACCGCAGCAGCATACTCTCCAGCCTACTGCCGACAGGCTCCCGCATGCTATTAAACCAAAATCCGGCAGCATTGTGCAGCTCTTTGAAGCACAGTGTCTTTTAAGCATAGAGTTGGCTATTAGTATGGTATTCTGCTTCCAGATATTTTTTGCATCCATCGCATCCTTAAACAGTCTGGCGCCGATTGAATCGCTGAGCGACTGTTGTGCATACTTGATCAAACTTTCTGTAAACACGGTGAGATTCGGGAGGCTTTTGAGGATGAGCTCGACGTCACATCACTCGATGGGGGCTTTCAGCCAAAGCTCGCGCAGATGCTTTTTCCTGAAGCCGAGGAAACCAATTGCTGACAGGGGTACCTCTTTGTACAGGTACATGTGGGAGTCCTAACTGCCAGGCTGAGTCCCCTCACACGGATTGGCGAGCTCACCAATTGCTGAACCACTTTCTCGCGCCGGTGATCATACAAAAATAATTACATTTTGAGTGCCCACAGAATTCCGAGTGTATCAATGTTAGCCTCATTGAGCTGTCATATAAGGAGCTTGGCACTGGGGCACTTTGTGTACGGTGTTGTAAGCTCGACTGCAACTGGGTTGTTTGACTTGAATCCCTGCAGAATCAAAACAAAATTGACCGCGCAAGAGACAATACAAAGGGTTTTAGCTCGGGATGGTCTGACCCCCGAAGTTTGTGGCCGGCCAATGTGTTGCTAGAATCCGTGTCGGCCTGCGCAGCACAGCCTGGGAAACCGCCTTTGTTTTCGATTGCCGGGATCATATCAGTTGTTCTATTCGTGAAATGCAAGGCCATATGTTTCAATCTCAGAAATGCCGCTTTGCATGGGATCTCAGGCCCATACGCATAATTATGGGCACACTGTCCCGCAGAATCTCGTCAATTTCTAATTCAACGAGCGTAGACAACTCGAACATGATGATAAAATACAATATCATCGAATGGTGTTTGATGAGAAGTCGGGTCATAGTCGATTCTGGTATGTATCCGACGAATGGTGGCAAGAGGCTGTGTTGCTGTTGCTGGGACGTATCTGCTGTTTGGCTTTACAAATCAATAAAAAATCGTTAGATGTCGTTGAAAGACTGCTTTGGGAAATAAACGACAATTTACCCCATCGGCAAAATACCACCACCGGAGCTGACCATCACTCGTCACTGTTGCCACTGCCTTTGTTGCCACGAGCGCCCGGCTTTGTAATGAAACAGCTCAAATAACTCCAAAACATGTTGATCGGCGTGTCTTTGTTCGAGACAGGCTCCTTAGGGATCTGAAAATCCGGCCCATCAATTAATCTATCGATGGTATCATAATTGAAAACCGGTGGCGCATTGTTGGGGATGATTGTTAGGCGCACATGAGAAAATTAGGCCAGCCGCAAATCCCAAAACCTCTCTTCTGTATGGCCTGTTGCAGCCACCCAAGCGTTTTATTGTCAAAAGTCTGAGCAAAAACAAGCAGCTGCCGAGCAAAAGACGCATATTGGGAGGCTGCACCGACAAAAAGAGAAAGGTTTAACTCCCAGACTGGCTTTTTAGCCTACTTGTCGACCTTGAATATCAGATGCTTGTAAAGCAGAGGAGTTGCAGTCTGGCGCCAAACCGAATTCACCTGTCCCAAGGCAAGCAGTCTCTTGAAGTGCGAAATACTAGATTTGGGTTTGCCGTTATCCAAGGTCAAAAAGAATGGGCGAATGATCAGATGAACGTTATCTTCAAACAAGTTTGCCATACCAGAACGATTGTTTGGAGTTACTTTTTTGTATAAATAAAAAATATATAATGGCGATTAGTATATATTTTCATTTGAAAAGAAACGTACCCCCACGCATGTTTGTCAAATTATAAACGAACCTCATGTTTGAAAATTCAAAATCGCTATGTATACATTACAAAAAAGTAACGTTGAATAAGAAATAAATTCTAAAGCAAAAAAATAATAATGTGCTTTCATTCATTTTGGAGACTTTTATATTAACAAAATTGTGCCAGAATGCAGTTGACACGGAGGAGCACATACTACCTTCAACATTGGCAAATCCACTCACTGTAAACAATGCAATTGCTATGGTTTTCAATTTTTATTTTGTACCACAGTGGGCTATGTAGAATATATCAATTGGGAGACATTGCGCAGCCTAGAAAAAACAAAACAATCTGACAAGTTTAATTATTTTCTAAAACAATTTGCAGAACAAATTAGCTGCCCACACATTGCCATCACTCCATTTGTCCCAACAATAATGCTCGATGTTTTTATTGCTCGTTTAACTATTTTGATAATGCGACCAAATGCCGACTTAAATATTTTCAAATATTGTTTCTTGCTCAAAGTTGCACAATGTACATTACATTTGTCTATGGACTGGCATTGCTCTTGCTGCGCGAAAAGTTGCATGCAAACACTTTGATCTTTATAATAAATTGCATGTTTCACTGACATGATTTGGACGTGCATGTAGATGAAAAAATGATATTACTTTTCAGCTTATATTACAGAAAAAATAAGCCAAAATATAAACCAGTTACTTTTCATGTGTGATTCCTTGATAGAATTGGCCGGTGTTTCTTGCCGCGTGTGCGATCCAGACCCCAGTTCATACGCAGAGCCCGATCCATTGGTCACGTTAACTGAGCCTCTACAGTGCAGCTTGTTTTGTGTATTGTGTACCGAAGTGCAGTGGTCCTGGTCCCTCATTTCAATGTCCTGAAAGGCTCCCTCATCCGCAATGTCGTTGTTGTCACCGCTACGAATACGAAGAAGTCTACGCAGCCAAGGTGGCAAAATCCAATGGCGCCCTCATCTGACATGAACGCCGTCCATATCTCCCTATCGCGGCGATTGGGCGGCACAATGCGATCCCTGGAAACCTTGGCAACAGCCCATACAAACCCGTTAATGGCAATGTACGTGCCGATACCTGCAATCAGCCCATATCCAATCGAGTACGCAAAGGGGATCAGAATGATTGTGAGGAAGGCCGGCACAGAATCACCGACGTACTTCCAATTGATGTTGACCACGTTTTGGATCATCATCGAGCCAACAAGAATCAGCGCCGGGCCCGTCGCCCAGGGCGGGAACGAGGCAAATATGGGCGCAAAGAACAGCGCAATGAAAAAGCAGAAGCCTGTCATCACGCTGGCAATTCCCGTCTTGGCGCCCTCGGCAATACCAGCGCCAGACTCGACAAACGAGCTGACAGGAGGAAGTCCGAACACCGAGCTTAGAACAATGCACACTGAGTCGACCAAAAATGCAACACCAGATCCCTCAAAGTCCTGCGTGCGCTCATCCATGTACCCACCAAACTTAGCCATCGAGAATAGCGTGCCCGTGCAGTCCAGGATATCGACATAGAGGAACGTAATAAGAGCGATCCAAAACTGGCCGCTGTTGACGTCGAATTTGAAATTGGCCGTGATCATTTTGATTGGGTGGAATGTGACGACCTTTTTGAAATAGTCAAAGGCCTCGTTACCCTTCTGCGTATAGGGGAAGTATGTGATCGCGGTGCCACGCGGCCATGAGATGATAGACACGATGACAATTCCGATGAGCATGGCGCCCTTGACCTTGTAGACAGTCAAGATGCAGATAATAACCAGCCCCATGATGCCAACCCATGTCGGTCCGCCCTGCATATGGTGGCTCAGGCACACGTTGTCTTCAGTGCGGTACTCGGGCGGACACCTCCGAGCTCGACCAAAGTTGAAGCGCTTGACGTGATAAGACCAATTCCCGCCGACGACTGTAAGCCGATGAACGCCAGGTAGATGCCAATTCCGGTTCCGTAGCTGTCTTGAGACTTGCTGGAATCATGCGCGCAAACCACTGGCGAATACCCAAAATGGACAAAACAAAGAAGATAATCCCTCAATGCACACGGCGGCCAATGCATTCTCGTACGAAATGTTACCCGATCCATGGAACCCAACAACAGTATACGAAAAGTAAGCAATGAGACCCATTCCGGGCGCCAGCGCAATGGGCAAGTTGGCCAGGCCGCCCATCAGGACGCAAGAGATACAAGACAGCGCACACGTTGCCGTGATCAGATCCATTTTTAGCAACTGTAGGCAGGTGTTGTATGCTGTGTCGCCTTCACACTTGGCGCCATACACGGTACGATCGCAGTCACAGGGGCCGCCCGAGTCTGTGACAATCAGGCACACACGGAAATGATGTACGATAGGGTGGAAAACGTGGCAAGTCCACCGCGCAGTTCAATAGAGAACTTTGATCCAGCGCGCTCCTTCTTGGCGCCCGATCCTTCCAAGCAGAACCAACGGCCTACAGGGCTTTCTGCCACCCTTCGATCAATACGATCTATGAGCGAGCCCAGTCTAATCGTCATGGTGAAGTTAAAAATAATTATAGAATTGATTGATAGAATAGAATAATATTCCAGAGGAATAACATCTTGAGAGAAATTATTTTCTCCTGGAGTTTTGTTATTGCTAGACTGGGAGTACCACCACATTACCATTATTTTGGTATTTCATGATTTTTCATAATTTTTTAGGTTTGTATTGCTATTATTGACTGCCGCTTGCAACACACGGAATTTTCAGCGAAAATTTTTATTTGACTTCATGTTTGCGTACCTTTCATTGGGCATTGCAAACTATTTACAAATAAGGATATTTAACTGATACCCAAACTGGCATAGCGCGCTAAAGCACATTCACTGTAACACTGGTGTCAATCCAACTATCAGTAAAAATCAGAATATAAACTAATTGGTTAATCGCACGAATTAGTTGTAACATTCCCACGATCAAAAACATAATGATGATGATCAAGAAAATCAGACGATGACCCGTGGGATCAGGGCCAGTGGTCAGATATTTGGGGATGTAAAAATGAAGAGAAAACAAACTGTTTTTTTTTTCTTTGTCTGCCTTTCAATTTTCAACTACTTTCAATTTTATTTTTTTGCACACTTTAACAGCTAAACGCAGAGAATGTCCAGAGCACTTCAGGGAATAGTAGATATCGTCGATACAATTGGCAACACGCCAATGGCCAGGCTGTCCAGCGTCGAGGGTCTTGGAGCAGCAGTATGCTCGGCCGAGCTGGTCGGAAAGCTCGAGTACATGAACCCCGGCGGCTCAATTAAGGACCGCGTGGCTAAACACATAATAAACAGCTCGACACACAGGGGACACCCAAGGATGCCCTACTGGTGGTTGCCAGTCCGGGCAACCTGGCAATCAGTTTGGCGATGCTGCAGCGTCGGCTCCTTTGCCTTGTCCCCGAGCGCACATCCAGCGACCGCATCCGGTTGCTCAAGGCGGCAGGTATTACCGACATTGTGCGCACGCTGGACGGGGCGCTGCCGGGCTCTCCCGAGCACCCAGTGCAGATTGGGCGGCGAATCGTCGAGCAGCGGGGTCACGGTGCAGTGTACATTGACGAGGAGCAGGGCCAATGGGATTTGGCGTCGTGCTATGAGGAATTAGCGGCCGAGATGGTTGCGCAGTGCGGTGGGAAAGTGACGCGCTAGTGCTGGGCGTTGACACGGGAAACGCCGCCACGCATCTGGCGCGCGCGCTGCGCGAGACCACACCGGGTGTGCAGATAGTTGGTGTAGAGCCAGCCAACTCAGCCATTGGAGAGCAAGCCATCAGTAACCCGCTGGCACGCCGCTGGCTGTGCGAGGACATTGGCCGCCCCTACGCTCCGCCTGCCTGGAGGCAGGGGCCATTGATATGTGGATGCAGGTGAGTGACGCTGTGGCGTACTCCATGGCACGCAGGCTTATTACTGGTGGCATCCACGCTGGGCCCGCTGCCGGTGCATCAGTGGCTGCAGCACGTACATACGCGGCGGCAGCGGACTCCAGAAGAGCAGTCGGATAGTTGTGCTCCTTGGAGACACAGCGCGCAACTACAGCGACACGCTGCTTTCTGACGAGTGGATGCTGACGCACGATTTGTTGGACGCGCGCATGCTTGGTGATTTGCAGCGCAGGCAGCTTGGTCAGTACCGCGGCGCATCGATCGAGGATCTACAGCTGCCTGCTGCCGTCACTGTGCGTGCAGAGGACTCGATTGGCGCCGCGGTGGCGCTGATGAGTGAGAACGACTTTTCGCAGGTCCCTGTTACTGGCGCACACCGCCGCCTTGTCGGGTATCTGACGCTGTCTGCTGCACAGACACTGATTGACAGCGGAGTGGCGTCGCCCAGCTCGCCAGTCAGCCGCTTTATGCTAAGGTTTGCTGGCAGCGACAGTGCTGAGAAAAGGGGCAGTAACGTTCGTCACCGTCGGTACTGGCTGATCACGCCTGAGACGCCGCTTAGCGAGCTGGCGCGCTTTTTTGAGACCCATAGCGTTGCCTTTGTTACTGACGCGTCACGGAAGTTTTGTCTGGGCATTGCAACCAAGCAGGACCTGATGAGTTTTCTGAGCCGGCGCAACACATTCCAGTTTTAAAATATTCATATATACTAGCATCACATGTAATATAACTGATAATTGGTAATATTCCAACCAAAAATAAATAGCTGCAAAATGTATTAAAATGATGTATTTATATTTATAGGCAATTCAGCTTTTGTTTGTAAAAACAACTGCCAGTCAAAAAAAAAATGAAAAAAAATAAAAATAGAAATGAGAGCAAAAAATATTACTAGAAGGGATGCGCTTCGACAAGCGTGTCAACAGGGTACCACGCACTGTCAACCGTCTTGCGGCGGAACAGCTGGTGCTTTGTGTGCACGACGCTGTTACCGATGGCCATCCCAACATCCATGCGCTCCAAGCAGCCCACCAAGCAGCATCATAATTCTTGCTCACAATCTGGTCCAGTCCCTCGGCGGCCAGCTCTTGGTGCTGCGCGTACTCCTCGCGCTTGTCCAAAGAGATGAGCTTGAACTCAATGATTACGCCAAACTGGTTGGCCTGGTTGTTTGAGCTGTACAGCCGCATTGCGTAGTCGCAGCGGCCAATACCAGTGTGGTTCTCGCGGATAGGCACAACATGCGAAATGCTGACAGACTTTGCTTTGGGTGGGTCAGCACGCCAAAGCGCGACACGGCCATCAATGTGTTGGCCACATGGTTGGCGTAGTCCTTCTCGCTGTACTTGTTGTGGTTGCTCAGCACACCATGCGACGACGTGGCCAGCATGCACAACAGTCGGTCTGTCCGCGCCATAGCTGCTGGAGCAGCGCACCACGCGTATAGTTTGTGCTGTTGTCAGCCATCTCTGTGCCCATGACTGCGCGCGCAAACAGCTGCAGCCACACTTGGTACACTTTGTGGTTGGGAATGCACACAGACGTGGACTCGCGTCGTGTCAGGTAGCCCGCGTACAGGCATAGTGTCAGCAGTCCGGCTCGGAGAACTGGTCGCTGTCGTAGTTGATCAGGTTGAGCCGCGTGGCAACCAGGGTACGGGCTCGTAGGTGCCCTCAAAGTGCTGCGGGTCGAGTGTCTTGCAGTGCTCGTAGTCGCATAACAGCCTCTTGGCTAGGCTGACAAACTGCGCACGGTGCTTGTCGATCTGCGCCTCTATCAGCCCCGTTGTGCCTGTAGTCACCCAGAATGCGCGCGCCGCCGACTGTGTGATGGCCTGCATCTGGAAGCCCGAGGTTGGCGGCTCTGCTTGGCTGAGGATGCTGCACAATGTCTCGATAAATGAGCTGACCGACCATGGATTGTACTTGCAGCGGAAACGGCCGATGTAATAGCCGTTGTACCACTCCTTGATGGTCGCTAGAATAAAGCTCTTGTATGTGCCAATTGCCGGATGTGTCTTGGCGCTCTGGTCTAGCATTAGCTCGACCTCGTTGGTGTTGAACCAGAACGAGTCCGTCAGCGCGTCCAGACCGTTACCTGAGTGCGGATGGGTGGCTGCAAGGATGCTGCTTTGGATGTCACTCTCCTCGCTGGGATCATGCGGATCTCCTTGATGTTGTTGGCGCCCGACCCCAGCTCGGTCAGCGGGACCTCAAAAACGCCGAAAAGTAATCCCTTCAGCAGATTGTCGTTGTCCTATATAAATATATAATAAAATCACCAATGTGTCGTTTAGTTTAAATGTTTGGATGTTTTTTTGCACATGCAGTGTTTTGTTCTAAGCGAGCTTGCTTCTTTTTTGAGAATGAACTTACCTTGAACATCGTCTGGAACAACAGCTTTATGATCCCTTGCGCGGCCTTTTTGGTTTTGATGTCCCATTCGGCCAAATGTATTGAAATGAACGGAATGTCATACTCGTCGATCAGCAGAATGTAGCGGCCGTAGTGAGTTGAGACAAACTCTGAAAGAGCTTTAAACATGACTTGTGCCAAATTGTCATATTTAATCGCAATATCAGTAGACTCATAGAGGATTTCATCGTACTTTTGCAATACCCGCTTAGGCTATCCATCTCAATATCATCATCTCACCAGAATGCGACCAGATGCCCGACATGCTTTCAGCCACTGTTTAGCTACTCGAGCAATGCATCCCACAGGTTCATGATATAGCTTCCCAATGTCTCACCCTTGCACTCGCTGAGTGAGATGTTAAGCACTGGTACTTCATAAAGTGCGCGCTATAAAACCAGGATCCATTGACTTGAGCAGGGTGTTGTCAAACAGCCACTCGCGCTTCTTGCGGCACTTGTCTGCCAGGCTCATCTGCGCCAGCTGTTTTGCACTCAAGTATGCTTACAAAAACATTGTCAGAAATCTCCTTAAGCTTGTCCGCCTCGGGCAGCATGCTGAAGTACAGCAGTATTTGCGTCAGATTGTACGTTTTGCCCGACCTGCGCGGCAAGCAAATGCGTCCAACTTTCTCGATGGAATCCCAGAACCCTTTGCACACGAGCGACTTGTCAACTTTGCACAACCCGCGGCTCTCGGCGTCTGTGAAGTTAACATCCGCCACGACTTTTGATCCCGACACCCTAGTTGGCGAGCCGCTAGGGCGCAGGACTCGCGACAGCTTGTCGGGCGTACGCACCGAAAGCGCAGCAGCAAACGGAAAGCTGAGTTCTTCTGCTGGATTTTGGTCTGAACACGCGCCTTGGCCCTGTCTTTAGTCTTGGAGCGCGTGTTTCTGGATATTGGGCTGTACTCGTTCTCGTTGTTAACCTGTGCACGGGTGCTGCTATTCCTGGGCAACTTTGCTTTGGGCGACACGCCAGCAGACAAAAGATAATCGACAGCCTTGCGTCTACAATGTGTGAGTAGATAAAATATGCTGTTAAATGTTAGTACAAAGTGCTTGGATGAATAAAAGATACATTTTTAATATTTCAAGCAATTGAAATTTTGAAGCTTACTTTTTAGTCGGCGTTCGTGCATGTCGCCGTATTTGAATTGATAGCCAAACGGCTCCTGGCCGTGGTGTTGGTGTTGATTCTGGTGTTGGCGGTTATCGACCAATGGCAGTGGGTCGAGTGGGAACGACATGGTCAGCGTGTTTTCCATGTCGCCGTTACTGCTGCGGCTGGATTTCCCGTTAGGCTCAGGCGACGGTGTCGCTATGCTCGAATAGCTCCTGCTGCTTGCCGATGAGAATGAGCGGCATTCCACTCCATGCTCAGCCGCTGGTTGGATGGAGTCTCTGCGTGCATGGCAATGGTTCTGTTGCGTTGAGCTGAAATATTGATAAGGTATAATATAATTATAGTGCTAAAATTTTCTAAACTTAATCAAAAGAAGAAACGAGAAACAGAAGACGTTGGAAAAAAACACATTTGAACTTTGCTTCAGTTGTATATTTTTGTATGTTTAGTTTTCGAACTGACAAGGTCAGTTTAAACAAATTGATTGTTTCATTTCATTTTTGTTTGTTTGCTTGTTTGCAAATGATGTTGATATTTTGATGTGTAAATATAACATATATATTTGTATTTGTATAGATCGATGGTTATCAGCAATCATAATAAAATTTTGCTCATATAGCCAAAGCAAACAAAAAGACATAAATCTATGACTTGTGATACTAGTCGAGTGCAGTTGTGTGCATTCCAAGTTTGATATGTGAATGAATAATTAAATTTGATTTGTGCAATAATCAATCCCGATAGAAATAAATGTGAGGAAATGAAAATGACAAAAAATAATGCGGGCAAAATGTTTCAAAGCCCTCATACATATTTGAAAATATTGCAGCAAGGATACGGAATAAAAAATGTTAATTTTAATGAAAACCCTGCTAATTATAGATTTTGTACAATGCACAAGGAAGTAACACATAAATACCCGGCATTATTTAAAATTATTTACATATATTGCATTTTATGTATCAGATAGTTCAGTTTGTTATTTTATGTTGTCAAAAAATAAATAGAACCATTATTTGTGAACTTGCAAATACATTAAATTATCAAATTAGATTTAAATTGCATAAAAAAGAACACTCGTTACTTGGATTCGGGATTGGCCTTTACCCATTCCTTCATAGCCGTCCACACTTCATCCTTGACCGTGTCATCCTCAATAGTTGCTGGTGTAGGAATAGGGCAAACTTTGGGCACATCCTCAGGCGTTGCCGACTGCATCAGGCTGCTAAGCATAGACCTTGTCATCTTGCGCAGCACCTTTCCACTGCGGGTCTTGGGCAAGCGGTCGACATAAATGATGTTTTGCTTGTACAGTGAGGTAAAAGGACCAACGCGATCACGGATAGCAGCAACCAAATCCGCACTAATCTGGTCCTCCGTATGGTACTTACGATGGCGCTTGCACACGGCCAAAACAACGGGCACACTGCCCTTAATAGCATGCGGACGAGCAATAACACAGGCCTCGGCAATCTCATTGTGCTCAACGACGACCTCCTCGATAGCGCTGGTGGAGATACGGTGGGCGGCGACGTTAATGATATCGTCGGCCCTCGACAAGATGTGCACGTACCCATCGGCGTCAATCATACCCATGTCGCCTGTATCGTAGTACCCGGGGAATTTCTTAAAGTAGGTCTTGAAGAAGCGCTCATCATCGTTCCACAGAGTGTTCATGATGCCGGGGGCAGGGGCAGCTTGACGACGATGTTGCCGATTTCGCCTGTCGTAGACTCTTCGGGGTTCGCTTCAATCTCCATGTCCTCATCAAACTCATCTTTGATGCGCAGGACGCGCAAATCAACGCCTTGCACGGGCATGCCGGCGCTGCCGTACTTAATTGGCGGTAGCTCCGAGCCGTCCTCAGAAAGCCCAACCTCCATGCCAGCCAATGGAGACCCAGTCTCGGTCTGCCACCAGTTATCTGAGATAACGTTGGACACCGGCGACGCAATATGGTGCAGCTCATTGCCAGTGTCGTCCACACCCGTGATATGGCGTACCAGCCAGCGGTGGATTTCCGGGGGACACCGCTCGCCGGCCAAGAACACAGCCTTGACATGCGACAGGTCGTACATCTTGCGGTACTTGCCGTGTGGGTCCTCGCGGCGCAAGATCATCAGCGCCGTGGGCGCGGTGAAAAACGTGTTAACCTTGTGCTCAGCCATCACGCGGTAGTACGCGCTGGGATCGGGCGTGCTCACGGGCTTGCCCTCGTACAGCACGGTGGTGGATCCGTTCAGCAGCGGACCATAGCAGATGTACGAGTGGCCGAGGATCCATCCGAGATCACTCGCGGACCAAAACACCGCGCCGGGCTTGCACGCATACATCCTCTCCATGGTGTACTGCAGAACAACCGCGTGGCCACCACTCGGGCGCACGACACCCTTGGGTGTGCCTGTAGTGCCGCTGGTGTACAAAATATACAGCGGGTCGTTGGACTCAACTGGGGTGAATCCGCGGAAGACATCCGCCTCGGCGATCCCCTCGACGGCAGTGTCCCAGCTCTCCTCGCCGGCATTCAGCTGGCAAACAAGCTGCGGCCGCTGGAGCACGACAGTCTTGCGCGGCTTATGTTTACACATTTCCAGGGCGTCGTCAAGCAGGGGCTTGTACGCGACAACCTTGTTGGCGGCCTCAATGCCACAGGAGCTGGCAATGACAACCTTGGGGTGACAATCCTCGATGCGCTTGGCCAGCTCCGCCGGCGCAAACCCACCAAATACCACCGAATGCACAGCACCCAGTCTCGCACACGCCAGCATCGTGACAATGGCCTCCGGGACCATCCCCATGTAAACAAGCACACGGTCACCCTTCTCCACGCCGTTCGCGCGCAGCATAGTTGCCGTGCGCTGCACCTTATCCAAAAGTTCGCTGTACGAAAACTTCTTCACACTGTTGGTCACTGGCGAATCGTAGATGATGGCTGTTTGGGTGCCGCGTCCGTTCGCGACGTGTCTGTCGAGGGCGTTGAAGCTAACGTTGAGCTGGCCGCCGGGGAACCAGTTAACCTCGTGCGGCTTGGATGCATCGGGGATTTCCAGCGCGCGTCTAGGTGGCTCGACCCAGTCGATGGCCTGCTGTGCCTCCATCCAGAACCCCTCGGGGTCGTTCAGCGACCGTTGGCGGTTCTGCTCTTGCTTGTAGACTCGGCGCCCGGAGCTCGCCTGGGAGGAAAGCACAGAATGAGAAAAGGGCCTTGTCCTGAGGATCGAGGCTCTTTGGGAGAGCAGGCGAGAGGAAGAGGGGTGCACCGTAGTGGCTGATCCGAGTGTCTCTTTGGCGGCAGGCCCGCTGCGGGAAGGTGCAAGTGTCTTTGCGATGTTCTTGTAGATTTAGTGGCGGCAATAATAGAGTTCTTGGCCGAGACTGCCCATGGCTGGTGCAGCGACGGTGTTTGTGCAATAAATCTCTTCATAATGAAAATGAGTGATCTTGCGAGTACAGTTATAAACTAAAAATATATATAGATAATAAAAAAGTGCAAAGTTGAAACTGACGAATGATGGAAAAAATAGTAAAGACAAGAGGCTGTTATTTTTTAGGGGGGGAGAGGGAAGTAAAACTGGGTTTTTATTATCTACTCTTATCGCGCATTGTGTCGTTTCAGAGAGGGTTTTTTGACAATGCCACTTTTTTCACATGAATTTAATAGTGTGCGCTTTTCCATATTTTTTCGTGGCTTGCTTGTCCCGGCTCTTCATTATTTTTTTGGATTTCTCTAAAAAAAATTGATAAGGAGCGCGGGAACCAAAGTCATTTTTTAAGAATATATTGAGAGAAAAAAGACCACATGAGCACATGAACAGTTTGAATGGCATTTTATTATACTTATTTTGTTATCTTGTCGATCTTTAATGCCGCACGGAGCAGCAGGATCATCAACAACTACAGCGCAATTAACTACAGTGAATTTTCAAAAAAAAAAAACAAGTCACATCTTGTAGGTACATTTTAGATTAATCTCCAATACTTGATTAAAATGCTTTTAACCAAATGAAATTACCTGTATCTGGTATTTTTTATTGTAGTGAGAGAAAGGTTATCAGGAGCCATGGGAATATATTCTCAAGAAAAAACAAATGGTTGAAATTTCCCAGTTAAGGTTTTCAAATTGAAAAATATTGCTATCACATGGGCCTCTTAAATTCAAACCCGAGCACTGAGAAAGGAGGGCAGATTCGGTGATCCAATAATTACCGTATCACCAGCACTGCTCTACAAAATAACAAAGATACTTTTGGTTTATTTTATTTGCGTCAATTAATCATTTATATATGGGATTGGAATGGGATAATAATATATATTGCAAAGCTCATTTAAAAATATAAAAGCCAAGTAGAAAAAAGTAAAAGTAAAAGACTTGTGTGAAAAAAGGTTAAAAATATGCAAAAAAGGGAGGTGCTTTAACCACGCTGAATCCGCACAACAAGCACTTCCTTCTCAAACTCCACATGGGCGTCTTGAACTTGCAGTTCCCAGGCAACTTGAACATCTTGCAGAATGGTGTCGGCTCCTTCCTCGTGCAATCACAGCTATGGGGCACCTGCTCCGGCCACATCCCACAGTGGGTGTGGAAAACGCCCTCTCCATGAATAACCAAGACATCGTTCAAGATATCCACCAAGATCTTATCCTTCGCCACCGAAGGCAAGTAGACGTGCAGCTGCCAGACCTTCTCCGCAGTATAGTCCTTCATAGTCGGGTACCACTCGCTCTCAATAATCTTGTAGGACTCGATTACTTTGAAGCAAGGGTAGATGCGAAAACATTTCGGCGCTGGAGGAGGAGGGAGGGGGGGTGCGGGCACGCAGCAGTGGCAGTGGACCGGTACGCAGCACGGGCCCTTGCAGACTCCTTACAGACCTCCTTGCATTTCTCCTCAACCTTGACGACTACCTTGGCCTCCTCCTTGCAGCATTTCTCCTCGACCTTGACGACTACTTTGGTCTCCTCTTTTTTGCCTCTGTTTTGCACTCGAGTTTGACTTTGGTCAGCTTGGGGCCGGGGAAGGCTGGGTGGTTGTGGTCCCATTTGTGGAAGATGTCCTCGCCGATGGGGTGGAAGAACATATCCGCGGCTTTGTGCAGGCATCCTCAGCGTGCTTCAGGTCCTTGTCGAACCGGCCAAACATTGACATGATTGAGAAAAATGAATAAGGTATTGAAAAAAGGGTTAAAAAATAACGTTAATATGCGAAAGAAAGAAGGAAATAGGAAATAAATAAATAAACAAAAGGCTATAAGAGAATTGCTGTGGAAAAGAAAGAAAAGATAAAACAAAACAAAACAGAAGAGAAAGAGAAGAAAGTGAGAGAATGAGAAACGTGGATAAAATAGTGCGCAAGAAAACAACAAAAAAAACCAATTTGTTCAGCCTTTTTTCAGATTCCTTTCTCTCTCTGGTTCATTCGTAATATTGCCTTCTTCATTTTTTGTGCGCTATTCGTACTGCATTACTTTTTACATTTGGCAGAAAAAAGTAGTATAGTCGCAATACTTTTTTTTTTTTCATTCCGCGATTTAAAATTTTTTTGGTTGAGCGGACAGAGAAAATAAAAATACCCGAATGATTTTGTCTCTTGCCTGTCAGTTTTTTTTGTTGTACATCTCACACGCTATTCCACTGCAAATTTAATTGGGGAAAAAGTAAAAAAAATAAAGATAGAGTGTAAACGACAAAAAACGCACACTATTTCAGCCAGGGGCGCAAAAAGAAAAAAGAAAAAACAAATGACGATCTACGTCCTAAAATAAACACAAAAACAAATGCACGCAGCAGAAAAACAGTATAGTGCACGCCTTACCATTGATATCACCCCTGTTTCTTTTTTTTCTTCTCCCCATATTGGTATTGTTGTGCATGTTTTGTCACTACTACCAAATCTCCTCCAATTCTTAATCCACATACAATTCCAAATAAAGCTAAAAAACAATTCAAGATAAAAATGATCAAATGTTAATATGGAAGCAAAAAAGTCTAAATTAAAATATCATAGGGCGGAAGAGGAAGAGGGTGGTGGTGGTGGTGGCGGTAGTGGTTGCGATATTTGTGCCTGGCGCTCAAACTCCTCCTGCAGCTTGCGAGCATACTCCTCGTCGCCCGACGTGTCCGGCAAAGCCAAGCTACCAGAGGTTCCCGAAGCACTAGCACCGGTCCAGCTCTAGCTCTTTGTGTTTCGCCGGCTCTACATCCAGCGGCGTATCCTCTGTTGGCATAGCTCCAGCCACCGGTATGACCGATTCCTCCTTCTCGTCATCATCATTGCCAGAGTCGCTGGAGTCGTCCGCCCAATGGCCTTCCACTTTTCCATTTCCTCAACAACATCCTCCTGCAGCACCTCCCCCAACAGCGCCTTCCCCTTCCCCGCGACACCCACAACCTTATCAAAAGCATCCGCAGCACCAACAATAACTGGACTATCCAACAGCAAATCTTCGGAGTCCTCCCGGCCCTTTATTCTCCTTGCAGTCACATCCAAAGGCTCATTATCCGTCGATATATCCAGCAGCTGCTCAATAGTCCGCGGCACCATACCGACATTCGACTCAAAGACAATATCCACAACGTCACGGTCAATATTCGGAAACATATCGCGGACCACAGCCAATGCTGCCTTCCACTCCTCTCCGCCCACAGCAAAGCGACCATCGGAGTCAACCAAGTCGTCCACGGTTTCTTCTTGCGCCGGTGGTCGGGAAGCTGTGGTTGAATGGCGAATACCAGGTGGTGTGCTGCTCAGATTGCCGATGCTGTTTCTGCGGCTGCTGCTGTTAGTTTCGGACTGGACTGGCGAGGAGAATTCGGAGATTAGGCGGCCGACAAAATTGTTGGTTTTTTCCAGCGTCGATTTGGCCAAGTTGCTGCTGCGATCGATCAGCCACTGTGCGCGTTCCCCGGGCATGTCCTGCTGCGGCTGCGACATCAGCTGCGACAGCGTCTGTGGCGGCGACAAAGAGCTCTTCTTCTGCTGTTGCCCAAGTTGCTGCTGACCCAGTTGCTGCTGACCCAATTGCTGTTTAGCGATTGTCCGCTCCTTCGTGCGTTTCTCCAGCTCCATCTCCCAAATGGTCATCTCAATATGCTTATCAAACTCCTCCTGCGTAATTGACAAGCACGAAGCATCCATCGACTCAATGAATGCCACAGCACCCTGCAGGTTCGTCACATAGTAACCGGCCTCCGACTGCATGCGCTCCGGCGACCTAAACCTAGAAATATACTGGATATTCGAAACCAGCTTGGGCGGACACGCGGTAACCACGACGTAGATTAAAAGTGGCAAAAACCTATCCGCGCCCACATCACCGGCAGCTTCGGGCCCGCGACTCCCGTTGGCCAGGTTCTTCAGTACCCGTAGATCACCGTGCAGCAGTTCAGGATGCAGATGACTTTGTCCCTGGGGGCCTTGAAGTTATTCATCTTGAGCAGCTCCGCGCGCGCAAATACCAAAAAGGCCTCTGCCTGTGGGGCAGCAGCCAGCTCGTCCAGATCCAAATGCCCCAAGGTGATCCACCGGAACAACCCCATTTTCTCCCTCACCACATGGTCCTTCTCCGCATCATCTGCGGCCTCTGGCGAAAAACACAAGTGATAAAGCCGATTCATCACCAGCTTTTCCATCCCCTCACGGGCGTTCTCAAACTGCCGCTCATCCATCATTTGCCATACCGGGTTGTCGCGCATCCGATCTCCGATAAAATCAAGAAAATCATGCACAAACCGGACTTGCTCGTTGAGCGTCATTGGTCGACGTGCGAACTCTGTCAGGAAGGACTTGACTGTGCGAGCTAGGGGTTTGGCCGCAGGGTGCCGCAGCTGCTGCAGAAAGTCGTTGTAGTTGAATCCATCGCTTTCAGGCTCAAACTTTGTCTGCATGTCTGTGGCCGGCTGCTGATTCTGATTCTGATTCTGATTCTGAGGCTGCTGTTGTTGAGTCTGCTGGACTGTTGGGTTAGGTGTGGGGCTGAGGCACTGGCGCTGGTGGTGGCTTTGAGAGGGTCGAATTGGTTGATGATGTCCTGGATGACGTCGTGCAGCTTGGAAGAAGACGATGTGAGGTGCGCCGCAAGATTGTCGGTGGCTGCGACGGCGGTTGAGCCATGGCAACGGCTGCTGGTGTGCTGGTACTATTGTTGCTATTATCGTTGTTGCTGCTGTGGGAACCAGCTGGCTGCTCGCAGCAGCAGCAGCAGCAGCAACAGCAACAACAACGGCAGCAGCTGCTGCCGGCTCTGTGGTGCTGGTTGCCGGCGAATCGGCCGGCGGATTGCTCATTGTAGAGAAAGAAATGAATGAAAATAAAGGGGATTAATGAAAAGGAAAATTAAATAAAAAGGAAAAGGAAAACAAAATAACTAAAAGAACGTCATAGATTAATATTCTATTGTATTCTTTTTTCCTTCCCCACTCAGTCTATTTTTTTATAAAAAGAAAACGAAATATCAGTTTTTTTACTTCTCTCCCTTCTCTCCTATTTATTTTCCCACTCATACTTTTAACAACAAAAAGGTTTTTTTATTCATCGCATATCATCCATGGAGTCACTACTAAAATGGGCTATTCTCAACTCAGCAACGGCCAACGAAGACGCCCCCACGCGTGATCCATCGCAACCCGCCCCCAAGCAGCAAAAACTCGACCCCGAGATCATCGATATGATCCTAGGCAAACCAGCCTCAGTCCAAATGACCGAATGCCTCGATGCCACTGAGCACACCTCCACGCCCCTCCCCGCACGCATAATCGCCCTAGACGATCTCGAAATGCTCGTGGAAAACATCGACAACGCCGGAAACCTTGGCCCGCTACAACTCTGGCCACGCCTCATTAAACTCTACAATGATCCGGAGGCCGAAATCCGCTCCCACGCACTCTGGGTCAGCGGCACCGCGGTGCAGCATAACCCGAGTGCCCAGAAGGTGTTTCCAGGATTGGCAGCAGCGTTGGAGCTTTTGCGCGCGGATTCTGATATGGGTGTTCGCGCGAAGGCGCTTTATTGCGTGTCGTCGTTTGTAAGGGCAAATGTCGCTGGGCTGACAAAGTTTGTGGCGCTGAATGGGCTGGAGGCGGTTTTGGGCGCAGTGCAGGTGGGCGATGTGGCGCTGGCGCAGAAGGGATTCTTTTTGCTGCGTGCGTTGATTGATGAGGCGATGGATGAGGAGACGCCGAGGAGCTGAGGCCTGGACAAATGCTCGTCGACGCGGTGCTGGAGCTGGGCGCAGTGGAGGTTGCTGCCAGGCAATCGCACAGTGGGATCCCTGGCGGTGTTGAGCCAGGCGCTCGGGTTTGTGCGCGCATTGGCGGAGGCTACGTTGGCGGCAAGGGAGGCGGTTGCTGGGAACGCGGAGCTGAGAAGCGCCCTGGAGGAGGCAAGGAAGAGGGACTCGGCTGGAGATGAGGAGAGAGAGGAGATTGATGCTATTTTGGGGCTGATCCGGTGATCTCGCAGGCCCCCTTTTTGATTTAGCTTTGGCCTGGAATTGAAAAAAAACACCAAAAATACATAAAGGACTGAACTGAGCTGAGCTGCGCTGCGCGTTATGAACAAGAAAAAACCACGTAGAACGCGTTTCATCTTCCTCATTCTCTTTATCTGTTTCTTATTTTTTGTTTACACTTATTGTATCTTTCAAACCCCCTTTTTCTCACAATTCATTATGGAAAGCCCACGGCCACACTTTGCGCGCGCGCACGTCGACTCCACCGACAAGTTCAGCTCGGCGTTCCTCACAGGGCGGCGCACATACGCGCAGCAATTCGACCAGCTCTACTACAAACGACTGCAGCATCTTAAGCCCCACATACTTGCCCATGCTCACCAAAAATGGGGCAGCCAAGCGCAGCTCACAGCCAGCGTCCTCAACGTCGACAGCTCCCTCGGCACAACATACATCATTGGCACAGTCTTCATAGACTCACCGCGCAAACCCAGTACTCTGCAACAGGTCGAGTCCGAGCACCGCGTGTCCGATCCGGTGGTCACCCAGGGATACCGCGGCGCAGACGAGGCTGTGTTTCTCGAGGACGAGTCCGGGCGCATCCGGCTAATGGGCGAGCAAATTTCAAAAACGCTTCTGATTTCTGGTGTCGTAGCGGCGGTTCTGGGCGTTGAGACGGCCGCGGGTGACTTTGAGGTTGCTGACGTGTGCTTCGCCGGCATGCCGCCGCAGCTGGGCCCGCTTCGGATCATGGAAGACCCCGGAGCCGACAGCGACGCGGATCCACTGCTGATGCTGGTATCTGGGCTGGGTGCAACACTGGCGCGGCCCATTACCCTGCAGATGCAGCTCCTGGGCGAGCTCCTCAGCGGCACGCTCGGGGCGACTCGGACACAGCAGCTGGCTGCGCGTATCGCACACGTGGTGGTGGCCGGCAACACAATGGATTTGCCCACGGCACCGCTGGGCCACGCTGAGGACGCGCGCACTAATGATCGCTCGGGCGCGGCGCGGCTGGCGGCGCAGGTCGATGACTTTTTGGCGGACATTGCCGGCTGCGTGCCGCTGACAGTGATGCCGGGCGCTAGGGATCCGGCGGACGCGTCGCTGCCGCAGCAGCCGATGCCCCGCGGGATGTTCGCCCAGTGCGCGCGCACTTCGGCGTTCCGCTCGCTGTCTAACCCAGCATCAATGCAGATCGGCGGCCTGCAGATGCTGGGATCCAGCGGCCAGAACGTTGATGATCTGATGCGGTATGCAGCTGGGGATGGGGCGGTGACGCCGTGTGCGCTAGCTGCGCTTTCGCTGACTTGGCGCCATATTGCGCCGTCGGCGCCGGATACCCTGTGGTGCTTCCCGTTCATCACACACGACCCTTTTGTGCTGGACACAGCGCCACACGTGTACTTTGTCGCCAACCAGGGCGCCTTTGAATCCACGTGGGCCTTGGGCACCGAAGGCCAGCGCACCCTGGTGATGGCTATCCCTTCGTTTGCGCAGACCGGCCAAGTGGTCCTGCTGAACATGCGCACACTCAGCTGCTCGGTTCTCCACATTGAATTATAGAAGTGATACAGCCGCATCCCCTGATCAGACGGATGCGGATTAACGGATTGCGAGCGGTTAGCGGCGAGTTCGACCGGGGACAGTGTTTTCGACGCGAGGCATCGACAAGCCCCTAGCAGTGGGTGGTTCTTTCTTGAATTTCTTGAATATATTTATCACCCTCAGCCTCTAGCTGCGACAGAAGTAATAGAACCTAATTGAAATAAAAGCCCTCCATTGCTCTCCACTGCGCATCGGCGTTCGTGCTTTTCCCGCAGCTGACTTCCAGCTGTCCGGCAATTGGCTGCCCGTATTTTTTGCCCGGCATAACCTGCAGAGCCCTGCCGGTCTCCACATGCCGAAGCACCACCGGCGCCTCTCTCACCCACCGGCCAGTGCACTCGGCCGTCCATAGGTCGCCGGCATCCCGACCTTCGAATCCCGAAACCTCCTGTGCACCCGATATCGGCGCCTTATGCGCACTATGCGAGTGCAAATTATGCATCGAATCACTGTTCACCAAGCGAATCTGCGTTCCACAGTCCACCGGTGTGCCGCGCTTTACTTTTATCACCGGCTCGATGATCCAGAATGACTTGGTGCCGCTGCTGGTGCTGCTTAGAGCCGTGATGGCTTGTTGCTGGCTGCCGGTGCCGTAACTTACTTGAGGAAGATTCAGGTTGGTGTTGGTTTTAATGTGATTGAGTTTAAAGGTGCTGCCTGAGGTAACGTATAGCTGAGGAATGGGGTTTGAAGAGTTATCATCGCTGCTCTTGCCCTTGCTGCTGCTGCCGAAGAGTGAACTGTTGACTCCTAGAGAGCAGAAAATAAAAATAGTAAGGGAAGATGGGAAATGCATTTTATTATTATTATTATTATTAATAATTTGGCTTTGGAATTATGTAAAAATAAAAAATGCTTCGAACTTGATGCGTGTCATCAATTTTTTTCTCATTGTTTTTGGCTCTTGGTTGATATTGAAAATTCATTCAATCATTCGTTCTCTCACCAAGGAAATCTTTTAATCGCAAGGAAAACAGATTGACGAAACAGGCTGGGTCACTTTTTCTTTTTTGTTCTTTTTTCGCCCTTCCCACTTTAAAGCTCGTCATTGTCATTGCCATTGTCAATAATCGCGCTATTTTTTTTTCGCACTCTCTCTTTTGTCATCTGAGAAATCTTTTTTTTTCTCTCCCCAAAATAAAAAACAGGACTTTACCATCTCTTTTTGGCAATAAAAGCAGAACGCACGGTCGCAGAAAGAAAAAGAAAGTAGTAAAGAACAAAAAGCCAGCAAGCAATTTTCTAAAAAAAAGATCGATACACTTTTTTTCAGTTTATCACAAGGTGTACGGTTCGCCTTTTTTTAGTCCAGAGCAGTGCCCAGTCTATCCCAAACAACAAACACACCTTCCCCCCTCCCTTTTTCCTCTTCTTTCTTTTTTGTTTTACAAATTTATATTCTTTCTCTAAATTTTACCTCATTTTTCTTCTTTATTTTATTTTTATTTCTTTAAACCACACAAAACCAAATGAACAGTGGTCTATTCTACTGCTCCTATATTTTAAAGCTGCAGCTGCCCAACGTATCATTCGGTCAGAACTCACTCGCATTCCTCTCCCCGCTCTAAATTAGAAAAACATATAGCAATGGTATCTGTAGCCACCTACCACAACACCCCAGGAGGTGTTAGTGGTCGTAAGGGTTTAGGAAAGCTCACTCCCTTGGCTAATAGCTTTTCGCTAATCCAGTATAACAACAGCGTTCGTTTTCTCATCATGGATTGTCCGACTGCCAGTACCATTCCGCTTTATCTAAAGGTAAGAAATAAAAACTGATAATATGCGCAATAAAGGATGGGAAAAACTGCGGTAACGGATGTTGTGGACTTTGTAATGTTAAAATTTGCTTTAGTTTTTTTTACTGTGTAGGAGTTTGATAGGCTGAATGTCAAGGATGTCGTTCGTGTTTGTCAGCCGACGTATGAGAAGGACGTGTTGCTCGAAAAACATATTGTTGTTCATGTAAGTATATTGAAAACACAAATTGCTTTCTCTTTTTTATCTTGTGTGAATGCTTTAAAGAAAAAAAGATAAATACTAAATAATCTGATTTTTTTCTTTGTGTAAACAACACAAATGACACCATCTACTTTTTTGTTTCTTTCTTTCTATTATTGATTTAGGATTTACCATTCCAAGACGGTGATGTGGTAAGTTGTTTAAAAATCATACAAGGAAAAATAAAACAGTCACATGCTGTTGTCAAAATAAATATAGGTAAATATCAACACACGCAGATATGATACTAACAGCTTTATTATTACTTTTTATTTACTTTTTTTATTTATTTATTTTGTAGCCTCCTTCGTCGGTCATTAAGGAGTGGCTTGCGCTTGTGAATGCACGTGTCGCCAGTGCTGCAGAGGAAGTCGCATTTACTGAACAGCCTGTTCCCACCACTATTGCCGTTCACTGTGTGGCTGGACTTGGCCGTGCCCCTGTTCTCGTAGCCGGTAAGTTTATTATATACATTTATAATTTAAAAGCTCAAGTCTGTGTATGTTTTTTCTTTCGCACTCAACACTAGACTAACCCCCCCCCCCCCCCATCATAATTATGTTTTTTTAGTCGCGCTGATTGAAAGTGGAATGGATCCTCTGAATGTCATCGAGCTAGTTCGCAGTAAACGCCGTGGCGCATTCAATAACCGACAGATCACTTACCTAGCAGACAATTACAAGCGGTCATCGGCATCAAAGAGCGCAATGAGATTGCGTCAGAACCCTTTGGCTGCTGCTGTAAGTGGAGTTGGAGCCTCGAGATCTCAGGCTACTAGCGCTGCTGTTACGCCTCAGCCGCAGATACCGCAGATTAAGGATTCAGAGGAAGAGAATACGCTTAATTCTCCCGTATCTGTCACTCCCAAACCCTCTTTCTTCCGGAAAATATTCAGCCTTTTCTCTTAAATTAGTGTAAGGAATTGGGGCTGGAAGGAACTGAGAGTTTACATATATACGATAGACTATATTTATTTTCTATTTTTCTCATATATATATTTTTCTCATGTGGTATATATAATGCATAAAGCAACACCTTATAATATTTCATTGGCAGAGATACAATCGAATAGCCATGATTTGTCCGACACGCGTACAGTCCCTCTGTGAGCTCACTGATTTCCTCCAGTACCCCATGCCCACCAGCTCCCTTAATATCCTCGGCATCAACCAATATGACCATGCGACGGCGCTTCACAGACAACTCAAACATGTTGCGGAACTGCGCAGGCACAACAGTAGCTGCGAACTTGCCTGTACTCGATCTCACATCACTCACACTCCCCCCCCACCACCATTCCCAGCCACTCCTACTGACAATGCCGCAAGCATATCACCAGGCGGCTTACCCTCTATCACATCCGCGCCCACCACCTGTATTAACCGCAGCAAATCTCCCTGCGAATGCGCCGACCCAGCGTCCCAGCGTCCCGGCCACACAAACACCATATACCCAGCAAACAGCTCCCAGGCACTCTCCTCGTCCACCATCCAAATAACAAGTTTTCATAACCGTATCCCCAGTAACCGCATATTTTATCTCCGACAATACTGCGACTTGCGCACACTATCCACCAACCAATCAAACCTAAGCACATGCGCGCCACTGGCCAAAGCATAGAGATACTTGAAGGTCCGCGTTGTGCGCCCATCGCGACCAACTAATGTCAAGAGATGCGTGTACTGGGTGGATGGTTGGAGATCTGTGTGAACAGTGAACTGTGGAAGTCCCTTGGTTGTTAGTGTTGCCGCTTGGGATGCTGCGCGGTGGACTTTTTTCAGCTGTGCGTCAGTTAGTCCTGTGGTCAGAACCACAAGGGAGCCGGGGAAATTGGCCGGGTTGGCCGGGTTGGTTACTGTGACGTTGCTATCTGCGTTGGACGAGCTCCTGCATTCTCTCAGTGTCTTGCGTTTTTTTGGCCTAACCAGCGCGTCTTCTGCTGTTGCTTCTTCTTTTGTCCTCCTCCTCCTTGGCATTCTCTTCGGGCTCGAGCCACCTGCCGCTGCCGCTTCCATTGCCTCCGACTCTGCCATTACCGTTACCTCTGGTGCTGCCGCCATCTCCACAATCTCCGTGTCCTTGCTCACCGCCACCCTCTCCGCAGCATCCTGCGGACTAGCAGTCATTTGCAGAAACGAACTAGGCTCAGGCAAATCCAAATCAGTCTCGCTCCCATCTGACAACTCAGCATCAACCAAGCCCATCACCACCATATTATGCGCAGTATCAACGGTATTTTGACTCGGATATACCAACGGTCCTATATGCTGCTTGATCGTGTAGAAATGACTTAGCAAAAAATCTACGGACTGATTAAACTCTATATCACTAATAGGTTGGTCACACTGGGGACAGCCACGGTATGTTGATTGCAGTAATGGTTTGAGTAAAATATGATCTAGACAGATTCTGCATACAAAGTGTTTGTTTGTGCAGATTTGAAGTGGGTGGCAGAGTATCCTGTGGCAATGTGCGCATGTTAACCGGTGTGTGAGTTCAGATAGTATGACTGTTGCTGGTGGGCTTTTTTGTTGTGGCATGTATGAGGTTTGAACCGACAAGAGGGGGGTGGGGGTATTTATGTCAACGTACTCTATTTATTCGCTGGCTTTTGTCTGTGTATGTCTATGGAAGAGAAAGTTTTTATAATTTAGAATAATTAAAGAAGTAAAATCGGTGTTTCAAATTACTAAACAACAAATTTAAATTAACAAAAAAATTAATAAGAGAAACGAAAGAAAAATTAAAAACTCGTGTGTCAAAGAAAATGCTAAGAAAAAATTTCGATTCTATGCTGTGAACAGTCGATAGTTCAAAGAACCCTAGCTTTTATTGTCCCGCCGTGTTGGCTGTCGATGACCCATTAATCCCAGTATCAGTATGAATCTTCTTCTGCTGCTGCTGCTGATGATGTGCATGCGACATATGCGGCTTAGTGTCGCACAGCTCATCCAAGGTCAATCTGCGCTTCGGATAACTAATATTATGTTCCAAAAACGGATGCTTCACAGGCTTTGGATCATCCTTAAAGTATGGATGATCCATAGCATCCGACGCACTAATCCTCTTATCCGGGTCATACTCCAGCAAACTAGACAACAACTGAAACCCAGACTCTGACTTGAGCCCTGTGCTGGCAAACCAGGACTTTAATGAATTAGCGTAGTGACGGAATTGCTTCATATGAGAGTAATCCGGCATCACCTCGATATTCGGCCATTGCTCCTTGGATGGAGTCCCTAGGACCTCGAGGATCTTTAACACTTGGCCACGCTGGAAGGGTATCTGTTTCTTCTCCATCTTGACCTCCTCGCCCTTGAATATCGGCCGCAGGGCGAGCATTTCGGCGAAAATGCACCCGATCGACCACATATCCACAGCTGTCGTGTAATGTCTAGACCCAAGCAAAAGCTCAGGAGATCGATACCACACAGTGACCACAACCTTGTCACCGCTATACAGGGGCTGAAAGGGCCTCCGAAACACCCTCGCCAGCCCCATATCCCCGACCTTAACCACGCCACTAGACGTGATCATAATATTAGCAGGCTTCAAATCCCTCTGCAGCACCAAATTCCCATGCAAGTACGCTACACCATTGAGCAGCTGCCACAGAATACTCTTAATCACAAGCTCAGCCATCGGCTTGCGCAAATGCTGGTATGGTGCTGCATAATAGACAAAAGATCGAACTCGGCGTAATCCATCACCATATGGATTGCATTGTCGTCCATGACGACTTCGCATAGATCTATGACGTTTTCATGGTGCAGTTCGCGGCAGAGCCCGATTTCGCGACACGCGGATTGGGATATTCCGGTTGACGGCCTGGTCTCGCCCTCGCGCTCGGGTTTAAACTTTTTAATCGCCAGTTCAATGCCAGGGCCTTCACGCGGGCGCGCCTTGTAGACGCGTCCGTAGGTTCCGGAGCTGATGAACCCGATTATCTCGTACTTTGTGCGGATGCGCACACGCTGCTTCTCGCGCTTGCGCTTGTAGTTTTCCATGCAATATGTTGGCGAGGGGGGTAGGAGGTTCCTGCCAATGGTGGCTGTTGAATTGCGCGCGATAAATAAACAAGAATATGTGTGAAACAATATAGAAATAAGAATAAACAAAAATAGAGAGAAGGAAAAAAAAGAAAACGAAAATGACGCGCGCAGTGATGCCAAAAGCAAGAAAAATAATGACTAAAAAAATTAAAGGTGCAGCCTATTGTACTATGCCTCCACATGCAATTATCCTTTCAAATGTATGGAATTTTGCTGAAATTTGAAATAAGACAAAAAAGGAGTGAGGTAAAGGGAACTGTATAAAGAGGGGAAAGAGAGAAATACCGAAAGAAGGAAAGAAAAGCATAGAATCCGCTTAACCAATGGTCAACTTGTCGCCCTCAATCTCGTAGTCGGGGATCTCCATGTTCAAAGGCGCAGGGCCCTTGCGAATACGGCCAGATACATCATAGTGCGAGCCGTGGCAGGGGCAGTACCAGCCTCCGTAGTCACCAGCATCCGTAGTCGGCACGCAACCAAGATGGGTGCAGATACCAACAACAACCAGCCACTCGGGCATCTTCACGCGCGAAGCATCATCCTGGGGGTCAGGAAGGCTCTTAAGGTTGACGCCATTGGCATCGTCAATCTCCTCCTGCGTGCGGTGCTTGACGAAAACGGCTTTCCACGCCACTTGATCGTCACGGTCTTGCCAACTGGGATCGTGCTCATGTCGACCTCAGTCGTGGCCATCGCCAGCACATCAGCTGAAGCCGCCATGTTCGTGAGGAATCCGTGCACCGACGACTGCGCCGCCGTCGTCAGAACTGCGCCTGAAGCTCCGAGCATAAAATAAGTGAACGCACGGCTGCTGTCCTGGCTGCGCTCCTTGGTGTAGTCCGCAAACGAGGGAACCTTCTGCGAGCCGGGTCCGGCGGCAAATCCAGACATAAAGCGTTGCTGCTTGAAAAGCGTCGGCGAGGCTAAAAAAATAGTACCAAGTAATGCAAATCAAAATCACCCACATGTGGAGTGGGTTCTCATGTCATTAGCAAAAAATCGTGTCGCCTTCTCTCTCTGTTTCAAGCTGCAAGAGCGTATGTGGCTCTTCTTTATCTGTCATCGACATTTGAAATCATGAAATGTGTGATTGCTTACTAGTATAGCTGGTCGTGGAGCTTCCAGCGGTAAAAGCTGTAGACTTACCGCGGTATGAGCTCTGCTCGCCCTGAACAGTGGGGGCAACAGCGGCGGCGCTGTTAGCACGCACTGCGGCGCGGGTCAGACCGGTCGTGAATCTAGTGGTGCTGGTGGCCGAAGCAGCAGCAGAGGCAGCGAATTTACCGGCAAGCGACATGATTAGGTTTCTCTCTTTATAAATGTAAAGACAATTGACCAAAAAGAAAAAAGTGTGAAATAAAAAGATTCAAATCAACAAAACATTCAGCTACAAATAAGAAAAAAAGAGAGACCATACAATATTGTCAGTGTCCCGCGCCCTGCCTTTTTGCTCTTCAGAGATAGAGCGCCCCCAGCTGCTTGTTTTATTTTTTACCACTCTTTTCAATCTTGCGATTATTTTTTTGGCCGCACTTTCGGCCTAAGGATCAGGCGAGATAAGATTGTAATCGTGATCAAGAATATTTAATAGTGATCAGTTGCGGGAGTGGATTTCCACAGTTCTGATTTCGCCTGCTGACGATAAAATCGCGCCATAAAATGGACCCGTCCATTTTTCATATTCCCTCGACCCATGTGGGTCTAGTCCTTAGTTGTCTCTTTTGTATTTATTGTAACTTTCCACACATAACTCATTCAAATATGAATTTCCGAATTCGCCCTCTTGGCATTGCGGCCAGGGCGCCGGTATCACGGCTATTTTCAACCGGCCGGCAGCTGAGCAGCACCACCGCAGACAAGTTCTATGTCACACAGCCCATTTTCTACGTCAATTCAGTGCCGCACATTGGTCACTTTTACACAATTGTCTTAGCAGACACAATAAAGCGGTACGCCGAACTGCAGGGTAAGCGCACCAAGCTGTCTGCGGGCACAGACGAACATGGACTGAAGATCCAACAGGCCGCCGAACGTGCCGCCAAGGACCCGCTTGAGTTCTGCACGCAGTTCTCGGATCGCTTTCGCGATCTCATGAAGGCGTCCAACGCTGGTATCACTGACTTTATCCGCACT
Organism: Kickxella alabastrina; assembly: GCF_025024165.1. Lineage (NCBI taxonomy): Eukaryota > Fungi > Kickxellomycota > Kickxellomycetes > Kickxellales > Kickxellaceae > Kickxella > Kickxella alabastrina. Next base: position 231,316 of record NW_026251494.1, on the reverse strand, counting down.
ACTGATCTCAACCACTACCAGGCCGTTGCACATTTTTGGAAGGTGCTTGTGGACCGCGGTTTCATTTATAAGGGAGAGCACTCGGGCTGGTATGCAGTGTCTGATGAGGCTTTTTATACCGAGGGACAGGTTGAAGAACGCGTTGACGCCAGTACGGGTGCTCGCGGGATGTTTGCCATAGAGTCAGGGCAGCCTGTCGAGTGGGTGTCAGAGGTGAATTACAAATTCAAGCTCGCGGAGTTCCGCGACCGCCTGATCGAGTGGCTCGAGGGTAACCCCGATGTCATTTATCCGGAGATCCGACGCAACGAGGTTCTCGGATGGCTTAAATCAGGACTCGAGGACCTATCGGTGTCGCGGCCGCGCAGCCGGCTGCAGTGGGGCATCCCAGTGCCTGACGACGCCGACCACACGATCTATGTGTGGGTCGACGCCCTGGTCAACTATGCCACGGTCGACGGATACCCATGGACCGCAAAGCCCGAATTCTTTCCTCCCGATGTGCAGGTTGTAGGAAAAGACATCCTGCGCTTCCACGCTGTATACTGGCCAGCGCTACTGATGGCTGCCGGTCTGCCCTTGCCCCGGCGCATCCTGGCGCACGCACACTGGACAATGGGCTCGCAAAAAATGTCCAAGAGCAAAGGAAACGTCGTCGATCCGTTCGAGGCCATCCAGCGGTACGGCGTTGATCCGATCCGCTACTTTATTATCCGCAACGGCGGCATAGCCAACGACGGTGACTACTCATCCGACGAGGTCCTTGTGCGCTATAAGAAGGATCTGGTTAGCCGCCTAGGCAACCTGGCCTCGCGCTGCCTGTCCGACCGCCTGGCAGCCAAGCTTGCCAGCTTCTCTGCCGTATCTCAGCAGCAGGTGGAACACGCCAATGAGCGCGACGCCGCCCTGCGTTCCATGCTTGTCGATCTACCGGCCAAGGTCAAGGCGCAATTCGATCTGGGTGAGTTTGGCCGCGGCATGGCCCTGATCTTTGATGCGACGGACGCGGCCAATAAGCATGTCACATGCAACGAACCGTGGAATATTGTGCAGAAGGATGACCCGGAGTCGGAGGCGCGGCTGCAGGTTGTCCTGTTTTACTCACTCGAGGCTGTGCGTATGGCCGCGATAATGCTGCAGCCGGTCATCCCTGAGAAAACCGGTCTTTTGCTGGACCACTGGCAATAGACAAGGCCGACCGGAAGTGGTCTGATACGCAGTTTGGCGCGGGCTGGAAGAACACCACTGGGGGTAACATTAATAGGCCGCGCGAGTCCATCGCCCAGTTGTTCCCTAAAATTTCTTGAGAAAAATAAATCAAGGAAATGGATTTTGGAATTTCCAGACATTTAAAGCGAAATTTCTGATTTTTAAGCGGGGGGTTTTCAAAACCCGTTCCCCTCCCCCAGTTTTTTTAGCCTAAAATATCAGAAAGTCCAGATTTTTGAAGATGCGGGGAAGCATTTAACGTTTGTGTCTGACTGGTGCTTTGGCTGTGAGTTAAACGTGACCTTTAACGGTGTAATTATATTCATCCAACTCTGTCACAGCTGCAACCAACGCCGCTGCTGATCCTGTCACAGCAGCTGCGGGATGCGCTGGTTGAGTGAAATCGGAAGCAACGCGTTAATCTCCAGTCTACCGATAATCTCAAGTGCATTGTAGGCTGAGCGGCTGGTTGCGGGGCAAAATTGAACGCAAAATCAGACAGAGGATACGCGACGAGTTGGCCGCACAGCAGCAGCAGGAGTAGAAACAGCAGCAACAGCAGCAGGTAGCTGCAACAGGCATGGATATAATTCTGGAAGTAGAAAAACCTCGCCAAATTTTGTGCCACGGCTTGCTCCAGTGCACAATGGAAGACTGCCTGCAAACCTTCAGGGTCGATGGAACCAAGATCAAGGATGGCGAAAAAGTGCCATCAGGCAGACGGAAGCGGAATCATGACGCGGCTGCGGTGTTGAACTTTCACATCATTCTTAATGCTCTGCTTATAAGCGAGCATCCTCCCCGTTTCTTGCGCGAAAAGGCATCTTCAGAGTTGGCTGAGCCCAAGTGAGTCTACAGTGATGCTCAAGCCAAAGCTCAAGCCCAAGTCCAAGCCCAAGTGTGTGCGCAAGAATCCATCTCTCCCTGCTTCTTCTCTTCAAAGGAAGCAGCGAACTGATTAGTATCGTCAACCATAGTGGGCTATTATCACTAGTTTCTAACACCATGGGGAAGGACGTCGATTTGTAGGATACTTGTAGCCTCATTCTTTTCTTTTAGTGTAAATCAAGAAAATATCATTTAATTTCTAATTTTTGGCTTAAAATATTCAGATCAAAAAAAAACCACGCCTGATTGATTAGAACACGGATTGAGAGACATTAAAAAAGGAACAGGTCGTTTATATACCACTTTTTGTTTCAACTTAATTCGCACTTTATTTATTTTTCCCCTTCATTCTAATTCACCTCCCACGAGCAATGATTACCATTAGACAGGCCACGGCTGGCGACGAAATTGCCATGCAGCACTGCAATCTGACCAATCTCCCAGAGAACTACCAAATGAAATACTACCTCTATCATTTCGCCACCTGGCCCCAGCTCTCCTTTGTCGCCGAAAACGAAAACGGCCGCGTAGTGGGCTACGTTTTGGCTAAAATGAACAACGATGAAAAGGACGTTGAACCGCCGCTCAACGGCCACATCACCTCTCTTTCCGTAATGCGCAGCTACCGGCGACTGGGCCTCGCCGAGCGCCTTATGAGCCAGGCTCAGCGCGCAATGGTCGAAGTGTATGGATCCAAGTGTGTTTCCTTGCATGTGCGCGTTTCTAATACGGCAGCGTTCTCACTGTACAAGAAGACTCTCAAGTTTGAAATCGACAGTACGGAGGCAAAGTATTATGCGGATGGAGAAGACGCGTATTCCATGAAGAAGAACTTGGATGGATTGTACGCGACAGAAATGGACAGTATTGATTTTTGAAATATAAAAATATCAGAGCACAAGTAAGATTGTAATGTGGAGTTGCTTGGGCCAGGGTTTTTCTACTTTTTATTTTTGCTTCAAATGTCCGTTTAATAGAGGCACATTGCTAAAAAAAATAAGTAACATTAATATGTATATGTATATTATTTAAAGTGGAAAATAAAAATAAAAAGCAATACACTAGTCCAATTTTACGGCAAAGGCTCGGCAGATACTTTTATTTAAAATATTGTGCTTTGTTCGCTACTTTATTGCTTGAGTTGTCAATGCAAAATAAAGAGAAATACGCTCGAATTGTTTGCTTTACTTAATAATGACTTCCATTTCATTTATGCAGTTCTCAAAGTCCCTGCCATAGCGTAATATCACATATTTGTTTAACAGTTCTAAAAAATGGATTTGCCTGCTAATAGACACCATATAATCGAACGAGAGCTTAGGAAACATGTGTTGCAAATATTCTTGCAAATAACCCACTGTACAATCTTTGTAGAGACATACCTTTTTAGGGGCCTTATCTCCTATGTAACTAATAAGATACCTAATACTCCCCGTATTTCTGGTAATCTTGGCATTCCCAGTATTCATGATAGTCCTGGCGACCCTGGTATCCGTGGCATTCGTGGTACACTATCCACTCGATTGGTGCTGGCAACATGATTATGATGTTTGGTTTTAGCAGGAGTATCGACATGCGGCACCTTGTTTGGTGTCTTAAAAAGGTCTGAAAGATGTTTTAAAGATTTAAAATATGCAAAATGTGTTTGATATGTTGGAAAATGATAAGCAAAGTAGCAGTTGTTTTACTGTGGTTGTGTCCTTCTATTTATATGTTTGAATAACCGCTTGATATTTTCAAATATAATACTGTGTTTGTGCCATTAGAGAGAGAAAAACAGCGCGGGATGCACACATCCATTATTTTTCTACCTGACTCAACCCCCAACCCTTTCGCACCACGCAAAGCTTTTTATAAGCCTTTTGTTTTGTCCAGCTGAGCATTTTAAATGGGTTTAAAAGGGCAAATCCATACATTTTAAAGTGCAACATTTTTCTTGTAGCCTTAGACTTTTACAGATGCAGGGGTTTCTTTTGCACTCCTCGGTGCCTTGTTTTAAAAGACCCCTTTATTTAATTAAAAAGACATGTATACGTCCGCTGATAAGCATCACACATCCTTCATATCTAATCATTGCCTTTGTTGTAGCAATGACTTACCGATTAGCTGAATAAAGGTTTATTAACACAAACCATGGTCAGATACCGGTTTACATTCATTAGCTCTAATTTTTAGGGTTTCACATATATGACTCAATTATCCTTCTCTGCCAAATAGTGCTTTTATTAATACCACTTTCTAATTAACTTACACACTAAGTAGGAGCCTTAAAACCAAATTCGTCTCAAAAGAATAAAAAATAAAAAATGAAAACAGCAAATAACAAGTTATTTGAATGTAATGAACATTTAGCAGTGGTGTTTGAAGAGTAGTCTTCATTTGCCGAAAAGTTATCGCCGCATGCCGATATCCCGCATGCACGTCGAGCGACCGCAGTAACCGGTCGACCTTGACCGTGGACCAGACAAACTTGGGCAGGTCGTTGACCATCAGAAGCAGGCGAGTGGTGGCCTGTGACAAGTTGATTAGGTACGCCGAGTTGCGCGAGTAGCTCATCATCACAGCCGCGGGTCGTGCATAATCTCTGAAGCCAAGCGGCGGCCCGGCGAGCACAGCGGCCGCGATAGCAAGTAGTATGCGGTAAGTGTGGCACCATACTTTGCCAGCATGGACTCGCCGATACCGCCAAAGAAGCGCCGGATGTTGGTGCTAACCACGCTCGATGTGACGCTGTCCAAAGAACCGTCGAGGGCATCTTGCGCCCTCTTCCTGAACGCCGCCTGCACACGGGGCACAAACGCCGGCTGCTGCCGACCGTTCCTGGCGTTGTTGCTGCGCATGTCTGGCGCGTGCGGGGTCGTAGTGTGCGGGGACGGGTCGGAAGGGGAATATCGCTGGTCTTTCTGCTTGCCACTGCTGGTTCTGTTGGTAGAACAGTGGCGTACTTGCAGCTGCAGCGCGCTGAATGATCGACGAGATCCGGGCATACACACCACGGTACTTCTCCTCGAGCTGCGCCAAACGACTGGCGTTCTTGCCTGTGGGCGGAGATGACACGCGGATGATTATATTGGCCAAGACCACATAAAGCACCATTGTGAGCGACCCCTTGCGCCCAATAACCTTGCTGAGCAGACGTGAGAACACAAACCAGTCCATCGTCGGCTTGACCACGTCGGCAATCAGCCGCGGGAACATGTCTGCAAAGCGGTGGATTTGCACCGTCAGCAGCCAGTCGGGCCGCTCATACGCTGGTGTCGATCCGTTGGGACCCTGGTGGTGGAGCTGGTTCCATGTGATATTGGTGATGCCGTCCACATACCGCTGGTGTGCGTAGCGGCCGAGTCGTACGCGCAGCGCAATCGTCAGCGAACTGATTACCCACTTGATAGCCTGGTTGATAGCAGCCATCGGCAGGGTCATGGCCAGGTACTCTGGCAGAAGCCGGCGCAGCAGCGTCTTGCGGTCGTATGTGACCACCGCGCGCACGCAGCGGGCGTTGAAGTTGGCAAACCACACATCGAGCACTGTGCGCACTCCGAGCACAGCCACCAGGGCTAGTGTGAGTCGCGCCTCGGTGCAACTGGCGCTGGGGAAGCCGATTCCCAGCAGCCGCGAGACGGACTTGATGAACTGCGCAATGGTGACGATGCGCGGAGCATTTTGACCTTGTAGCAGCTTGCCCTTGATTGTGTCTTGCTGCAGAACGTGCTCGCGCTGTATTTGCTCCTCCAGCTGGCTGTATCCCTTGGTGCCCTGGTGAACAGACACAACATTGACCACTCGGTTGGCTGTGGCGTTGGCGTTGATGCTGGATTGCCATGCCTGTTCCTGCTGAAGCGGCATGGGCATATGTTGGCGTTGCTGCTGTAAAAGCTGCTCACTGTCGCCATTAGGCTGTACAGCGCTGCGAGTGCTAGGCGCATACATGGGGAATTCGTCCTGGACAAACTCTGGCCCCGAAAGACCCTCCTCCGCCCTTTCCTCGGCCTTGGCGGCATTGTCCACGGTGGGATCATCCCACAGCCGGCCTTATCGCGCTGCCCGCGCGTGAGTCTTCCAGTTGAAGTCCCCCACGGCGTATGTGACACAAAGCGATGCGATGGCGCGAGTGCATTTGTCGCCCGCGTGGTGTTGAGTGCATCAGCCGGAGTGGGGCTCGTTGCGCGAGAGCTGAAACGTGTGTCAAAAACTCCCTGGCCTGCTCCAGACACTGGCTCATTGTCGGACAGGATCCAGGGCTGGCGGTGCTGAGGCTGAGGCTGAACGGTGGGGTTGTGGTGGCCACTGCCCTGATCTGAGATTTCATCTGGCTGGCTGTCGCCCCTGTCGTTATCCGCGTCACTGTTGCCACTGTAGTTACTGTCGGAAAATATAGACTCCTCGGCGTATTCGTCGCTGTATTCGTTGTCTTCTGTGTAGCTGTCTGATGTGTAGTCGTCTTCATACTGACTATTTTCGACTGCATGGCTCGTGTCGTCCTCTTTTGCAGAAACAGTATGGGACTCGCTAACAACACATCCAGCCCCCCTTCGGCATCGACTTTTATTTCAAAGTTGGCAGAACCGGCCTCATTGTTAGCTTCACTGCCGGCTGTTTTTGTGTCTGTGTCTGCCGAAGGGGCAGTAGCGGTGGAACTTTCTGGCTGCTGCGCGCCATCTTTGCAAGTGGGTTCGGAAACAACTTGAGCGTATGTCTTGTCTGTTTTGATACCATCATCGCCTTTGTTGTCGCCCAAGCTGATGTCAATGTCGGCAACAGGATCTGCGGGTCTTTCGCCGTTGTTTCTGTATGAACTGCTTACTGCAGGCGCAGCCGCTTCTTCGGGGGCCATTGTTGTGGATAATGTCTGTGAATATGTGAGTGCGTGGCTTGAGTGTGGGTAGACCAAGTGGAAAAATGTGTGCTTGTGTGTGCGAAGAGTAAAATAATATTTTATGAACAAAAAAGTTGGAATTGTTTGGAATAGGTTGAAGCGGAGAAAAAAACTTGCAGCATGCAATTTTCAAAAATCAAAACCACCTACTATTTTTGAACAAGAAATGGCGGTGCATGTGAAATTCGCCGTTTCAGCCAATCACACTCTGAACCAGCCATGTGATTGTATGCTAAATGTTATTTTCCTATGCCATGTGAGGTGCATCCAGCAGTGGACACAAGCGTTTTTGGAAGCGCTCGTGCGACAATGGTAAACAATAAAAATTAACAATAACAAAGTGGTCTGATTTGATCAATCCTTAATTGTGCCTGGTTACAAGAAGCACAAATCAGAGCTAATATGTAAAGCAAAAGAGCCTTGAGTAAATGAATACCAAAGAGCGGAAGATTAAGCGCGTGTTGACAAAGAAATTGCATTTTTTCTATTAACTCGCGGCGTAGGTATGGCACCAAACAAAACATGCTGTTTCCACGCTTTTCCACGCTTTTCCTACCCTTATCCAGCAGCCCGCAGCCCGCAGCAGCGTCGTTTTTAAAGTATTGTTTTGGTACAAGCATCCACAATCGGGTGAAAAAGCTGGGGGTGGTAAGTAACATTTTTATTCATATTCGTATTTGTTGTCGCTGCGCTGCATGGTAATATGATGTATCAGAGGTTATATATACAAAAAATGCTGCTTGTAAACGAATGAAAGCTTTCAAATCAAAGTTCTTGCATAGTGTGAGAAAAGCGACATGTAAAGTTGAAGTGTTTTTTGCCACAATTTATAAAAGCTTAAATAATTTTAGTTTTCCCTCACTTTCTCCTTCTCGTTGGATCCTCACCATTAGAAAATTGTTTGTATTCCTTTGTCACCCCACGTCACACTTTTTACAAAATAAATTTTCTCTCTGTCTGAGAGCCAGCGAATAGCAAAGAGTGAGAGTCCAAAATTCGTGAGAACCGCTACGTCTATTTAGACTTCCTGCGCCCGTTTTCTCAAAGTTTATTTTTTCAAGTATTTAAAAAAAATACTGGCCAGCAATTTTTTACCTTGTGTACTACAGATTATTTTGCATATATAAACGATGGACCCCTCAGACATCTTCGGAACATCAATTCCTCGTTCAGACGGTGTATTTGATCTTGTCTCTTATTTACTTCTGTCAAAACCCGAGCCAAGTTCCAATTTTGCACTTTCATTTCCATTTGACACCTTCAACAGCATGTCTGCGCCTGATAATTCACCGAAAAACAGCAGTTTTGTGTACACCAATCTGAATAGTTCACAGAACACGTCGAGTTCCAATTCTACTTTTTCCGTCGAAGAACCAGACATGCTGAGCATCAGCCGGATGTTGCCCATCTACGGCGCCGATCTCAATGACATGAGTATTGTTGGCAATACAAGCGCTTCTACCAACTTTGGTTCGAGCTTTTCTGCCACAAGCACCGCGTCTGATGGCTCGGCGGGGCTGAAGATAATATTTCCGGAGAGCGACTTTGGCAGCGATAGCGGGCATGGTGCCTGCACCAACACATTTGCCGGTTCCAGCCTGATCGCGCCGCACACGTTTGACAGCGCGTCGTTTCCGACGCTGGCAGAGTCACCGCCAATTCACGACACTTCGAGCAACACTGTATCCCTGCTTGCGCAGTCTAGCGGCCATAACCGCATTTTGCGCAGACACACGCAGCCATCGCCCAACAACCAGAATAGCCAGCAGCAGCAGCGGACGTCATCCGCTGTGCTCACGCGTGTACACCCGTATATGCGTGCGCCGAATGCGCCACTATCCCGCCGCAGCAACTCAACTACCGCGCTGGTTTCTGGCCACCCCCAACTTCAGCAGCAGCAGCAGCAGCAACAGCAACAGCAACAGAACAACCAGCAGCAGCAGGGCGGTCGGTTGTCGGGAAAAACAAAGATGATGGTTATTCCTTCAATCAACCAGGACGGATCTTGTAAGCAGTGTGCCAACTGCAGCACGACCGATACGCCCAGCTGGCGCCGGCACCCAGAGACACAGGATCTGCTGTGCAATGCTTGCGGTCTTTTCCTGCGTCTCCATCGAAAGCCGCGCCCGATTGCGCTCGACGACGAGGGCCGCGTCCAGGTTATCCGCAAGAACGCGGCGGTCCGGAGGGAGCCAATCAACCTGGGTCGCAGCAGTTCGATCAACGGCAATTATTCAAACGACACCTACCATAATGGCGGTTACCCTGCTGCGCTGCAGTACCAGCCTGGCCAGTACGGATATTCGCAGGGATATCTGCAGCCGCTGCCGCCGCCGCTGCGCACCACAACTTCGTTAACTGGTCTGCAAGGCATTGGTGAGCCATTCACGTCGCTGACTCTGCAGTCACCAGTACCAACTCCGTCACACCATTCTGTCTTTGGTTCTCAGCTCAGCATCGATGACATGCTGCAGTTCCGCCAGTTCGAGTCGCAGCCGGCAATTCTGGGCTCAGAGATAATGACTCCTGCCACTGTGAATAGCAACGGCAACGCGTCGCCGCCGCCACCACTGTTCCCATCTGGATCACCTTGATTCTGAACAACAAAAAATAAGCACATGTGTATTTGTCGTCGTATTTTTTTGTATTTCGTTATATTTGTATTTTCAAAAGCAAGACAAAAATAAAAAATTGGTTTGGTGGCCAAATTCATGCAAAAAACAAGGCACAAGATAAATAGTATTGATTTGTTCTATTCTAGACCGGCACAGCCCACGACGAGGGGTCTTTGCGTACTGGATGTCGAGCAGCTCGTTGCGCAAGCGTCTTGTCAGAGGGCCAAAGACGGCGTCGGGGTTGCTAGGATCAACGGGGATCTTGTACTCGTTATCCTCGTAGCACACCTCGGAAACCGAGCATACAACGCACGCAGTGCCGGCGCCAAAGGCCTCGAGCATGCGGCCGTCCTCAATGGCACGGACAACCTCGGGCATCGTGATCTTGCGCTCCGAGACCTTGAACTCACCCCACTGGCGGGCAAGCGACAGAAGTGAGTCTCTGGTGACACCGGGAAGAATGATGCCGTCAAGGGGCGCCGTGACGAGCTCCTTCTCTCCATCATCGTTGATCCAGAAAATGAAAAAGTTCATTGTGCCCACCTCAGTCACATAGTGGTCGTCGCCGAGGAGCCACAGAATCTGGTCGTAGCCCTTGGCAACAACATCCATAGCGGGCTTAAGCGCCGGCGCGTAGTTGCCACCCAGCTTAAAGTTGCCCACGCCTCCAGGCCACGCCCGGACGAGCTTTGAGTTTGCGTAGAGCTTGACGGTCCTGGGGAAGTAAGGGCCGACAGGCGACAGGTACACGTAGAGCATGGCCTCGCGCGAGTACGTCAGGTTGAGGTTAGGCTCAGTGCCGATAAAGTTAGGGCGCACGTACAGCGAGTAGCCATACTCGTCGGGCACAAACCGCTGGTCAACCTTGACCAGCTCCTTGATACACTGCAGGAACTGCTCCTGATCAAACTCGGGCAGCATAATGCGCTGCGAGGAAGTGGCCAGACGCTGCATGTTTTTCTCTGGCCGGAACAGGTTGATCGTGCCGTCCTCTGCGCGGAACGCCTTCATGCCCTCGAACGTCTCGACTGAGTAGTTCAGGACAAACGCTGCAGGATCGATCTGCAGCGGGCCGTATGGCTTGATCTCGGGAGCCTCCCAGCCGTTATCCTCCGTGTACTTGATGCACAGCATATGGTCGGTGAAGTTCTTGCCAATGACATCTTGTTTTTTCAAACAGCGCCTTGGGCGTCTGCGTCAGCGTGGTGCTGAGCTTTGAAGCGTCAATGTTGGACATGGTCATTTTTATAAACAGATTATATAAAGCTTATACAAAAATAAAAAGATTGTGTAGAGAGAAGAGAAAAGAGAAAGGAGAGAAGCAAAAGGAGTAGTGAGAGTGTATTTGAGCAATAGTCCGCACCGCATAATATTCGCACAGTCGCTCGGTAGTTGTGATGGCCGTTGTGAATTTTCTGCACTGATCGGGTTGTATGCGCGGCAGAATAAAAGTCCAGTTAGATGAATTGAAAACATCGCCACGTTCTGTGATTCATTAAGTTTTTTGATTGACGTGAAACGCCCAACCACGTCATCACCGATTAAGAAATCGCGAGACAAAGGCTAGGAAAAGCGGCCTGCATGATTGACGTGCGTTTGTATTTATGGTGGAAAAATATGAAATGAAAATACGGACTGCATGTATATTGATGCACAAGTTGATAAAAGACTTTTTTATTCCTTTCGATCAGACTGACTGCGAGTAAAAAAAAAGATTAAAAACCTGCATCGAAAAAGTGTCAAAGGACAAAAGAAGCCTGCTTTGGCTCAAAATTTTTGTTTTCTGCAGATACACAGACGTGCCCTTTTAAACCCAAGACTTTAAGCTTTCACTCTTTTAAAATATTTTCTTTTGAGCTCCTCTTTCTTTTAAACACTCGTGTCTTAAGAATTGGCAACAAAAAAATGAACGTGTCTTTTTCCAGCAGTTTACTCAGAGTTGCTGCCTTTTCATTTTGTTTGTTGCTACAAATAAAAAGCATCTTTTACTCAACTTTACCGCCATCATTAACACTATTGTTTGCACTTGTATTATTTATTTATTTTCCATCTACTATTGCATATCCACATTTTTCACTAGTCGTTATTTATTATTGTTATAGGCATGTCATATAATGCCCAGCATATGGACGGCGAAAAGCACACCCGGCCCATGACATTCGAGGAAGCCGGGGAGTTTAAAGGGCTGCAGAGCATGGCCTACGAGTACGACAACTATTTGCTGCCACTGTTTCCGAGTCTTCGGGCACTGGCTCCCCAGGCGACCAAAATTTCACAGCTACAGTGCATTCCAATTTTTGGCAACCTAGTCGTGTTCTACATAACCTGCAAATTTATCTCGCGGTCCACAAACATCGGCTGCATTGGCGGCTCAACAATAGTTTATATGCTCGGGTATAGCTTGCTTATGTTCATCGTCGGGTTTATTCCATTTGTAAACGTGTGGCTTGCTTACAAGCTGAGGCCCCTGTATAAGTGCTGGCAGTTATTCAGCAGTGAGATTGACAACAGGGGTTTGTACTATGGTGTATCAAAGGCCGGCATGCTTGCCGAGTTCCCCGTCTCTGAACTGACCACCAGCAGCATGTATCATCTTGCATCGCCGCCGACCGGCACCACGCCCCTGAAGGGCATTCCGTATGAAATTCCTAACGATACACCAAATGGGCCCGCAATCCCAATCAAGGCGGCTGTCGAAAAGCATCATAGCGTGGATTCAGTGCCCAGGGATAAGCGCGGCTACAGCTCATTTATTCCAGTGCAGCTTCCTCACCATGTTCAAAACCAACTACAAGTACAGGCGCAAAACCAAATGTACGGACAGATGCAGGCCCAAGGCCAAGTTAAAGGTCAAATTCAGGCCCAAGGCAAAAACCAAGGTCAGGGATATGGCCATGGCGCTGGAACCAACCCAAGGTCAACAATGGCAGATTCCGAATACGACGCTTACAGCACTAGGAGGCACTCTTTCGATAGTATGCGCGCATCGACTATTCCCGAGGAGGCTGATTTCCTGAAGAAGGGCTATACCGTTAGACAGTCACACCTGGACAACTGGCCACTGAAATAAGTTGTTTTATTTGCATTATAAAATTTACACACCAATATATTGGATGCTTTCATCTTGTAATAATAACATTGATTTTTTATTTTATTTTGTTGGAGTAGTATTACATCATATCAAACTTTATTCGTAGGCTGCAAACAATAAAAGCACAGGTTGAACATAATAAGCGTGAGGTTTCTTACTCGCTAATGCTAGTCTTTATCTATGTCTGCTCCCCCCTCCCCCCGCTGCATACCAATGCCCTAATAAAATACAAAAAAGCAACGAAACACTAAAAAGCGGCAAAGAATTCTTTGCCGCTTTTTTTAAAAAAAATTTAATGTAGAAAGCGGTGCAAAGGATATTTGACAATGCCCCGTGTCCTTGCATACCCACGCCCTTACTACAGCGCGGGTGGAGGTTTTAATGTGCTAATAGATGTGTTTTCATAGACCAAAAGGATGCCAAGTGCAAACGAAAAAGGACTAAATAAAAAGAATAGCCAAGAAAAACCAGGGTGGGTTTAATAAATGTTAGGCATAAAAAGTATATGAGCATACACGGTGATATTTAAAAGTAGTGCAGGATGACTGCATTTTTGCGCGTTTATTTAATTTATACTCGTTATTCGGTTTATTCTTTTCTCTTTCTTTTTCTCTCATTAACGACTATTTTTACACTATTATTATTATTTTTGCATTTTGCATTCTTGCATCTATTTCATCCACCACTTGTCACACCACTTGCATTTATCATCACTGTAACGACTATACTTTCATTAGCTTCTTATAACTAACATTATGCCTTCCAACCCCAGATACAACTATGCGGGCTCCAGAGACTGGCGTCAAAGTACGAGCAGACGCCATACTTTAGGCGTCTTCCGCTGGCACTTCACCCGACGCTTCACCTGATACCGTTCATTGGCACCATCATCGTATTTGTACAGACCGTCAAGTTTATCAACAACATTAACGCAATAGCTCGGGTTCCTCCAAACACGCGGATGGAGATCTGGATAACCGCAGTTGTCTTACTTTTCCTCGGGTTGATTCCCTTTTTTGGAATACTGCTCTCCGTCTGCCTAAAATCGACACCGTGCACCGACTACATGCTGGAAACATCGCCATATTTCCGTCAGAGCGCCTATTTCTACCAGCAGCAGCGCCCAGTGGATTTGCTTTCGTCCAGAAGCATTACCGTGTCGCGCCCGGGAAGCATGGCCATGTCTCCATTTGCTCCTCCTGAGGGTATTTACGCCACTCGGTCGTCAAGGAGCAACACAGCTGTGTCAGCAAAAGGCCATACCGAACGGTCACACAAAAAATCGGGATCCAGTCATAAGAGCAGCGCTCGTTACCAAAATTCAATAGACAAAGCTATGACAACGGACGGCGTAGCCATTTCAATTCAAGAACCAGCGCCTGTCCAGGCACAGTCGCACGCAGTGTTTGACCGTGTAAGCAAAATGGACTGGATGGAAGATGTCATGGCTATTTCCCCTACAGACCATTACCGCACCTCATTGTCTACCGGATTTAACACTCGGAACCGCTCGCAGACGCTGTACACGGACATACATGAGCTGGCCACGCGCAACAGCACAATTGCCCCGGCGTTGGTGTCCACAAAGGACCTGCCGGAGTATTTGACCAACGACCATAACCTAGCTGGCGAGAAGGACAGCGTGAAGATTAAAATGCCGTCAAAGAGGATGACGCAGTCGCTGTGCATTGATGCGTCCATTTTGGACAAGCGCGAGTCACTGTCAAAGGGCTTCAAGCTGCTCAAGAGGCCGGATTACTCTCACTTGAAACACAAGCAAGCCGGTGACTCTGGTCCTGCTAGCCTGATCAATCTGGAATCATGTGCGCGCAAGCTGGTCTGAGCGCGCACAATCATGTCTGGCACGGCTAGGGAAATGTAGAAATTTAAATTACCTTGTATTTCTGTTGGATTATTCATAATTAAATGTACTCAATTGTTTACACCCATTGTTTTAGACCGCGCGTGGCATGCCGGCAATAATGTCTTGGATGAAAAACAATAACCAACTCCACATGGTCTAAATTTTCATTTTTTATTTATATATGTTGTACGCTCCTCTGTAATCGAATTGTCATATTTAAAGAGGGCGGGGTGGACGAACATAAATTTCTACGTCTTTATTTTTCTTTACCATTCAAATACAATACATACATACTTTTATTTATATACACATACTATATTTTATATTTTACTATTCAAAGTTCAAAACATGATATTCAAGCCATTTATCTCGCTATCTGTCGTGGTTTCGGTTCTCGGCGCAGTGCAGCTGGTAGTAGGCGAAAACCCATTCTGTGAAAGGCACGGTGATGGCGACTATCCGTACATGAACTCGTGCTCAAAGTTCTTCAAGTGTGCTAATGGGTTCGGCTCAGTGCACGACTGTCCCGGGGACCTCCTTTTTGATACGTCAAAGATGCTGTGTAACTATGCTAAGCGAGTTAACTGCGATGGCCGGATCATCTGAGCGAACGGCCAAGTAATGCGTTGCAGTTAATCCTGTTAATTTTTATTGCAAGAGATATTTGGGATAAGGGGGTGCTCGGGATTAAAATTAGAGCACCTTTTGAATTCAGCTCGGGTCAATTTTATGTGCTCTTCTCCTTAACTCTGTCATTTTTTCCATTAGAAATATAAAAAAATAAAAAATAAAAATAACGAGTTAAGAAAATGAGTGGCAGCAATTCAGTCATAGCAACTGGGCCGCTATCGTCGCCAACAGGAGTGACAAGAACGCTTATAATATGCCTGGCCGTATATGGCGCCTACCGAGGTCTGCGAGCGCTATGGAACAAAGACGCAGTCAACCAGGCAAAGCGGCCAAGCCCAGGTATCAGGTACAAAAAGTGGACAAAGCGCGAGATATCATCATACACGGGAATTGAGCCTGGAACCCCCATCCTTATTGGTGTCAAGGGGAAAGTGTATGACGTATCTGCTGGCAGAGGATTTTACGGGCCAGGCGCATCATACAATGTGTTTGCCGGGCGCGACGCCTCGCGGCTGCTGGCCACGCAGTCGTTTGACGATGGTGTGACGGAGGAGGAGATGATGCGCCAATCGACACGCTGGACGACTTGACAGCTGAGGATATGGAGTCCCTGGATGCCTATGTCGGCCTGTTCACAGTCAAGTACAGGTGCGTTGGCGAGCTCGTAGATAGTGTGGATAGCGAGTAGCACACAACAATTGTGCAATGTTAATAATGATATAATACAATTGGTGGCTTTATTGGTAGCTGTAGTCGTAATTGTACTTGTAAATATATTTAAAGATGGATTTTATGACAAATATTGGGCGTTGCTGTCTACTATGAATGGTGTGCATACTAGGCTGGAAGCCCCGCTGCTCGGCGTCTGTGATTGGGTCGCTGTGCTCACTAATTCCAGCAGACAGCCTAGACTTCTCGGCCGATTTCACCAGCTGCTTGCCGAGAGTGAGTGGGTGGGGGTGCTTGGGCGCGTGCTCATCGTCGCCAGGCGTTGTGATTGTCGAGTTCCGGCTGCGAGTGTGCACATCTTCACTGTGGTTGGTCGATGAAGTGTCGCTGGAGGAGACGCTGGATAAAACGTCGCCATTGGACACCCCAGCCATGCTGTTCAGGCCTAGGGCGTTCATGTGAGTGTGAATCTCACTCTCATCAAGTTTTGCGCTGATTGGCACCCGAGAATCCTCAAAATGGTCCTGGTGTGGCAGCGGCGGGGTGGAACTGACAAGGCTGATGTCAAAGGACTTTGAGCGCACGCGGTGCGCGGGGATGTCATCGGGTGTGAATGTGGTGACAGCCATGCCTTCGCTGATATCGGCCAGCGACATGCGCTTCTTGAGCGGCGACTCCTTGTGCATCGTCCTCTGGGTGCCAAGCACACGGTGGCGAGTCTGCGAGTTCAGTAGGTGCGGCTGACGCAACACAGACGACGAGTCGATATTGTGTTGGCCCGGTGCAGGCCAATGTCGTTAGTGGCGGCAGTATTAATTGGACTCGCTTCACTGGGGACAGTCTCATTGTTTGCAGCTGAGCTTGATGTAGAGTTGCGCGAGGGCCGGAATATTGAATTTCGGATGTTCAAGAACGTTGATCTGCGCATGCTGCCAGACTGCAATGGAGGCCGGTTTGAAAGCTGCGTATTGTCATCTCTGACGGAACCCCACCCCTCGGACGCAGATCCTGAGGTATTGGCAGCGGCACTGGCCTTGCTGGACTGGGTGTTGCAGCGCGAAAGACTAAAGAGGCGCTGAAAGGGCGATGCCACGTAGTTTCTCACGTCAATCCCCTGCCCAATATTGCCTTGTTGGCCGATGTAGTCGCGTTCATTTGTACGGCGTCTATGCCATCGTTCTTGATGGTGTCGAGCACAATGCGGCTGGTCTCGGGAGACCTTCCGACGGCCTTTAGCGTGACCTTGCGTGAGATGATGATGTCGCGCGGATGATACATCTCAATGAATTCGCCATCGCACATGGAGAAGAGCAGACCCTGCTTAATGTTCTTGTGGCTGGTGAGCGGGTTGTTCGACCGGGGCGGGTAATCCTTGGGTTCGCGGAAATGCAGGGCCAGCGGTGAGCCCATCTGCGCCAGCCGGTCGATGCGATAGTCCTTGCGCCCGGGTATTTGGTTGAGCGCGTAGTCGCCAATATCACGCACGCCAAATATCTCAACCTTGCCGTCGCCGGCGTACTGCGGCGTCCAGTTCTTTCTATCTGTAACGCCATTGCAGTTCGACAGTATGTGCTTATCATCGGACTCGTGCGCCTTATTCCAGACGTCAATGTCGCGGCCCCAGAAGCGCGCGACGTTCTGAACGTCAATTTCGATGGGCTTGTACTGAATCACCGGCAGGTCCGCATCGACACCCTCCCCAAAGTCGCGCGCCATGGCCGTGCGCCGGGCCTTGGGCTCTTGGTCCACGTCATCTTGCGCCCATAGCTGCGCTTGCGCGGACCGGCGACGCGCGCCAACATCACCTGCTTGCGGTCGGCCTCGCTGGCCGTCTCGAGCCAATGTGCGCGCTCGGTGTCTGTTAGCTTGGGGTCATTAAGCATTGCATCGGGCACTGTGCTGATCGACTCGAGCGCCTCGTTGATCGGTGGGAACCTCTTCATAAATACCCACTTGGCTGCTGCCACTGTGTACATTAAAATGTTCAGCGCGCGCTTGCCCGGGCGATGCATCTCAAAGCTCGAGCCGACAAAGCCCTGGACGCCCAGCGAAAAGTAGTCGATCATCAGGCACGTGTAGCGCTTCATCCCGGGCTTGCCAAACATGTCCTTCTCGACATGCTTGATGTGCCCGTCGTCGTACGTTGTAAAGGTGATCTCAAATATGTCTAGCTTGCTGGTGTAGCCATTCAGCCGCTCGGTGATAATTTTGTTGAGAAGCTTCATGCTCTCGCCCACAGCATCGCCCGGCACACTGCGACCCCAACCAAGGGCGTCCGAAAAGTCGTTTCCAGTGCCAAAGGGAATGCACGAAAAGTACAAACGCCCGACTTCAATGCCATAGTCCATCATGGCCTGTAACGTCGCTGAAACCGTGCCGTCGCCACCAGCGCTCCACACGTGCAGCTTGATTGCTGTCTCCTGCGCCTTGTCCAGCCGTTCGGCTAGCTCCTTCTCCGTGAATTGAGTCAAACCGCTCTCCAGCTGCGCGGCAGCCTCAGAGATCCAGTCTGCCCATGCCCTCGACTCATTCTGGCCCGTAGTCGACCAGTTGGTAGAGTCCCTGGGGCTGGTCTTCCCATGGGTGCACTTGGGTTTATCGCAGGTCGTGCCCGTGCATATTATTGGCGATGGACATATTTTGGTCTCACCGGGCTTTTGCATAAACACCTCTGGAAACGCTGTCCTCAGGAGCCGGTCGCTCTGACGCAACTGCAACTGGTGCAAGAAATGGAGGCCCGCCTTCTGACTGGCCGGGTCCGTGACGTTGTATATCTGCACCTGTACGTCGGGCCTGTCGCGCAGACGGAAGTTGCTGAACGTCAAGTTCATCAAGTTTCGGCCCTGCTGGTTGCCCGATCGCGGGTTTGTAAATATAAAGACATACGTGAGGGGGTCTTCAATTGCATGGCTCTCGGCCAGGATTTTGCCGATCGCTGCAGTTACACTAGACCCGGCCTCTGCCAAACTCGGCGGATCGAGATGGACGGGCGAGTGTGTGCTGGCCGTGTCCTTCATTAGCCGCTCGTAGCACTGTGCCAGGTATGTCGCTGTCGATTGGTCTCCTGATTGGCATCCAATGGGTGTCCGACCAGACTCTCCGCCGAATGCTTCGTAGATCGAAGACCGTGAGGATGTGTTCGCTGTGCGCACTCTGTCGAGTGAGTCTTTCAAGTCTAGGTTGGCCCGTGTTTGTGCCCATTGCTATAGTCGTATGCGTGTGGCATAGACCTGCTTCCCTCTATCGGCTTAATGACCTTGTTCGCCTCTACCGGTCCCTTCGGCAATGTCGGTGTGTCGATGGGTGCCATTGTGTCGCTATTATATGTGTTGTCCATTAAATGTGTGGATGTGAAAAACAAAATGAATAAGGAATGATCAGGCTGTCCAATGCTGGTTTCTATAAGGGGGTTAAAGATGTGGAAAGTAGATGTAAAAAAGAAACTCGATGAGTACACTCGTTTTTTGCTGAAAATAGGCTCAAAATGTTTGTGCGCCAAGGAAAAAGTATTGTTTATGTACACCAAGCAAGCGGTAATTGGCTCGGCAGATGAAAGGGTGAGGGCCAGAAACACAATGGATTTTTCTGCCAAGCCTGCACCCCTGCAGTCGTCATACATTGTCAGAATTATTGCATTGTTCGCTGATCAGTCGCAACATATAAAGCATGGTTGCATAAATATCTAAACCTTTTAAAAGTGGATATATGACGGACCTCTATTATTTGAGCTGCGAGAAGCTCAATCGTAACAAGTGAAAATGACAGCCCTCTGCGTGTTTGTTGGGCTAAATAAAAGTCGAGGTCGCACAGTAGTGTAGTGACAAGTGATATTGGGTTTAAATATATCAAACGAAAGAGGAAACCAAAATTAAATAAATTAGATAAGCAAAAAAGTGTAAAATATTGTTAGATTTAACAAAGAAATAATAATAGTAATCCAGAAAATATCTAGAGAAGAGAAGATAATTTCTTGGCACTTTTGAGAATTGAATGTCTTGATGACAATAATGATGCCGTGGAAGTCTTAAATAGCGCTAGTTTTTTTTCAACAGATGAATACGCGGGCAAAGTCTGGGATACTTTACACTTTGCATTTGCTTTTATACTGAAGGGCATCCTTGCTCCGACTTTGTCCGGCTCGACTAATGTCATCTGCGCTGTTTTTTACTTGACAGAAATACTGCAGTTAGAACGAGCGGAAAAACATGACATTTGCTCGTTTGAGTCAGCCATTTCCTTTTGGCTATGGCATACATAGCGTGAGAATCCAGTTTTTTCTTCGTGTCACGCTCCTGCAGAAAATATGTGAGCGCAAGCACGCGGGCAATGACAAATTTAAGAAAAAAATCACATTGTCTTCTGCTGGGGAAATTGAGGCGGAATTTTTATGACTATTGTTTGGGCTTGAGTCGATTGTTTTTTATTATTATTTAATTAATATTATTTCTGCTCGCTTTTTTTCCAATGATGCGGCAATATCTCGGGATATTTTCCCACCTCATTTGGTTAACAAAAAAACGAACAATCTTTCATATGCCAAAATGTTCCCCTGAAATTTCCAAAGTAGACAATGATAACAGACATGGTGGTGGACTACAAATGCACCCTTTGCCACTTTTTCCACTGACAAAGGTGTATGTGTGTGATGACGGCCCTAATGTTTGGCGTAAGCATCCCAAATACGGAAAAAGGGTTTCCGTGCATTTTTGGGGGCAATTTACACTTTGCCGCTTGCTGGTGGGGGTAGTGGAGGAGATTTGCCACTACAATGTGCATCTTCGGATGGATAGTATTTTTCGGTCTCCGTGGAAGCCCTTGCGTTGCATTCGATATCAATAGCAACAAGCAATAAATTGAACTTCGAATTAAAAATCAAATGATAAAACGAAAGCAAAAACTAAAAAACAAAATATAAATTGCGCAACCTAAGAAAAATATAAATATGAAAAAGCATCCCATTTTTTTACGACGACAAGAGATAATCGGATGCCTGTGCCAGATTGAAATCGTTGACTTCGAGAGCCTCGACAACGCGATCCTTGCTATATCCCATTTCAAGAAGCATGCGGCGCTCATTGCAATACTCGCCGCTTTTACCCAATCAGGCCAATCACCCTTGGCCCACTTCTCCTCAAACTTTTTATCCTGATCACGGCTTGCTGTTCCCGCTTCTCCGATGCCGTTGTCCGACGCGGAAGCGCTGGCGTCCCCGGCATCGAGCTTGTGCGGTTGTTGGAAGAGGACGAACATTGACAGCACTCGCGACATTGGCCGAACACCGGCTACACTTTGTTAAGAAACGGGGGGCGGGAAAATAAACATTACGGTTAGTACAGCTGTGTCAATTTTTGTTCATTTATGTTGCTCATGAAAATATTGAAACAATATCTGGCACATAGCAAGGCTGTTGAAGTCATTGCGTCGAATACAAAGCAAATCTAGTTTTCCATACCATTGATACGCTTGACAACCGGCGGAGGCACAAAGCCATCATCGTTGCTTGAGTCGCTGCTCTTCTTCTCGGCTGCCTTAGCCTCGAGATTGGCCGCAGCTGCTGGGGTGGCGTGGTGGCGGTGATGGCGACCGTGGTGGCTGGTGCCGCCGCCTGCTCCACCTTGTCACCAGATCCGAAAACAGACTCGAATGTCAGGTCAGCTACGCCCTCTGTGTCCTCAACAGTAGGCACAGCCGGCGCTGCTACCGGCTTAGTATCTCCGACAGGGTGAGGTGTTGATTTCGGGGAACTGTTCGTCGAACTTCTCCATGTCCTTCTTGATCGCCCGCTCGGCGGATCCTGGAAGCAGATCAAATGCCGAGCCAAAGTCGGCAGCAAATTCCGAGCTCTTAGCCTACTCTGACCAACGGACGCAGCATAGGCAAATGGCGATGCCGGTGTGGATTTGGCCATGATCGGCGAAGAGGCAATGGCGCTACCGCAGCTGCAATGGCAGAAGCTGCCCCAAAGAGCGCCCCGCTTGGGGCCGGCGTGCTGGACACACTCCGGGGATCGACCGAAATGGCGCGCTGTGCGGGCGTGTTGTTGAAGATATCATCAAAGCTGCCGACAGCAAATTGCTGGTACTCCGGATGCTCAGCGGCGAGGTTGGCTTGGATGACGTGGCGGCGGTCAAAAACTCTTCAAATGGATCTGCCTCGTGCGAACCGAAGGAGTCAAATGCGTTCGTGCTGGTGGCAATCTGAGCGACGGGAGCCACCATGGCCGGCGAAAGAAGCCACCGATGCAAAATCGCTGCGGGCGACACGCTCCGCTGCTGCTGCTGCTGACCAGCTACAGGGGAAAATGTTGCCGGAATTTCGGCAATGCTGCTGTGCGCTTCGCGATTCTCAGCAGTGGCCAGCTGGTCCTGAGGCGCAGTAATCGCCTGGAAGGTCTCGCCAAATGACGCGTTTGATTGCGAGTTTGCCTGAGCATCATCAGTGCCAATATGTCATCAAAACTCAAAACCTCAGTTCCAGTAGCCGACCGTGCCGTGCCTGCGACAGCGAAGCAGTCACCTGCGATAATGAAGTTGCCTTCTGCGATAGTGACGACGAGGTCTGCGTCAGCTCGGCAACACTCGTCTTGAGCCCTCAGCCTTCTCGCTCAGTGCGCGGTTGGTCTCCTCCTGCTGCGAAATCTGGCTCTGCATCGCGGCGATCGACTGTTCGAGACTCACCCTGTGCTGGTCAAGCTCTGCGACCTCCCCATACAGCTGCCGCGAGTCCTCCTGCGCCTGCTGCAGCCTCTGCTGCAGCGCAAGCTGTTGCGTCTGCACGCGGTGGACCTCCTGCTCGAGCGCAGAGCGCTGCGCTGACACTACAGAAAGCACGCGGCTCGCCTCGCCAACCTGCGCTTGCAGTGCATGACGCGGTCTTCCTCGACCTTGAGCTTGTCCCTCAGCTCCTGGTTGATGCGCGTCTCGGCCTCCTGCGACGAATGCAGCGCAGAGATCTTGACCTCGAGCTCTTGCTTGCGAGACCCGGAAATGGCAATCTGGTTGGCTGTGTTTGTGCGCTGCATTTGCAGGCCGCGCGACATGTCCTCCATTTGGCCCAGCTGCGTCTGCAGACCTGAGATCTCCGAATCGTCGTAGACTGGCGACAGGGGTGCGGGGGACCTGCTGATGGGCATTGGTCCGCGAACATGCGGCGCATACGAAGGGGCACGCTTCAAGTTGTCGCCATACTGCAAGTGGCTCCTGGCTGACGCCGGGCGTATCTGCGGGCTAAGGTTGTGCATGCTGTTGCTGGTGATCGACACCTTGCGCATCGACGGCGGCACCAGCGCTGGTGGCAGTGTGTCCGGGATCTCGCCGCCGGCCAGACGCAGGTTGATCAGGTGCATGGCCACAGCAAACTCCTCACGGCTGAGCTTGCCGTTATGGTTGACATCGGCAAGGTCCCAAACCTTGGACAGGAGCATCTCAGGCAGGTTGGACTTGAGGAAGAAATTTACAGGAACATCGCCGGACAAAAACCCGGCCTTTTGCGTGTCCAGGCTGTCAAAGAACTGCCTGTACCGCACGCGCTCCTCATTGGTCACGTCCCACTGCGCAGGGCTGGCGAGTGTTAGCGCCAAATCAGCGCTCGAGCCGTTCATCAGGCTGCTCTGCGAGAAGTTTCCCGCGAGAGACGACCGCAGGGGAATTTCGCCGCCAGCCGACCGCCACAGCGAGCGGGGCAGATGATTGGCAGGACGTAGTTGCGGTTCTCCATGATGCGCCGGATGTAGAACATGGCAACGATAAAGCCGGGCAGCCGCAGCCTACCCTCTGAGTGCGGGTCTCCCAGCTTCCAAACGTGCCCAGCTGCTCATTAGTCAGCTTGGTCTTCATGAAAAGAGCCTTAGCCGCTGCGCTGCTGATTGCCCCATCTATGGGCTGGCTCTTCTCAAAGATCTGCTGGTACTGCTGCTTCTCTCTGGCCAAAACCGTAATCTCGCCAGCAGCGCTGTCATCGCCTGCGCCAGCGCTGCCCGCGACGTTTGGCCATCCAGCGCTGGAAGACGTCGAGTCGCGCCGCGTGCGCCCTGCGCTGGCACTGCTAAGGATGCGCTGGAATTGGCTGCAGCCGACAGGCCAGCAGCACTGGCCCCAAACTGTGCGAAAACCTGCGCAAGGTCGACCCCCTTCATATCAGGCAACTGCGTCTCGTCATTGAGGTTGCTCAGGGCCACGGCTTGTGAGATTGCGCCAGCGAAATGAGTTTCATCGCCACGCTAAAGTCCTGCGCTGCCAAGTGCCCCTTGCTGTCTGTGTCTGCCAGCTGCCAGACCCCGCCCAGAACAGTGTCCGGAAGTCCAGACTTTTGGAAGAACGGAACTGCCTGCTGTCCCCGCACGATCCCTCATTGTTCGTGTCTACCAGCGACAGCATGTACGCGTACGCCCTCTTCTCGCGCTCGGTGGCTTCCACAGCCCGCCCAGTCCGGCAGAGTTTTCCCTAATAGTCTCCATCGAAAACGGTCAATAGATTTCGGCGGTGGTCTACGATAAACAAATAAAGTGAATACGCTTTGTTGTGTTAGTTTTGATTGTGTTCAAATCGGTTGCAAGCAGGTGCAACAGATGCTGAATTGCGGCAGGCCTGGTTAGCCAAGACCGTGGCACTTACGCTGTGATACTAACGTGTAGTTCTAGTGGTACCAAAGAAGGAAAGAGTAGAGAATTTAGAGCCAGGGATATGATATATGCGACGGTTACGATAAGACGCGCGCTGCTTGAGGGATAAAAAGGAGTAATAAAGTTGGGATAAAACGGGATATATGTGTGTGTATGTGGGGAAAAGGGTGGAATTTGGATAAGGGATAAATTTAACAGCAAACTAAAGCCCCGTCAGATATAAAAAAATAAGGTTGTTGATAAAGAGTTGAAATTGAGAGTGGAAAAAAAGAAGACGGAAAACTCGTTTTTTTTGTTTGTCTTCAGTTGTTTTTTGTTATGATAAATTGAACTCGAACATCATCATCATCGTCAAAAACGAAAATCAATTTCGATTTAACTAAATTGTTTTGCCGCGCTCTGGCTTGCCGTTCCAGAGCAGTTCAATTTTATTTGTCAAGGCTGAGACCGCCCAGTTTACAGTGGCAGTAAATGAAAACTTAAGGACTCGCTTAAAATTGAGGGTTTTAAACTTTTTAGTTCAACCAATTACTGCCTGCGCTGCTACTGCTACTGCATCCTTCGACATTATTATTTTTTGCAATGGTAAATGTTTGCTGATCCCCGGTGTTAATTCAGCTCACTTTATTTTTTTGCGCTGCGGTCGGTGACGATGTCGCGAAAGGGTTGGGCTATTACTGCTTCGAGAACTTTGATGTCCTCGCTGAACAGCAGGCCGGCTACCTGTGACATTGTCCCGGGGATTAACTTGAACGCGAAGGGGCGGATTGTCCTGTTGACCTCCACGATGTCTAGAGCCTGAGCAATCTTGGTTGTGTCTCGCGCCTTGCTGTCCTTGGAGCCCAGCGACTTGACCAACCACGCCAGCTTTCCATTCGGTTTGTGCTGTAGCATGCTAGACATCCGGCGAGTCAGCATCAGCTGCCTGAGGTAGAATGTGGACATGGTAGTGCAGTCACCTCTTATACGACACGTAAGGCAAAGTGAGCCGGGCTTGTCCTGCTTATAGCATAGCGTGTGGCAACTGCGCTCGCACTTGCTGCAGATCCACTACAGTTGTTCTGGGATCGACCCACATACAGGA
The DNA here is from genome assembly GCF_025024165.1 of Kickxella alabastrina. Taxonomy (NCBI): domain Eukaryota; kingdom Fungi; phylum Kickxellomycota; class Kickxellomycetes; order Kickxellales; family Kickxellaceae; genus Kickxella; species Kickxella alabastrina. The sequence continues at coordinate 205,770 of NW_026251494.1, read as the reverse complement.
ACAAGTAATTATGCACAAACCAGACTTGTTTGTCGTGAGTCAGCGAGCACACATATTGCAAACAATGGTTGTGGCGCAAATAATAAATAATCCTGTTTGAAGGGCAAAAAAACAAGGTGATTGATGCTTACCACATCCTTGTCGTTGATTTCAATCGCGCACTCGCAAGCATTGTCGCCCTGGTTATGGCCTTGGTCTTGGGCGTGTTTTTGGGCGCGTTGAGCAAGGGCATCGTTCCGCGGATCTGGAAATTCTTTCTGATGGCCATCGACTGGCCCTGGCTCAAGACCCATTCAGGAGCAGCCACAAACACGGTTTCGTGCGGGTCTTCGTCGACATCCACGACATGGGCGTCGGGCACAAAACACTTCCGAGAGTAGGCAGCTGAACGGGCCCTCTACGCACAGCGCGCACATGTACATGGTCGAACTGTTTTTTACTGCTTTCCCTACTCTGGCGCTGCCGCAGTGAGGAAGAATGGTAAACCCGGTAATTTCCTTGGTTGGAAACGGCAAAAAAGACGGCGGAATGTATCCCGGAGGAGCATCCGCCGTCAGTGTCATCCGCGAACTGATTGATATAGGCGCTAAATAAAAATAATAATATACAATGTGTTATTATATTGTACACATATTGGATAGCTGGCCCAATAATTTTATGTTGATTGGCCTGTTTTGTTTGAAATGTACAACTTACCCGCCAGCGGCTACATTGAAACAGCTCAATCAATGTCTTAGTAAACTAGAAGCGAAATTACATAAAAGTGGACAATATCATTATTGCTGTTAAAGTGTGTCCTACCTCCATTTCGTGCAGCAACGCGACAAGCCTGTTGAGAAACAACTCGTGGTGGCAGTGTCGTTGGCGCTCTGCCTCTTGCTAGGCGCTTTTGTTGGGCTTCCAGTATTGGCATTAAACTGGAACGCATATAACTCCCGTATAAAAGTAGGTCGGAGCGCATTGATTGAAATTCCGACGACTAGCGTCTTGATAAAGTTTTTGGATAGCGCGTCACAAATGCCGTCTATATTAGCAAGCAACTGGTCGGACTCGAGTGACTTTCCCTTGATTAGGCGATGCGACACCACATCCACCAGGCACACGGTCTCAAAGTAGGACTTGGGAAAGAGGTATCGGAAGTAGGCGATCTCCGAATACACGATGCACAGGACTTCGCCGAGATAGCACTTGTAGGACATTTTATTTATTAAACAGACAAGATCAACAGTAGAAGATGACTTTTATGGAAAACAAAGGGATTTGTAAAAGGATATTTTTAATGGTTGTCATTATGGAAAAATACATTATAATATTATGCTCGTTGCACCTTAGCATAAACTAAATGCTAGTGGACTGAATGCTGTAATGCTGTAATGCTATTATTTATTAATACTTTAATTCAAAATGGAGCCATGTTGTACCCGCACTGCTCGGATATCCAGGCGCCAGGCGGGGCGCATTCGAAATATGACCATAGTACAGGATTGGCGAAATGTAATACTTCCGTTCCGCAGCGTGTCAACCCACTCCTGCGTACACAAGTTGCATACTACTCCTTGGGCAGTTCATCGCGAGCAAGAGAGTCCGTCTGGCGGATAGTCTCGGCAGTAAATACGGCCGAGTAGCACCTGGCCGGCTGATCCCACTCGTCCCCTCCGCGCTCATTTGCGGGCCATTGCACACTAAATTTGCCAGCTTACTGTCGGCCCACGAAAGGTATACAAAGTCTTTGTGGTTATAGCCAATAGGCTCAATAGGAGGAAGCACTTTTTTTCCAAGTTGCACTGGCGGACTACGTACTGCGAGAGAGCAATTGTAGTGTTGAGGCATTGGGGCTTGCATATTTCGCCCGGGGAGGTGAAGTATATGTATTTGGCTCCTTGGTAGCAGGACAGGTCAAATTTGGACCCAATGTTCATCATAGACAAGATGCATTTGGGTGAGTACGTGGAGACGTCGGAGTTTAGCGGGAAGATGCCCGGGAGTGGGATGTCGTGGTTGCTGTTGAGCCCCACAGCCACCTAAAGTTGTCAAACATTCCCGGCTTGGATTCGACCGCCAGCAAAGACATTGCAAATCCAGAGATATAAAAAAGTTGGATTTCGAGTTTCATTTTGAAGTGCGCCGTAGTTGAAATATTCAATTGAAAGACAAAGCTGGTGACAAGTGTTTTTCAATCTTTTCTATTTTATTATCTGTTGCCGAAAATAGCGTCGTTATATATTAGAAACGGAGGCCCAAATGTTGGTGTAATTTTTTGGTATCAAGCTTATTTGCGCCACTCTCGGCAAATGCGGCATAGTTCCATGCACTGCGTTGTTTTTACTTTTGCCGAGATAAAGTATTGCCAGATTTAAGCTGTTTCGAACAATTTTATGCATGGCGATACCCTCTGCATATTAAAAAATTAAATAGTGTATTGATGGAAAATTAAAATTGGCATTAGCATTAAACTGAATAAAGTTTGACGATAGTCTGCCACGTCTCCAGTTTCACCGCCATGTCCTCAATTGTGGCGGGCGCTCCGACTGGGCAGCGATCAGCGAAAACAGGCAGGTTCTCGGTTTTGGCGTCGTGCACAGCGTCAATCATCATGCGAATCATCTTGCGCAAAATCTTGCCGCTCCTTGTCTTCGGCAGCCTGTCTACAAAGACAATGTTTTCGGATACAGCGAGACAATCGGCCCCACCTTTGACCTGGCCAGCTTGATCAGCTCCCTTCTGACGTCGTCCTCTAAGTGGCCATTGCCTCTAAGCGCAGCAAAAACCACGGGCACGCGACCCTTGATGGGATCAGGGCACGAAACTACACAGCACTCGCCGATGGCTTTGTGGTTGAAAATGACTTCCTCTATGGAGCTAGTAGAAAGCCGGTGCGCAGCCACCTTGATGACATCGTCAGTGCGCGAAAGAATATGCACGTATCCCTCACTGTCAATCGTACCCGTGTCTCCAGTATCGTAAAAGCCCTTGTACTTGCGGAAATATGATGTGAAGAACCGTTTCTCATCCTTCCACAGCGTCGTGATGAAGCCTGGCGGCAGGGGCAGCCGAACGACTATGTTTCCAACCTCGTCGCTCTCAGCATACTCTGGGTTTTCGTCAATGCAATCGCCCTCGTCTAGCTCCTCCTTGACGCGGATAACGCAAAGATCACAGCCGGGCAGGATCAACCCAGCGCTCCCAAATTTGATAGGCACTACGTCGGTTCCCCGACTGCTGTAGCCGATACAGATGCCGGTCATTGGTGAGCCGCTCTCTGTCTGCCACCAGTGGTCGCTAATCACATTTACGAGGTCTGTGCCGAAATAAACAGTGGTGTCGTTGGCGGAAATCTTGCGCCCGGTGATAGTCGATATCCACCAGCGATGGATCTCGGGTGTGCATCGCTCGCCAGCCAAAAACAGGCCCTTCATGTGCGTCAAATCATATTTGGCGCGGAAAAGCCCGTCAGGATCTGTACGGCGCAAAATACCGACCACGGTGGGCGCGCACAGGAAGACACTTACGCGGTGCTCACTGAACACGCGATAGAGCTGCCCGGCATCCGGGGTCCCCACTGGCTTTCCCTCAAACAGCACTGTCGTGCTCCCATTAAGCAAAGGGCCGTATGCAGTGTAGCTGTTGCCAAAAGTCCAGCCAAAATCGCTGAACGTAAAAATGGTTTCGCCTGGCTGCAGTCCATACATGTATCGTTGGGCGTAGAGCAGGGCGACGGCGTGTGGGCCACAGGGGCGCACAATGCCCTTAGGCGTGCCCGTTGTCCCGCTGGTATACAGCATGTAGAGCGGGTGGTTGGAATCGACAATTTCACAGCCGACGGACCCGGACAGAGGAGCTGCCTCGGCCATTTCCAAATCCCAGCAGTGCTCGTTTTTCAGAGAATCCAGCTGGATGCGCAGCTGCTCGCGCTGCAGAATAATCGTGACCCTTGGTCGATATCCCGCAATCTCAAATGCCTCGTCCAGCAGGGGTTTATATGCCACGACCTTGGTCTTGCTCTCCAGCCCACAAGTGTTGCTGACGACAACCTTGGGCTGGCAATCGCTGATTCGCTTTGCCAGCTCTGCGGGCGCAAAACCGCCGAAAACCACCGAATGGATGGCGCCCAGCCGGGCACAGGCCAGCATAACAACAAGAGTCTGTGGCACCATGGCCATATAAAGGAGCACTATGTCGCCTTTGCCGACACCGTATTTTTTGAGGACAGTGGCAAAGCATTTTACCTCCTGGAGCAGCTCGTTGTAGGTGATCTTGCGAATAGTGTCAGTCACTGGTGAATCATAGACTACAGCGACCTGCGAGCCACGACCGTCGAGCACGTGTCGGTCGATTGCGTTGTAGCAGACGTTGAGGCGGCCGTCGGGAACCATTCAGCTTTGTGTAGGGTTCAGGGGTCGTCGTGATGAGCGCCTTGGTCGGCCTGGTTTCCCAGTCGATGAGATTGAGCGCCTGCTGCATCCAAAACTTTTGCGGATCTTCCATGGACTGCCGGTATGCCTGCATTTGCAGGCTGTCACTGTTGTCCAATAGATGCGACATGGTGTTGATATTGGTAAAAGTAATAAAAAGGATGGGGTTGGTAAGTTTTTTTTGCTATTGGAAGAAAGATGAAGAAAAGGGTGGCGAAAATCAGTATGTAAGCAATGCTGAGTAAGAAAGTACTTACACAATATCCATTAAGCCTCGTTTCTCCCTTTTTCATTCAGGGCCATTTATTGTGCATAGTTTGAATTTGGAAGCTATTTCTGAAATTGATTCAGAAACAACATTGTAATTTGAAAGCAAAGCCTCGATCAGCCTCTTTTTTATTTTGAAATTGGTGAATTTAAGTATTGAAAAGAGACCATGTTAAATATTAAATTTGCCAAAAAAATAGATGTGTACCCAGAAATTTTATTTAATTGATCGCCATATTCAAGGTCCAGAATATTATCGATATTATTAATATTAAAACCATCAAGCACTGTATATTAAACGAAGACATGAAAATCCATTTTAAAAATAACAACTAAAGTGTATATATTGAAAATAATCCTTGAAAAAAAAATATGGAATAAAAGCTCGTTGTTATATCGCCGTGACTAAAAGTTTGCGGTGTTTTTCTCCCTGTGTGAAGTGTTTTTTGTATCCAGAAATTTTTATATTTATTAGTATAAGGCTAGAACATGGAATCATTTTCAACCTTCACATTAATTCCTAGCCCGTCTCCTCTTTCTTCTGTGCAACTTTGAACATTTGACTTTTATCACTTAAAATTTTTAAAATGACTTTAAATAATATCTAATAAAACGATATTGATATTTGTATTATTTTTAGGCAGACAGGAAGAAGCCGTTGGACATTCACCAAATTTTACCCAGCATTATGGCACAGGCGCACCTTCTATATCAACTGTTAGAAAGTGGGCCAGCAGGTTTAGTCACGGACACATGGATATTGAAGATGAGTCTCAAGCGGCCGTCCGAAATCCAAAATTGCACAACTTCATGGCGCCGCTATTCGCAAGCAATCGGCCAATTTTTACATATAAGAGCTAATAATTTAACTGAGCAATACGGTTTTTTGGTGAAGCCAATGGGAATGTCTTGCATTGTGATCTGGGCTATAAAATGGTTCATCAGTAATTGGTCCCTCATCTCCTCACTGATGATCTAAAGCCAATGCACATTACGTTTTGCCAACAGTTCATCAAGGCTTCCCCGGCTCGCCAGAACAAATATATATACCGTTTTTACATGCGACAAATCGTATTTAATTGAACATGTTATCATATGGCTCGGCAGCCAGGGTATATATCATTGGAGATAGATACTACCTGCCCAGGCTCGTTTGCACTTTGGTCAAATCAAATTTATTGCTCTTGTCTTCTGAAAAACTGGTATTGTCTACACCGACCTTAACGGCAAACTGCACACTGTTAATAGTGAATACTTTGTCAAGAATGTCATTGATCCCGTGGTTGCCAAGTGAGAAAAATCACAAGAGCGCCAACCCCAGCAGAATCGTGTTTCGCCACCTCACAAACCAAAACGTACCTTGGACTACGTTTCGCAGATTGGGATAAAAAACTTGAAACATCACCACACTAGGCTGGTGACTTGTGGCTTTTGGCTTTGAGCTTGTTCTTAATGCGCGGGAAAGCCAAGAGGTCGCGATTTAAAGGACATTCGAGCAGTGAAAAATGCATGGCTGTGATGCCAAAAAGCACTGTCACGCGATCGCTGAAGGCAGCCAATCACCGCCTAGGCGAATATTTGTTGTTTTGCGCAAGGCTTATAATAAGTCCTCGCGGACGCGAAAACAAGTCGTTTTTGGAGGTTTTAGTTTAGTTTTAGTTGGAGGAAAATGCATTGACACACTTAAAAATAGCTGTCTCATTGCCAAAACTTCGCGACACAAACTCATGCAGAAACTCAATGCCCCATGAGGACACTATCTGGTCATCCTGGCAGACACACGCGGCGATGATATCGACGGCACCCAGATCCAGCAGCTGCACCATCTGCGGATCTGCTATCTCCGTGCGTTTTCTTCTGCTGCTGCCAGTCGATATGCCATGAGAAAAGTGCACAGCCGCGTGAGGCTCTCCATCAGCATGCGAAAAAGCTCAAGCTCAGACACTGACTAGCATGCGACACCGAGCAATGCAGCAGAGACGCCAGGTCGATCATCCGCCGGTGGTACTCGGTGCGCAGCGCAAACTGCTTTGCCATGACCGCACAACCGACACAAGCATGGCATCTGACCGCTGCCTCTGCTTGCTGCTGTCTCGAGCCAAACCATTGGCTGACTGCAGAAGTGCCTCGCTGAGCACCTCAAGAACCCGCAGCCGGCTGCCTGTCGCATGTGCCGCTTGAATACTGCCGCGTCTGATGTGTCCAGCAACCCGAGCAGCATGGTGGTTCCCGCATCGCCACTTCTTTCTCCCTGCGCGTGTGCATAGTGTCCACCAGCGTCTCGATGCCGCCGGCCCGAACCACCCTGCCGACCCGCTGCGGCATCATCACCAGCACCTGCAGCAATACAACTGCCCGCAATCGGCCCTTATCTGCTCCTGAACTGCTCCGAGCCTGCGCGACTATCAGCTGCAGCATCTCTCGCTGCATGGCCATATCGAGCACCAGCTCAGACGCAACATTCCACAATTTAAAGTTGCCTGAATGCAGCGCCAATTATGCAAGAGATTAACCATCTCAGGCGTCTGAATGTCCAGCGCTGCCTCGTTGTCCGCACTCCCTTTTGGAAGTATTGGTCCCAGCATACTAGGCGTGTCGCTGTCGCTGTTTTTGTCAGTGTGTGTAGCAGAAATATAACCCGTACTGCGATTGATCCAAAAATGCGAAAGTACCTTGTACGTGTCGAGCACTGCTTCAACGCCAATTGCGAGGTAGTACCAGCTATTGTCTATTCCAGTGAAAGACATTATTGAAAGTGTATGTAAAAAATAAGAGAAATGTGAAATGCGAATTGTGAATTGGAATGGACAAATGAGAAAGTAAATGGAGTAATAAGAAAGAAAAACATTAAATGGATTCATTTGGCAAAATAACAAAATCAAAAATTATGGATGAAATCAACCCTGTTTAAGTAAAATTGGTCAATGCACGAGTTTAAAAGTATTTGTTTACAGTTAAAGTGATTGGTGGATCGGTGAATCTGTAAATAAGAGAGACAGACAAGAGTTAAAATCCTGATTCGTTCTTATTTTCTTGATTACGTCAAATAAAGTGTTGATTTTTTGCGATTATAAAGTTATATTAAAAACAAATATAAAAACCTAAAGTGTGCGTATCTTTTTGAGCAACTCAGTATTGACCTCGTCCTCGGCCAGTCGCTTAAGCTAGCCATTATCTCTTTGAGGAGCTCAATCGCCTTGGGATGCATGAACTCGGGAGCAGCATCCCAGTTAATCTGTCGAACAAATGTGCTATCTGACCAGAGCCGGTGACTTATAACCTTGTTTTCTGGTTCAAACAGGAACTGACGCATTGCACAAATGAGCTCTTTGGCCTAGGGTTGATGTTTTTAACACCAAACTCCTCCAGCAAGACAGCATCCTCTTGGATCAAGCCCCACCTTGTGATGGCGAGGGATGGAGAGTCCAGGAATTTGAAGCCCTGAACGTCATCCCTCTTAGTATCAGCTGGGCGCACTGCATCCATAAAGACATAGAAAACACTCTCCATGTCGTCAAGGATTCCCCGGATGGGGCTGCTGCTGAGCATAGGAATCCCATGAAAAGCGGCGTCCTGTAAATGGGTCCTTGGTCACCTCCACCTGTCCTACTGTTGTTGCATTGAACCTCCACTGCTTGGCAATATCAATGTGATTGGGTTGAGTTGAGCCAGTGTCCCTGGCAGCATCCTTAGTAGTGCCCCAGTCAATGACCTTGGCACAGCCCCAGTCAATGACATACACCTTGCCGTTTTTGATGCACACATTCCCTGCCGAGATGTCCCTGTGCAGGACACCAGTGTCATTTGCCTGGGCAAGCACAGGGTCAGCTGCTCGACAAACCTAGGAACTAGCTCGTCTTTCTTTCGGCCTTGTCTTTCAGATACCCGCCATTGACTGGCCGCAGTACTCCATGAGCACAACTCCAGCGGTATCCATTGAGGTTCTGATGAGCAGGCCCTTCGAAAAGATCTTGGGAATACCTTCGACTGGTCTCTTGTTGAGGATGGCATATGCGGCGCCCTCGGGCAAACGATTGACTGGGGTCCAGGAAAGCTTCAGCACAGCATCATGCTTCCATTGAATTTCCCCTTGAGTAAATGGACATGGCGCCAAATCATGTATGAATAACGCGCTATTGTCTCCTTGATACAAAACAGAGCAGCCCATCCTTGACATCCTTGACATCCTGGGAAACCAGTATAAACTTGATTTCGAATCGCCCTTGCTCTCCACATCAACTTTCTGAGAAAAAAGAAAGAGTTGGATTCCTCCAGACATTGCAGAAATGACCGAAAATGTCCGACTCAAGAGTCAGCAAGAACCAGAACCGTATGAGGCATGTCTGGATATCTTCTGCTCCGTCAGATTCGGGCTATTCGTATCAAAACATAGCTGGCCAAGCTCGATAATATACAGCCCGCCATGATAATATGTGTAAAGCGTCAGGATGTGCCCATGGAGGTAGAAACAGGCGCAAAGTGCGGGTTGCCTGCTTATCATTAAGAAATGGCCGTAATCTGCGAGCTGGCCACGAGTATCCTCTATGGGTCCACTGAGATCTGGATCCATTTTAGCCTCGAGTATAGCATGGATGAAATGAGCGTTCTCCTCTGTGTAGCCTCTGTAGTAAAACGAATGTCTGGCTTGTGCGGAGCTTTGATATAACCCTGGTCCGATGCTTCTTCAGCTTAAGCCTACAGTCTGGGATTAGCGTTCCGCCTGCTGGAATATCTTCATTTGCGTCATGAACCACATCGACCATCTCGTCGAAAAGGAAGATAAAATATTGACCAAACGAGCTTCCTTAGTCAACCCCATCAACCCCGAGTGCTTTTTGAAAACGTCAGTAACGGGAAACTCCTGAGTCTGGCAGTCGAGCGACGTTTATTGGCTACAATGCCTTTGCTATCAGCCACTGGTGGCCCCTGGCTATGCGAGAAGAGATTGGGCCAATCCTTGATGAACCGTTCATACCGCTCCTTCACACCCAGAGATTCAACAAAGGCATTGAACAGATATTGTGTATTATGTTGCCGAGGCATTTCAGCAGCCGCTGACGGCGCTTATCGCGTACTTCTTTGGGCTCCCATTCCCCTGGCGGCAGCTCAGTATGTTTTTGAGTTTTTGGGGCGTTTGGAAAGTATCACTTGTCTGCTTTTCTAATAAAAAATCAAACAAACTTCTTTAAATGTGACTGAATTAGTTTTATATGCACGCAAAATAAACAAACAATTCATCAGTATCATAGTAATTCGTTTATATTCAAGTACTTACGCCTGTTGGATTCGGTGGGGTCTTATTCGGAGGAGCTAGCTCAGATATAATTGAGAGAAAAAGAAAAAGAAAGAGGGAGAGTGTGTGTGTGAGTGAGTGGGTGAGTGAGTAAAAGTGTATGTGATAAGCACTGAGGTATGGTAAAAGTGATGAAAAAGTGAGGAAAATAAAACAAATTGAACGAAATGGTGCGAATTGAGAAAAAAAGCAAATATTAAAAGTAAAGCAAAGGTGGAAAGTTGCAAAGGTGAAAATTGGTTGCGATAGATTGCGACAAAAACAAAAAACAAAATTTTTAATATAAACAAAAAGTTTTGAGCTTGTCGCTGTGCTCGCATTTGATTGGCTGGAATATCGAAACAAAAATAATTATATTTACAGGTTAATTTCCAATTGGCATTGTGTTCTTCCTCACGCATTGATTCTTAGCTTTTATTGCTTCTTTTGGGAGCATAGTGGCCCTGCCATTCGCTGTTTGTAAAAAATATGCTTCCCCAACGCATACACTGAACCAGAGATGCGGCTATGCTCCGTCGCCTGGCTGCCAGCCCAATTGAGACACAGTGCCACATGTTTCATGTCTCCACGACGAGAGATAGAACTATAAACGCGAGAAAACTTTCACTGGATCTTTAAGACCCAATCGCGAAATCACTTGGCTCAAATGGTCAACATACTCCAGGTGTATCCAGCACCAATATATTACATATTAAAGAAACCTAAAAAGCCTGTGGACGCCCACTATCAGGACAAAGAAGCTGGAACCTGGATATGAGATGCAGCTGAAAGGAGCTGACAGGGACATTTGTCATTTTATCAAGCCGTAGAATCTAAAATGTCTAGTATAATTGGTTCCCACAAGGGAGTGTTATTTGGTATGCGTTTGGTGCTACTTAATTTTTCATTTAAAGCGTTCCAAAATAATATTCAATTTTCATTCAAAAATCCGAGATTTTGCTATGAATGTCTGGAAGTTCCAAAATCCATTTTCATTAATGTGTTGTTGTTATGTAAGAGGGGGGTGGGGAGCACTACTGTAATAATGTTAGAGAATGGGTGTGAAATTATAAAGGTTTTTATTACTAGTGTTTCTAAAGTGTTATTATCGCCGGCCTCGCCTTATATATATCCTTGTCTTTGTGACACTCACTGGCAGTTGTGTGCTCCGTTTGCGAGAACTGGTCCTTATGAAAATAACCCGGGTCTTTGATATGGCATAATTGGCATGTCTGTATTCTTGCGCCCAGCACATCCATTTCGGGACAGGCAGTATGCCGGATGTCAATTGTGGCGCCTAATTTGATCCCTGTGATTTGGCCATATCAGATCCATCTGTGAGCTGACGAGAGTCTGTCTCATGATTTTGCCCCAGCGTCTACCTCCATATCCTCGGGCTGCGTAACACAGCTCTAGTTCTACTTTTGATTCCCTTGACAATAAAAACTATAACAAAACCCAAACATACTTTTAACACTAGGCGACTAGTGCTCCACTCAAATCACAACAGCGCACTCAAAAACTTGTTTTTGGAGTTTGGGTTGGCTGGGAGGCATGACTAAATAAATGTGCAAGAAAGAAAAAAAGGAATGGAAAAATATGTTTATCAGATTTAAAATTAAAGCACATACAATAGGGCAATACACTGGCCATTTGGTTGTTGCAATATGTTACAAAGGGGTATAAATCAAAAAGATATTTATTTCTTCCGAGGAGAACAATTTCTGGCTGCCGATAGCGCTCCTTTTATATGTTCTTGGCATATAAATAAACTATAATAAACTTATCATCATTTCTTAATTGCCACGCGGGTAATCAATCTCAATAGGCAACATCAACGCCATGTGCCTAAACTGTGACAAATATCATAAATTAAATGTATGGGTGATTCGGATTATATCTAATTTTCGTTACACCAAATGTATATACATTGTTAACTTTGTCCTTTAATTATGGACTTTGATTTTATTTTTTGATGTTATGTTTAAAATAATTCTTTAGACTAAAAAAAACTAAATATATTCATCCATATAACAAAAAAAAGTTTTTTTTTTACTTTTTCGTCTGTGTCTCTCTTCTGTCTCTCGGAGCTCTCCTGACAATAATATCAATTCCTCTTCTGCGTCTCTTTGCACTATCCGCTTCCTTCTCCTGACGTCTCCTACGATCATTCTCATGCTTCCTAAACTTTCTCTTCGCATGCAGCTCAGGATCAACCAGCGCCAACTGCTTCCTCCTCTCCTTACGCTCCAACCTCACACCCTCCACGTGTCTCTGAACCTTATTCAATACGCTAGAGAACAAAGTGACACCGACGCGTTCCTGCACAAGACGCAGGACCTGGGAGGCCAAATCACGCAATTCAGTTTGTTCATTGAAAACTGGTGCTGTGGGATAGTCACCGGTGGTGGTCGGGAGTTGATCGGGGGAGCTGGAGGTGCGGTGGAGCGGGGAGATGATTGGAAGGAGGTAGGGTGATTGAGAGAGGATGGAGGCGGGGAGCAGGGCGGTGAGCGCTGCGAAGTACCGGAACGTGTAGGTGCGTTTGGTAGTGTTGGTCTGGTCGCGGATCAGCTCCGTGCGCGCAAGCCTGCCCATACGGTTGATGAGCCACAAGAGGCTGCGCTCGAGCGGCAGGCGATCAGCCTTGACATCCTCTTCCTCATCCTCCTCCTCTTCTTCTTCCTCGTCGTTGTCCTGGTTTCCATCACATCTTGCTCATCAGCAGCCACCAAGGACACAACGGGGGTTACCGCGGGCACAGCAGTCAAGAAGCATTTTGCAATAAAGTACAAGTTCTTAACCACCTGGTTACCCAACTCAGGGGCGACAACCTCGCCGCTCAACTGAACAACAAGAGCATGGGCCAACTTGCGCAGTCTCCCCACAGACATAAGCACAAACCTCGGATCACCCTTATGCTCCGAAACCTCCCACTCGATCTCCGCCGATTCTTCAGCCTGCTCCTCAGCTTGCAGCATCCACAGGGGATCTGCAGATGCCACATAAACGCCGAAAAGTCTGGCTGCAGACAGTCTAACCCAGGCATGCGGGTGCGTGAGATGCTGCATGGCCAGAAGCCAGATTCTGCCCTACGGTGTTCATCCGCGCGATACCACTGGGTAGGGTACATCGGGGCCGAAACGAATCTCGAAAAGTATTGAGCGCCGCATAGGCTGTCTCCCAATACACCAAGGCGGTGCGCTGCGGGTCGTCCTCCGAGGAAATCATCGCCAGGGTGGCGGTATTAAGCTGTGCCTCGGCCTGCTTCCAGGACCGCAGGGAAATGGTCAGGGCAGAATCCAGCGAGGCCAGAAGTGCCGGAACCCGCGCAGTGAACCGGTCACCGAGCGGCTCAGCGATAATCCCGTAGCATTGCAGGGCAGCACGACCGAGCTCACGCATCTTAATCTGCCGCACCTTCGCTTGCTTCCCGGACTCCACCTCTTCTTCGAGAACAATCCCGGCACTCTGCGCTGTGCCCTCGGACCATTGGTCCAGGAGAATCCATGCACGCTTCAGTCGCTGGGCATCAAACCTAGCGACAAGGGTTGGCAGTAGATGGGTGGCCATTTCGCGGCATTTCGGGCTATCATCTTGGGCGATAATCAGGACCAAGCCCAAGAAGAATGGCTCGGCGGCGGTCGGCAGTAGGATCTCATCGGCAAACTTGGAGACAATAACGCCCATGATTTCCAGTGCACTCGTGCGGCCGCTTTCAAACTCGTATCCGGTAGCGTTCTGGACAATAAAGGACATGGCGTTGGCCAGGCGGCGTTGACCCAGGGGGTAGTCCATGAGGAATTGGAACCAGGTGAGACGACAGAGCTCGCGCATGTTATCCGCCTGCGCGGTGACCATCAGGGAGCGCACAGTGTCAAGGAGCGTGTAGAGGGAGTCGACGATCAGGCGTCGGGTGAGGATGGCTCGGATAAGGTTAAATGCCGTGGCTTGGCGCTCGGGCTCCTCGATATCGGGTCTGACAAAGTCTATCAGATCCCGCAGCTGTTCCTCCGTGAGCAAGCTCTTCGAAGAAGCCGCCTTCTTTTTTCCTTGGCGTCCTTTGCGGTCTTGGGGTTGTCGCCGGCCATGAGATCCTCGGCAGCCTTTGAGCGCAAGACCGATGCCAACAGCTTGAAGCAGCTCTGGATCATCTCAGAATTAGTCGACGATGACTGGCGGAAAATAGCAAACAGCCGTTTGATAACCACCGGCACACCAGGGGCAATTGAAGGCAAGGGTAGGCGAACAAGCATGGTCCAGATTTTGCAACCCAAGGTGATAACCGAGTTATACCTGGAGTACAGGGCGTTACCGGCCAAGTCCACGAAGGGATCCAGCATTCCCAGGACTTCGGCATCCCTAGTATCAAACTTACTGCGCCTCAAGCCATAGTAGACGACATCCAAGCCGAACTGCACAAAGCGATAGGCGTTGGCCTGAAGGTATCGCGCTTAACCGAGAGATCCGAGCGCTTCATATGGACGGTAACAAGGGCGTCGCCGGAGGGCTTGAGTCTCTGGGCCAGGGTCTCCTTCATAGCCTTCATCTGGTTAGTCTCCTGAGCGGTTTTGGAGGACAGGGCAAGGTATTGATTGATGATGCCATGGCAGAATGTCAGAATACCGGAGGTGCTGTACATGCGGTTACGGTTGAGTCCGATACTGATACGGCGGAGAACCATGTCGACGGCCTTGGTGCGTTTCGGGGTATCGGTTTCGCGCAAAATGTCCCGCAATGGCGTGAGCATAAGGCGGATATGGTCGAAGGAGCAGAGGGCGGCGAGGATCTCAAAGCAATCCGGGCCATGGTGTACCCTTGCCTCCTTACTCTTCGTTGTCCACTCAACAGCGTCCTTCTCCTCGGATACCTGGCCAAAGACATCCTCGACCATGATCTCGACAATCTGCGGCAAGGCATAGTCCAATTCACCAACGCGGATCCCGCGCGACATCTCCTTAAGCAAAGTGTATACGGTGTAGCTAAGGATATGTCTCTGGGGGCCACGCGCCAAGCTGGCGTCTAGCTCCTTGATGATGAAGCCGAGGTAGGAAGGACCGAGGAATTTGGCAATGCGGATGAGCGTGTCGCGGGTGGCGTTACGAGCGGACTGGGCCTTGGCGCGCAGCATGTTGCAGATGGTTGTGAGGACGCCGGGGAGTTGTGCGGCCATGGTTTGGGCGGGGAGCGCAGTGAGGATGCGGACGACGGCCATAGCCAGGGGTGCGCGCAGGGCCATGTTATCCTCGTTAGTGTCTGATATTTTCTTCTTGAGCTCCGGTAGCAGGAACCAGACCAGCCCCTCGTGGATGCGCTCGGCATGACGCTCGTCGGCAGACATTGCCTTTAAAACAGCCGCCTCTTCCTGCTCATCCTCTTCCTGCTCATTCCCGGCCATCTCAGCATCCTCCGAAACCACCAAGGCGGGAGCCATAGAGGCCGGAGGAGCCGGAGGAGCAGCCACTTGAACCATATCTCTTTTGCTCAGGAGCCGGCCCATATGGTCGACCTTAACCTGGCGCAGATCATAATGGAAGTTATCCAAGAGCGCAAGCACAAGGCGGGTCAGGCGCTTCTCCATCTCCGGCGACTTCTTCATCATCGCCAGGTACTTGCGCATCGCGCTGCTATACTGCGACCACGGCAGGATAGCGCCGAGGGCGCCGATAGTCAGAATGGCCTCGTGGGTCAGCTCATGGTTGACCTCGGCGGCGCTCTCGGCCAGCGCCCAGTGCTCCAGCAGCGGCATGAAGAGCCCGCGAATATTGGGCTGTGAAATCGGCGACGCTGTTTCGGAGGAGGAGTTGTTGGCGGAGGCAAGGTTGAGGGGAGCCAAGGAGCTGCGATCAGCCTTGGGCTTTTGCGCAACAGCAGCTGCTGGCTTCTTTTTGCCAAGGCATCGGCAATCTCCTCATTGTCGCTGCGCCGCTCCCAGCGTCATCCTCGCTGTCTTCCTCCTCAGCATCAACATCCATGGACTCAGCATCCACAGCGCCGGCGCCCTGGTCAATGGGCTTGGTGTTGACTAGGTTGCGGAAGCGGCGCAGGGCGCGCAATCTGCGGTGGATCTGGACATGGACGATGTTGTAGAAAAAGTTGATCTCCTCGTCCTTGTTATCGAGCGCCATGAGGTCGCGCAGCTCGTCAAAGTAGGCGCCGCACTCGCGCACAGCCCTACGGAGCACACCCAAGTACTCCTCGCGAACGATCTCGTACTTTGAGTTGAACGCATGGCGGATGGCCGGCAGGACAATGGCGGTCAGGCAGCGGCCGAGGGAGCGGGTCTCTGGCTCGGCGGCCAGCGGGTCATCGCGGAGGGCCGAGGCAAGACGGGTGATAAAGCGGGCAAGCCCGTACGCGGCATTCGAGCGAATGGACATCTCCTCATGGTCCTGGGCGAAAAACGTCAGATTGTGCAGCAGGGGCACCCAGGAGTGCGAGTCCAGCATGGGGGCAGCCCACAGGCGCTCGTTGAGCCTTGCGTAGCCCCCCAGGCGCACCTCAAAGTCGGCGCCACCCAGCCGCTCCTGCGACAGCGAGTTGATGTCGCGAATGATTTCGGCGGCGGCAACCAGGGCAGGCGCCGAGCTAAAGCCAGCGAGCAGCTGCATGATCTCGGCCAGCGTCGTGCGCGAGCTGTCCAGGCGCAGGCGGCCAAAGCACGCGGACACGACGTCCAGGTACGCCGACAGCAGCGTGGCGGGCGGCGCGGCCTCGGGCGCAAGCACAATGGGCACGAAGCGCAGCATCATGCGCAGCACGTGGCCCTTGGTGCGCTCAGGCACGGCGGCGTTAGGCTTGCGCAGGATCGGCAGCAGCAGATCCAGCAGCGCGCGGGCATCGGCCGCCTGCGACGTTGCGTACTCGGCGACGCGCGACAGAATGTGGATCTGGCGCATGGCCAGGGCGCCCCCCTGTGCGCCCTGCTGCTGCTGGCCGGCGGGGGTGGCGCCGCGTGCTGCCGGGGTGAACGGCACGGTGGCGAAGCACGTGCGCATGTGCGAGAGAATGCGGGCACGTGCTTTTGCACATTGTCACGTGCCAGCAGCGCGGCGTCGGCGGCGATGCGCGGGTCGTCGGTCAGGCCGGCCTGCAGGGCGTCCTCGGGCGAGTAGTCCAGGAAGGTCTGCAGCACGTCAGCACCAGCGCAACAACCTCGGGCTGCACCTTGGGCGCCACCAGCAGGTCGAGCAGCGTCGGGAACGTCGCCTCGTTGTACGCCGTCAGGTACGCGAAGTAGTCCGGCGTCAGCGTCCACGCCTTGAGCAGCCGCAGCAGCACTGAGCTGTTCTGCGTGTTCTCGGCGCTCAGTGCCGCCAGGCGCGGGTTGACCGCCACGGCGTAGATGCACGGCATGTAGGGCGCGAAGCTGAAGCCGGGCGGGTGCAGGGTGAAGATCTCCGCGAGGCATTTGAGCGCCAGGTGGCGGACGTCGCGCGCGACGCTCTTGCGGTGCTCGATGCTGCCGCGCGACAAATGCGTGTGCTCGAGAGCGGCGCCGTCTCCGCCGTCCTCGCCCCTCGTGGTCCTCGTCTCCTCGTGGTCCTCGCCTCCTCGCGGTCCTCGCTCCTCGTGGTCCTCGCCGGCCTCGGCCTCGGCCTCTGCCTCGTCGCCACCGCCGCCACAGCCCCACAGCCGCCACAGCCGCGGCCTCGCTGGCCGCCAGCCCGAGCAGGTCTGCGTTGGCAGCCGCGATCTGGCGCTCGGCGCCCTCCACGGCGCTCAGCAGCACAACCAGGGCGTCATGCAGCACGGGCGGACCTTGAAGCCAAGCTGGCGCACCATCTCGGCCAGCAGGTGCAGGAACGACAGCTGCGCCTTGGGCGACACGCGGTCGATCGGCAGCTGGCCGGCGGCGGCGCCGTCGACATCCATCGCAGCAGCAGCGTAGTCCAGGCGCAGCGGCTCCCCCGTCGCGCCGACCGCGGCGAGCGGCGTCGCCGCCTGGAGCACCGGCGTGAACGACTCGAGGCCGATGGCCACGAACACACGCAGCTCCTGCGGCGTGACGCCGGCCAGCGCAGTGAGCACGGCGGCGCGGCGGATCTTCATCCCGTCCTTGCGCGCGGCCTTGCCCTGGCGCACCAGCGTCTGGCCGTGCAGGATGCGGAAGACCACCGGCAGAAGCTCGCCGCGGTGCACCTCGTTGATCGACTGGCCGCCGACGGCCAGGTTGAACGAGCCGAGCTCGTCGCGGAACCGCTTCTCGTCCAGCAGGTTGCGCAGGTGGTCGGCATAGGGCGCCAGCGCGGGCTCGCGCCAGGCCAGGATGCAGTCGAGCGCGCGGCGCTGCACGGCGGAGTCGCCGCGCGCGAGCATGCGCGTGAACAGCGCGTGCAGCGCCGGCCACTGGTGCAGCGACCGCGGGCTGCGCATGCGCGCGAAGACGCCGAGCCACAGCTCGCACACGGCCTCGCGCGCCTTGCGGCCGGAGCCGGTCAGCAGCCCGCGGAACCGCGGCGCACACGCGGCGCCGAGCTCCAGGTCGTCGGCCACCTGGCCGCGGCGGTAGAACGCCGCGGTCCAGTCGAGCGCGTGGCGGGCGAAGCTGAGGAACGCGCGCACCAGCGGGCGCGAGTGGCGCTCGGCCGCGGCCACGCCGTGGTCGGCCAGCAGCCGCAGCAGCAGCCGCTGCACGTTGGCGTAGTCGACGCGCTCGGTGGCGGCCGCCGCGGCGCCCTCGGCCCCGCCGGCCCGCGCCATCAGCTCCTGCAGCCGCGCGCCCGGCGCGGCCGACGCCTGCGCGCGGTCGGCCGCGAACACGCGCGCGAGCCGCACGACGTTGGGGCACTCGAGCGCGTGGCCGTCGACCTTCGGCTGCGCGCCAAACGCCGTCTGCGCGGCGCACTCGGCCGCGCGCGCGCGCAGCCACGCCTTGGCCGCAGGCGTCAGCCCGGGCTCGATCAGCCGCCGCTCGTCGTCGAAGCGGCGCAGCAGCCGCCACGTGGCCGCCCAGAACAGCTCCGGCGCCGCCGCCGCGAGCCTGGCCAGCTGCGCCGTGGCGTCGGCCCAGACGGGGCGGAAGTTGACCGAGAACTGCGCCAGCGCGACGCGCGGGAAGACGTTGCGGTAGAGCGCCGGCACGTTGCCGTTGCAGGCGAACACGGCCATGCGCCGCAGGTGGTTCATGCGGTCCTTGTGCGTGTCGAAGCCGGCGTCGGTGGCCTCGAGAGCCGCCGCCATCGAGATCATTTCGCAGCGCCCGCCGCTGCCGTCGCTCATCGGCTGCTGCTCGAACAGCGCCAGGAGCCGCAGGGTCGTGAGCCGCAGTGCCGCCTGGAAGCTGCCCAGGTTGCGCTCGACCAGCGGCAGCAGCAAAGCCAGCTGCGCCTCGCCCAGCGCCGTGGTCGGCTGCGCCTTGGCCGAGGCAAGGAACTGCAGCGCCGAGCCGACCTGCAGCAGCCCGTCCATCAGCGCGGCGTTGGCCGGGTGCGCGGCCACGACATTGTCCAGCGTGCGCAGCCACGCCCTGTGCAGCAGCGCCGACGCCTCGGCTGCCGCGGCCATTTGCAGCGCGCTGTCTGCGAGCAGCCGCAAGGTGCGCCCCAGCAGGCTGACCAGCGGCGCCGCCTGGTGGTACGCGCCCCAGTACAGCCGCCCGGCCTTCTCCGCGTCCTGGCCCAGCGCCTGCGCAGCCTCGTGTCCGCCCACGCCGCCGCCTCCCCTCCCCCCCATCCTCCTCCTGGCCAGCACTGCCGCCGAGCACCGCGTTGGCCGGCGCCAGCTCTTGCGTCACAGCAACGATCGCCTGCGTCAGCTCCTGCGCGAACGCCTCAAGGCTGCGCATCAGCTCGGGCGTGTCGACGGCGACGCGCGCGATAACCTCGAGGACCGCCGACCGTGTGGCCAGCTCCGTGCATACAGCCGACTCGCCCGTGCTGTCGAAGCCGCGGAACTCGCCCTCGTCGCCGCCTGCCGGCAGCGCCATCGGGTGCCGCACGACATCGCCCCAGGCGACCGGCTCGGCCAGCCACGCGAGCAGCTCGCGCGCGACATTCACGCCGCACGCACCACCAGCACCAGCAGCAGCGGCGGGGAACAGCACATGGCCGCGCCTGGTCAGCACGGCAGAAAGCCCAGCGCCCGAGGCCGATGGCGGCTGGACGAGGCCGAGCTGGAACACGGTGGCCCAGAAGAGCAGCAGCCGCAGGCGGTCCGCCTGCCAATGCTTGACGGTTAGCTGGACGGCGTACGGCAGCATGATCTGCGACCACTGCGGCCACTGCAGCCGCGCCAGCGTCAATGCCATCCCGAGGATGCACTCCAGGGGCTCGCGCTCCACAGCCAAGTCCAGCAGCACCCGGCCAATGCCAACCATCTCCGCCACCCCGCACTGCATCAGCAGCGCTGTCAGCCACCGCAGCCGCTCATACGCCAGCAGCTCGCCCTCCGAGGCGAGCTCGAATGTGCTGCGGCATCTTTGGAACAGCCCCGCGTAGTCAGCCACTCGGCTGCCCTTGCGCACCACTGTGGCGTGGCCAGAAGCCCTGTGAGTGCAACCAATGATGCGGCTCCATGCGTTGTGCACGCCCCATATGTGCGTCAAACTCCATTGTCAGCACTGCCCACAGCTGCTGCGCAGTGTCGCGCTGGACATGGTGCAGGCAGAGCTTAAGCACAGAACCACCAGCACGTAACCGGCACAGTCCTCCAGCGCACCCGCCGTCTCTTCTTGTTGTTGCTGGGCGGACATTTCGCGCAGCAGCGCTGTCAGCGTGCCGGCCGCGCGCGAGTGCAGCTGGCTATTGACCTGTCGCATGCACTCAAAAAACAGCAGCGCCAGTCCATCGCGGAAATCCACCTTCCTAATGTCCACGCAGCCATTGAGATCAGCAACAACGTGGGCGACGAATCTTGGAGGGAGTCGGCCCGGAGTTTGCGAATGAGGAATGCCAGGGACTCGGCTGCGAATCGCCGAACGTTGGGTTTTTGCTTTTCCATGCCGAGAAGCGGCTTCAGGAGGTCGAAAGTCGGCCGCAAATCCGTGACCAGCCACTTTGACAGGTACTTGAACAGGTACGTGAGCGCGTTGCACGCTGCTTCGACTATTTCTGCTGAATCTACCTTGATCAGATGCATGATCCGCTGAACCAGCCGTGCAAAGTAAGGCAGGATCTCCTCCTGCAAGTCGCGCGCTAGGGTAGTGACAAGGCTACATTGTAAAATATAAAAGTACATTTGAATTTAGCTTTTTTGTGTTTATAAGCTGCCAATACATGCCAATTATCCACGGCCCCTCAACAAACACTCACGCACAGGTTGTTCATTATAACCCCCCCCCACACACACACCACACACTTACTCTAGCATCGACTCCAGCACAAGCTCGTGCTCCATCGTCAAATACTCCTCCATCGCGCTCACAATATCTTCCTTATGGTAAAGCACCTGCGCCAAGGACTGCTGGTATTTAGCCACACGGTTAGTAAACTCCGTGTAATCCTTCGTGCAGTTCAACTCGCCCTGTCTTTTGAGTCCCTCGGCGAAATACGACTGATTCTCCTCAGGCTCATCAAAGTCCCGCACAATTCGCAGTGGCACATTTGTCTTTATATCGTTTAATCGGTCATTAAACGACTTGTACCGGTACGTGTTGGCCCCGCCGCTGGTGTTTAGCTGCGAAGCTACTCCTCCGTCCTTCATTTTTTCTTGTTATATAAAAGTGGTGGAAAAGAAGAAAGGTTTGTGTCAAAATAATTATAATAAAGTTGGAATTTTTAAGGAGGAAAAAAGATAAAGACAAAAAAAAGGTTAAGGTCAAAGTAAACGTCCACAGATTATTATTATTTTTTACTCTCAAAGCAAATAATGAAAAAAAGCAAAAATAAAATTACTTAAACTCATACTTTTTTTTTTGGGTTTTTTTTAACAGATCAACTTTTTTCTTTTCTTTCTTTTTTTTGAGCCTGATCGCACGGAGAAAAAAATAAATATGTAAATTCCCGATCAAATCAATTAATCAGCAAATATACATTTCAATATTATTAAAAAAATCATCTCACTTCCGAAAACTCCTTCATATCGTCTGACCCGAACTCGTCGGCAGCCAGTTTCCGATCATCACCATCCGGTCTAGTAGTGCCCACCTCAATATCGTCAAATCCGCCACATACACGAATCGACTCTGGCTTTTTGCCAAACAGACGCAAGATCCACCTGGGAACATTACTCTTAAACCCACCCCTCATAATAAACCCAACCCATCATCCCGCTCATCAAAGTTAGGCGGCGTGATCCGACCTGCAGAAGCCTTGTGAAGAAGGAACACCAAGGAATTAATAAAAACAAACGACCCAATGCCTGCGATCAATCCATACCCAATCGAGTACCCAAAGGGGATCAGAATTATTGTGAGGAACGCCGGCACAGAATCGCCAATGTACTTCCAGTTAATGTCCAGTACATTTGTCATCATCATGCTGCCAACCGTTATCAGCGCCGGGCCTGTCGCCCAGGGCGGGAAGGAAGCAAAGATGGGCGCGAAGAATATCGCAATGAAGAACATTATGCCTACGACTATTGTTGTGATTCCTGTGCGTCCTCCCTCGGAGATACCGGCACCAGACTCGATGAAAGCCGTGACAGGTGAAGAGCCAAAGATGGAGCCAATAATGATCGACACAGAGTCTGTAAGGAACGCCATACTGGATCCCTCGAAATCCTGCGTCTTAGGATCCATGTACCCGCCAAACTTGGCCATTGAAAACATAGTCCCCGTGCAGTCCAGAATATCCACATAAAGGAATGTCACAAGGGCAATCCAAACATCACCAGAGGTTAGGTCCCAGTGGAACTCGGCCAAAGTTCGTTTGATCGGGTGGAACGTGACGACCTTCTTGAAGAAATCAAACGCATTGTCGCCCGGCGCGCTATAAGGGAAGTACGTTACTGCGGTGCCTCGCGGCCATGAGATGGCGGCAATCAGGACAATGCCAAAGAGGATAGCGCCCTTGATCCGATACAAGAGCATTGTGACCATAAGAAGCAGGCCCATGGCGCCCAGCCACATCGTGCCTCCCTCCATATGATGGCTCAAGCATACATTATCCTTATTGCGGAACTCTGCCGGGCACCCTCCGAGCTCAACCAAGGTCGAAGAGTTTGACGTAATCAGACCGATTCCTGCCGACGACTGCAGGCCGATGAACGCCAGGTAGATGCCGATCCCGAAGCTGTGGCTGTTTTGAGCGCCACTGGGATCAGCCGCGCAAACCATTGTCTTAGGCCGATAACTGAAAGAACAAAAAAGATAATTCCCTCAATAAACACTGCCGACAATGCATTCCGATATGACACCTTACCGGAGCCATGGAATCCAACCACTGTATAAGCAAAATACGCGTTCAGCCCCATTCCAGGCGCCAGCGCAATCGGCAAGTTTGCAAAGACACCCATGAATATACAGGCCAGGCAGGAGATGGCGCATGTGGCTGTGATGATATCCAACTTGATATCCTGCAGGCAGCTGGAGTATGCTGGGTCATCGTCGCAGTAAGGCCGTATAGATTGCGGTCGCAGTCACAGGTGCCGCCGGAGTCTGTGATAATTAGCGCGTTGACGCTGATGATGTAGGACATGGAGATAAAGGTTGTTAGGCCGGCACGCAACTCAACGCTGAATTTGGATCCGGGTCGCTCGATCTTGGCCCCTGAGCCTTCCAGTCGGAACCAACGTCCTATTAATGTCTGGGCGACGCGCGAGTTGAGCTTGTCAATCCAGGACATTGCTTGCGTTTGATAATTATAAATTTAAAATTCGTATAAAAGACAAATGTTGATTAAAATGAAATGTTTTGTACGAACGCAGAACTTTTTATTGTAATTTTGCAATTTACTTTAACTGCTATCAATTTGAAAAGTTATTATATAAAGGCTATTGCGATGAAATAATAGTAATAGAGTCAGAGGAAATGTAAGATTTCGCTTGGTTCTCTCTCGCCTTTGAATTATTTTTTGTGCTGAGGTGATAATGGCACCCGCCCGTTTGCTTAAATACATTTATTATCTCGGGATGCACTCACTCATATTCCCAATGCCTGTTGTGTCGCATTCACATGAAAAAAGACAGGTAGGGATTTTTTTTTAAAAAAAAAAAGATAAAATACATAATATTTCAAATGCCAAAATTTGTATTATTTGCTAGTAAACTTGTTCTCCTTTGTTCCCTCCGTTCCCTCCGTTCCCCCCTTCTCCCCTGGTGAAAATAAAATAATGATTGCAGACGATCAGCAAAATTCCAGCTGGCAAGTTGGTTTTATTATTTCATACTGTACCTTTCACCCGGTACTAACAAAACAATTATATCTTTTGGGAGAGAATTTTTACAATTTAGGAAATTAAAAAACAAGTTAACATTGGGTGTTACATTTTGATTTTATCTGCCCTATACTAAGGATAACGCCAGAACCAATTGAAACAACGTGTTTGTATTCAGCGTTAGTTTTCACCCCAACTTGATCCCCATCCATGTAAGTTTGCTTGCCATATTTGGTGTAGTGCAAGTCGTGCTTTTTTTGGCCAGATGTTTGAGCGATAATGCACCTCGGAGGAAAATGTCATTGAAAAATGACAAGTGACAAAAAATCATTGATCTGGATCGTTATAATTGTGACTGGTAAGCTTTTTCTCGTGAGAACTTTCTACCCATTCCATTTATTTTGCTTTCGCTAACTGCCATCGATTCACAATTCAAAAGGTTATTTTTCTTGCTCGTGTGCCAAATAAAAGCTGTTGTTTATACCAACATTGCAATGACTCGACCAATTCAGTCAATACCGCAACATCCTCCACTTTTCCTATCTCTTCCGATGCGCTGCTGGATTTGGCAAGTTAACTCGGTGCTACTAACAGTCTTTTTGTAGTCGACGCATTGACCAATTCGAGACTGATCACCCAAACTACCATCCCCCGGGCAATCATAGGAGTTCTGTTGGTTGCTGGTACCCATTGAGAAAATGGACGAACGGACAAACAAACAGGCCAGATAACCACAGCTGAGTGGCTGAATCTGCGGCGTTAAACTCAATTAATGTCTTTCAATTGTAATTTTTCTTATTGCCAAATACACGCAAAACATGGAAACCGAAAATCCAACACTACCACACACCCGCCTAGAATGTGAGCAGCTCAGGGTTGACAGGAACGCCTTAATTTTGCTCGCATACGCCGCAGCAGCCGGCGACTCGCTGATGACGCTGACATCAATAGCGCTCGAGGTCTTCTTAGCAGGCAGCGCACGCACAGCACCGCCAATCAACTCGCTGAGCGCATTGTCGAGCGCCGCACTGGCGTCTGACGACGAAACAACATCATGGGGCTTGCCCACGACAATAACCGTGGTGGCCTTGGGAAGCATCTCGGGAGTGTACAGGCCCTCTGGTGCCAGCACAACCGCGGGCAACTCAGCGGCAGTCTTACCGATCTTCTTGGCCTCCTTAATGGCAGCAGCCAGGTCCAGAACGCTGGCGGTCGATGCATCGGTGATCTCAATTACGCTGGGCGCCCGGGATCCCTCGACGGCAATACCAACCCGAGTGTTTCCATCCTTGGACAGCGAGACCTGGTGCAGGGCAAGAGCGGCCGCGCGGAGAACAAACGCGCTGTCTGTCAGAGCCTTATTGGACTTGATCAGCTTCACCAGCTTCTCGGCCGGAACTTGCACGGTTGTACTCTTCTTGGCTAGCTCTAGCTCGGCCAGGTAGCGCAAACCGAGGGCTCGAGAGACTGCACGAGGAACGCGGTCTCAGCGTCAGTTGAGCCAGCAGCAGCGGGCTTCTTGCAGGGGTGCTGGCGGGTGTTGCCTTGGCGGAGGCAGCAGTGCTGGCGGACTGATCCTTGTTGATGACGGCCTTGCCCCCTTCAGGAACTGCAGCACATCGCCCTTGAGAATGCGGCCCTTGGGGCCCGATCCTTGGATCTCGCTGGCGTTGGAGATGTGGTTCACATGGATGGCAAAGGCAGCCGCAGGCGCAAGCTTACCCTGGGCGGAGTTGTCCTCTGCGCCGTGCGACTGGACAGCAGCCGCCACAGCAGCTGCAGGCTTGGCTACGGGAGCAGCAACAGGTGCAGGAGTCGGTGCGGGTGCGGGTGTTGCCTTTGGCGCCAATCAGCAGACGCGGGAGCGGCCTTCTTCGCCGACAGACGAGCAATGTCAATGCTACCAATATCATCACCATCCTCAGCAATAATCGCAATGGGGCTGTGATCGAAACACCCTGGGTGCCCTCGGGCACCAGGATCTTCACCAAGACGCCGTCGTCCTGGGCCTCAACGTCCATCTGGGCCTTGTCCGTCTCGATCTGCACCAGCAGATCACCGGCCGAAAACGACTCACCCTCCTTCTTTTCCCAGCGGGCGATACCACCCTCAGTCATAGTGGGCGACAGAGCCGGCATTGTGAATTGCGATGCCTCGGCATTTATGACGGCTGTGTGAAAGCGAGCGGCTATAAAAACGGGAAGAATAGTGACAAGCGTTGCATTTAGATGTAGTGCTGGAAATTTAGATTGCTAATGCGAGCCTTGTAAATAGCAGTGCTAGCTCTGGAATTGAAAAATGTGCGTACCAACAGTCCGGGCTGTGCGGCGGGCGATGGAAATGCGGGCAAACATGTGTGTGTATGTGTAGCGAGGACAATAAAGTGTTCGCAAATATGTGTGAAAAGAAGTATGAAAAAGAAGCAAAGAAAAGCGAGGCAGAATCCCACTACAACAAATCCCCAACCATTGAGAAAACTTTGAAAGTGCGTTAACACCTTTCGCTAGAGGTAGGAAAAGGGTAGCACACAAGTTAGATGATGCTCATGAGTGGTTAGCAGCAGATCAAGGTTGGTGAAAAAGGTGATCTCGGGAAGACGGAAGAGTAATTACAACATGGCTGTGGTGCTAAACTTTCGCATCATCCTCAATGCCATTTTTCACGCAAAAAAGGCACCGCTAGAGTCAATTGAACCCGAGTCTACAGCGACACCCGAAATTTTGCCTGAGACTTCCCCAAGCCAAGGCTCAAGCCCAAGCTTTCCTTCATAAGAAGCAGTGCAATGATTATTAGTGGTACATTCCCATCCTAATTGCATAGCAGCCCAGAACGCCCTCAGAGGCTAGAGGCAAAGATATCAATTTGCAGGATATTAGAATTTTTTAGATGTTTGTGGTCTTTCTTTTCTTCAGCGTTCCAGCACTCCGGATAAAAAATTTGGGCACCTCCCCCAATTCAAGTTGACATAAAACCCCGGAATTTTCCGCCTTTTCACTTTTTTCTTCTTATTAAGGTTGAAAGCCGGATAATTAAAAGTCGATGGTTGAAATATGAAAAATAATGAATTGACCAAATAAACTTGCAGAAATGAGAACGGCATAATCACGACGACTCCTCGGTATGTGCTTTCTTTGACGGCCCGTCCTCGGTTTCCATCGGCCGCTTCAACGACCCGGTACCGCTCTCTAGCACGCCGATCTTGGTCTGCAACTCATCGACCTGCTTGGCCAGATCGTCTGCCCGCTTGGCCTCCCGCGAAATCTGCAGCCTGGAACGCAGCTCAGCCATCTCTTGGCCGTCGCCTGCGCTTGCTCAATCTTAGCGTCGGATTCGGCGAGCTGCTTCTGCGCCTCCCCAAGTTGCTTCTGCGTCTGCTCGAGCTGCTGCTGGAGCTCAGTTGACGGCGCAAGGGTGGTGGATGCCTCGCTCAGCTTCTTCTCGAGAGCAGAAGCCTTGGCTTGGAGCACCCTGTTGTCACTGAAATACTTGCTCGCCCGGACCTTAAGCTCCTCCAGCTGGCCCTTGTACTCGTTGACCTTGGCCTCGGCGGTAGCAAGCTCGGACTTGAGCCTGTTGATCTCGGCAGCTGGTGGAGTGGTGTTGTCGCTTGAAACACCCTCCCCCTGCGTCTGCGGCTGCGTTTGTGCCTGTGTTTGTGCCTGCGACTTTTCCAGAAGCTGGGCTCGCGCCACCTGGAGAGCTGCCCGTGTCTCCTGCAGCTCGCCGGCCAAATTCTGGTACCCGGCCAGCGCCTCGTCCTTTTCCTTTGT
This sequence comes from Kickxella alabastrina, assembly GCF_025024165.1. Taxonomy (NCBI): domain Eukaryota; kingdom Fungi; phylum Kickxellomycota; class Kickxellomycetes; order Kickxellales; family Kickxellaceae; genus Kickxella; species Kickxella alabastrina. The sequence continues at coordinate 177,794 of NW_026251494.1, read as the reverse complement.
GAGCGCAGAAATCTCATCCTCCAGCCGCCTCAACTTCTCGGCGTCGGCTTCTGGCCCAGTGGAAGCTGCAGGTTGCTGCTGCCTTTGGGACGCGTTGATCTGCTCGGTCAGCACCTGGATCGTGGACTCGTGGCCCTTGATAACCCTGTTGCTCTGCTCGAGTTTCTCGACTGACTGCTGGCGCAGCCTCTGGAAAACGTCACGCAGCTTCTCAAACTTGACCTGGCTGTCCGCGACCTCCTTGTTCGAGGCCTGGATCGCGCTCTCCTTTGCCTTTACAGCCTCGCTTAGGCTGATAATCTGCGAGTCCTGGATTCTCGCACGGTCCTTCTCGCTGGCCAACTGCAGCAGCTGCGACTCAATCTGCTTCTTCAGCCTGGCGATCTCGGACTGCAAAAGTGTCATTTTGCGCGCATCGGTCGACAGCTGCTGCTCAGTAGCCTGGGTAATCCTCTGCTGTAGCTGCTTGTTCTCGGCCTCCAGCCTTTCGAAGCGCGTCTTGAGCTCCTGGTTCTCTACCTTGAGCGCCTCGTACACCTCGGGCTCGATCATCGAGTACTTGGCCAGCACGTTCTCGTGGCGCTGCTTCCACTGCTCGCACATGCCCGTCAGCTGTGTCACTTGGGTGCGCATGGACTGCAGCTCCGCCCGGAGCGAGCCGTTGTCCTTCTGAAGGCGAGGCACCTCCTGGTCACGGAAGTGCGAGAGGTCTCGCTCCGTATCGCGAAGGCGCCGCTTGGTCGACTCCATGTCCGAGCGCAGCACAGAGTTGGAGTCGCGCAGAACCAAGATTTCCTTTATCTGCTTCTGGCACGACTGCCTCTGCGTCGCTGTCAGAGTGATGGGGCCGTTGCCCTTCATGATGATATCAGCCGACGATTCGGATCTCAGAGAATCATTGTTGTTCGACAAAGGGTCGGCGTCGCCCGTGGGCGTGTACTGTAGCAGCTCGTTGCGCACCTCGTCAAGCATACGCTGAGTGTATGTGCACTGCTGCTGCAAGCGCTGCGACTCCTGCTGCGCCAGCTCTAATTGGGCGGTGGCCAAGTCGCGCTCGCGGCGCAAGTATACAACAACATCGCGAAGGCCAGTCTGGCTGCTGGTACCAGTGCCAGCCGCGGCATTGCCAGTCCCGCCCGCAGTGTCAGTCTCAGCAGATGCGGCGATCTTCTCGGGGTCGACCGAGATGTCGGGCACCTCGTGGCCCAGAGACTCGAGATGAGCGAGCAAGAGCGAGTTCTGCCTGCGAATATCAGCGAGCTGGCCTCGGGTCGATTTCATCTCGTCAGCCGCCCTGTCGCGTGCCTGGTTGAGCTGCGCTTGAAGCTGGTTGTTGGATTCCCGGCTGGCCTGGAGCTGACCACCGATGTCGGCAAGGCGCCGCTGCGTCTCAATAAGCCTTTCGCGTGTTAACAGTGAGCTCTTGATCACCTCAGCGTGCATGACGACCTCCTTCTCGTACTGGACCTGCATGCTCTGGGCAGCTTCATCGCGGCGCTCCAACTCGTCGCGCAGGGCAGAGAGTGAGCGCGCCTTGAACTGGTTCTCCTCATCGAGCTTAGCGAGGCGCGCAGCATAATTATCCTTCTGCTCGCCCATTTCGGCCTGCGTCTTCTGCAGCCTCTTGGTGACTGAGCTTAGGTCAGAACGGCACTGATTGAGAGCGGCATTCGATGCCAGCAAGGAAGCGTCGAGCTCGGCAATTCTTGCCGACTGTTCGGCGGTCGTCCTGTCGTTCTGAGACTTGTACTGGTCGTATGTTTCGGACAGCTCCTTCAGCGAGATATCGTTGGTAGTCGCTAGCTGGCGGTAGTCCTCAGAGCGCCTCTGCGTAGTCTCGAGCTCGCTCTTCAGAGTCTCAAGCTGAGACCGCGCGTCCTGGAGCTGCACGGTCAGCAGCGCCTCCTTGGACACCGTGTGCCCCTGGCTCTGCGCCCGCTGCATAAGCAACTCCTGGCCTTCAATGCGCTCCTCGAGCGTCGCGACTTGGCGCTGCAGGTCATCGCGGGACAGCTCGATGTCATGACGCTCGCCCTGGATCTTCGCTTGCAGCTCCTTGCCTGCCAAAATCTGATCTTGCAGCTGCGAGATGCGCTCTTCGCGCTGTTGGATCTGGCCGCGCAGCTCGCACAACTCAGAATCAAACTTGTACTGTGCCCGCTCGCTCGAGTCCCGAGCCTGCTTCAGTTCTTGGCGCACAGCGTCAGTCTCCTGGCGGTTGGCCTCCAAACGCTCGCGCACTTGCTCGACCTGTGCCTCTGATGCGCGCTGCCACTCCTCGCGCATCTTGGTCGTGTTTTCAAGAATCTGCGTCAGGCTAGTGCGCTCGGCAACCAGGCGCTGCTCCTCCGCGCGCCAGCGCTGGTCGTTGCTCCGTAAGTTCTCGCACTCGGCCTCTATGAGGGTGCTCTGGCGGCGCAGCCTGCTGAGCTCAACGCGCTCGGAAGTCATTTCCTGGCCCATGCTCTCCATCTGCTTCTCGCACGCCTCGATCTGCTTGTGCAGCCGCGATGTCGACGAGCGCAGGTGGTTGATCTCGCCCTGCCGGGTCTCCAGGTCGCGCGTGAGCATTTGGATGCGTTCGACGTCAAATTGGTTTTGCGCCTCGCCCTTGGCGGCGCGCACTCTGAGCTCGGATACTTCGGTCTGCAGCTTTGTGGCGTCAGTCTCGAGCTGAGCACGGGTCTTGCGCGACTCGCTCACGTACAGGTCAAAGTCAGACTGCAGGCGCACGACAGCATCGGGTTTGCCGGTGTCGCTGCTGGAAGTGGTGTCCACTGTGCGTCTGGCGACTGGCAGGGTGCTAAGGCTGGTCTCCGTTTCGACTGGCGGGGGTGGGGGCGATGACGCCAAGTTTTGCTCAGCATCCTCTTCGGCCTTGTCATCAGAAGAGCGGCCTCGCATCGACTTGAGCATGTCGCGCTCGCGCTCGAGCACGCTCATGCGAGTCTTTGTGCCGTCGAGCTCGATGGACAGCTGGTCTAGCATGGTCTCTGCCTGCTCCAGCGCACCCTTCATTTCGATCTCGGTCTCCTTGCGCCGCTGCTCCTCCTCCTGTGCAACCTGCGCCGCCAGCTCGCGGGTTGTGCGCAGCAGACGCCGGTTCTGCGACACCAGCTCGGTGATGTCAGAAAATGCAACGAGGTTCTGCGTAATGACGCGATCCACCTCGCTCAGCTGCTCGTCGCCCTGCTCGGGCACAACTGCCAAGGTTTCCTCGCGCCTCTCGGGCATCGTGCGCCCGCCCATGCGCGTCTCCTCTACCGCACGCAAAAGCCGGGCCACTTGACGGCTCAGATCGCGGGTCTGCTGCTGCTCTGAGACGAGCTGGCGCTGCAAAAGGTCGTTCTCCTGCTTGGACTTGCGCAGCGACTGGTCCTTAGCCGCGTTTTCTTGGCGCACGCTGGTCAGGTCTTGCGCGATCTGGTCGGCGTCCTCGAGCAGCCTCTGGTACTCCTCGCGCTCGGCGGCAATGATCGGCCCACGCTCTTCAATCTCGCTGAGGATCTGCTCCATGCTCTCGCGCAGGCACTCTATTTCTGCCTCGGCGCCGCGCAGCTTGTCTTCAAGCGCAATCTTCTCTGAGTACAGCTGCGTAATGTTCAGACGGCCCTGCGAACCCTGCTGCTGCTGTAGTTTTGACGCGACACCGGCCGTCGGAGACAGAAGCATCGCCTGCGAGCGTGTGGCCTCGTTGAGTAGCTGGTTGGCGTTCTCCAGCTCGCTGGCCATTTCTACAGCCTTCTCCTGCAACTGGCTGTACTCCTGCTCCACCTCTTCCACGCGTCGCTCCATCAGCTCGACAGCCTCCTGCGCTTTTGTCTCGTTCTCGCGCTGGTGGCTTTCGAGGTTGCGTAAGCTCTCCTCGACGCTGCGCACATTCTGCTTGGCGGCTTCGGTCGTCTTCTCCCACTCAACGCACAGCTTCTTCTGGGCAGCCATCTCGTGCTTGAACTGTTCGGTTTGCTCGGCCAGCTGCTCTTTGGTCATGCGCTCGCTCTCCAGCTTGGCCCGCAGGGTGCGCTCAAGCTGTGAGTTGCGTTGCCGCAGCTCTTCGGTTTGCTCGCCAAAGGACTCAATTTCGGCGCGCAGGCGGCCGACCTCTGCCCTTCCGGTGGTGGATGTGCGTGCGAGCTCGGACTTGGCCATCTGCATCTCGGTCTGTGTTTTCACCAGCTCCTCGTCGAGCCACTTCACCTGGTTCTTGGCGAGATCGAGTGACTGCTTGAGCATGTGCTCGCTGACGTCTGACACCGAGGTCTGCGACCGCAGCCGTGCCAGCTCCTCCTGGTCTGCCGCGCGCTGCTGCCGCATATCCTGGACGAGCTCGTTGAGCCGGTTAATCTCCACCGATTTCTCATCGAGCTGGTTGCGCCGCTCGGCAATCTGGGTGAGCAGCTCGCGCTTCTCCTCGCGCAGCTGACTGACCTGCTCGCGCAACTGAGACTCCTGCACGATGTGTGCCGACACCTGTGCGGTTTGTGCTTGGAGGTTTGAGCTGACCTCATCCAATTGGGTTTGGTTGTCTTGAGCTCATCCAACACGGTTTTGGTTTCGCTCTGTGCGCCCTCCAAGGAGCTCTTTAACTGGCCGATCTGCCTGTTCAGGCGGTGCACTTCGTTTTCTACAACAGTTGGAATGCATGTGTAAAAATGGTTTCTTTTAGTTTGGCGCATTTTTAAGAGACAATTTGGGCTGCTGCAAAGAGTCATTTATCTTTATCAATGCCGAGTGCTTACCAAGACGCGCATTATCAAACTGCAACTGGGCCTTCACTTGCTCGAAATTGTCGGCGGTCGCTGCTTCTGGTGCGACGGCGTCCATGGGGAATGCTGTTGGATTACTTGTCCTTTTAATGCCGACACCCCAGATTCAGTTGATAAACTGTTGTCGTGTGATAGGCAATAACGAAACTAGAGAAATAATGGAAAATATAGGTGTAAAAATAATAATATAGCACTTGCAAAAGTTGTCAGCAAAGCAAAACAAAAAGCTGTGGCGATTCGAATTTTGAATTTGCGAATATTGCAAATAATGCATAACGCGTGTCAACATTGGGCTCATTCCTTGTGCTTAAAAACATAACCACGTGAAGTGTGATTAAAGTGGGACTGATCAGATCAAACATAAATTAACATACGAACTTCACCTGGAAACACTTCCACCGCCAGGCAATTAGACCAAGGTCTGAATAACCCCCAACCACGCCACCCCTAGATTAATTTTTGTTATAGGGGCATGTAGCCAGGTCTGCAATAGAGACCATGATGGGCAAGGCTGCGCAGTAGCATTCAGCCTCATGATTAGTTTGTACTTTTTACTTGTTTGCTACCTCACTCGGGTATATATTTACTCAATTAGAATACAAAATTTAAATTTTTGAAGTTATAAAAGTACACATTATTTTTTTAGTAAAATGATTGCACAACTCAAATTCAATTAAACATACATGTATCAAACTTGTAATCCACACAACCGCACTCGACTAGTAGCACAAATCATAGATCTATGTCTTTTTATTTGCTTTGGCTATATGAGCAAATTTTATTATAATTGCTGATAGTCATCACTATACAAATACATGTGTGTATGAGTAGATGTTATATTTACACATCAAAATATCAACATTATTTGCAAACAAACAAAAATTAAAAATGGAATAAAACAATCAACTTTTAAACTGAACTTGTTAGTTCGAAAACAACATACAAAAATATACAACTAAAGCAACGCTCAGATGTGTTTTTTTAATATCTTCTGTTTTATCGTTTTCTTCTTTTGGTTATGTTTTGCAATTTTAGCACCGTAATTATTTAACCTTATCAACATGTCAGCTCAACGCAGCAGCATCATTACTATACATGCAGAGCCTCCATCCGACCAGCGGCTAAGCATGAAGCTGGAATGCCGCTCATTCTCATTGGCAAGCAGCAGGAGCTATTCGAGCATAATGAACCTTCTCCTGGCCTAACGGAAATCGAGCCGCAGCAGTAACGGCGACATGAAAAACACGCTAACCATGTCGTCCCACTCGACCCACTGCCATTGTTGACAACCGCCAACACCATAACCAACACCAACACCACGGCCAGAAGCCGTTTGGCTATTATTCAAATACCGTGACATGCACGAGACGCCGACTAAAAAGTAAGCTTCAAAATTTCAATTGCTTGAAATATTAAAAATGTATCTTTTATTCATCCAAGCACTTTGTACTAACATTTAACAGCATATTTTATCTACTCACACATTGTAGACGCAAGGCTGTCAATTATCTTTTGTCTGCTGGCGTGTCGCCCAAAGCAAAGTTGCCCAGGAATAGCAGCACCCGTGCACAGGTTAACAACGAGAACAAGTACAGCCCAATATCCAGAAACACGCGCTCCAAGACCAAAGACAGGGCCAAGGCACGTGTTCAGACCAAAATCCAGCAGAAGAAACTCAGCTTTCCATTTGCTGCTGCGCTTTCGGTGCGTACGCCCGACAAGCTGTCGCGAGCCCTGCGCCCTAGCGGCTCGCCAACCAGGGTGTCGGGATCAAAAGTCGTGGCGGATGTTAACTTCACAGACGCCGAGAGCCGCGGGTTGTGCAAGGTTGACAAGTCACTCGTGTGCAAAGGGTTCTGGGATTCCATCGAGAAAGTTGGACGCATTTGCTTGCCGCGCAGGTCGGGCAAAACGTACAATCTGACGCAAATGCTGCTGTACTTCAGCATGCTGCCCGAGGCGGACAAGCTTAAGGAGATTTCTGACAACGTTTTTGTAAGCAATACCTTGAGTGCAAAACAGCTGGCGCAGATGAGCCTGGCAGACAAGTGCCGCAAGAAGCGCAAGTAGCTGTTTGACAACACCCTGCTCAAGTCAATGGATCCTGAGTTTTATAGTCCGCACTTTATGAAGTACCCGTGCTTAACATCTGCTCAGTGAGTGCAAGGGTGAGACATTGGGAAGCTATATCATGAACCTGTGCGGATGCATTGCTGAGTAGCTAAACAGTGGCTGAAAGCATGTCGGGCATCTGGTCGCATTCTGGTGAGAATGATGTATTGAGGTGGATAGCCTAAGGCGGGTATTGCAAAAGTACGATGAAATCCTCTATGAGTCTACTGATATTGCGATTAAATATGACAATTTGACACAAGTCATGTTTAAAGCTCTTTCAGAGTTTGTCTCAACTCACTACGGCCGCTACATTCTGCTGATCGACGAGTATGACATTCCGTTCATTTCAATACATTTGGCCGAATGGGACATCAAAACCAAAAAGGCCGCGCAAGGGATCATAAAGCTGTTGTTCCAGACGATGTTCAAGGTAAGTTCATTCTCAAAAAAGAAGCAAGCTCGCTTAGAACAAAACACTGCATGTGCAAAAAAACATCCAAACATTTAAACTAAACGACACATTGGTGATTTTATTATATATTTATATAGGACAACGACAATCTGCTGAAGGGATTACTTTTCGGCGTTTTTGAGGTCCCGCTGACCGAGCTGGGGTCGGGCGCCAACAACATCAAGGAGATCCGCATGATCCCCAGCGAGGAGAGCGACATCCAAAGCAGCATCCTTGCAGCCACCCATCCGCACTCAGGTAATGGTCTGGACGCGCTGACGGACTCGTTCTGGTTCAACACCAACGAGGTCAAGCTAATGCTAGACCAGAGCGCCAAGACACATCCGGCAATTGGCACATACAAGAGCTTTATTCTAGCGACCATCAAGGAGTGGTACAACGGCTATTACATCGGCTGTTTCCGCTGCAAGTACAATCCATGGTCAGTCAGCTCATTTATTGAGACATTGTGCAGCATCCTCAGCCAAGCAGAGCCGCCAACCTCGGGCTTCCAGATGCAGGCCATCACACAGTCGGCGGCGCGCGCATTCTGGGTGACTACAGGCACAACGGGGCTGATAGAGGCGCAGATCGACAAGCACCGTGCGCAGTTTGTCAGCCTAGCCAAGAGGCTGTTATGCGACTACGAGCACTGCAAGACACTCGACCCGCAGCACTTTGAGGGCACCTACGAGCCCGTACCCTGGTTGCCACGCGGCTCAACCTGATCAACTACGACAGCGACCAGTTCTCCGAGCCCGGACTGCTGACACTATGCCTGTACGCGGGCTACCTGACACGACGCGAGTCCACGTCTGTGTGCATTCCCAACCACAAGTGTACCAAGTGTGGCTGCAGCTGTTTGCGCGCGCAGTCATGGGCACAGAGATGGCTGACAACAGCACAAACTATACGCGTGGTGCGCTACTCCAGCAGCTATGGCGCGGACAGACCGACCTGTTGTGCATGCTGGCCACGTCGTCGCATGGTGTGCTGAGCAACCACACAAGTACAGCAGAAGGACTACGCCAACCATGTGGCCAACACGCTGATGGCCGTGTCGCGCTTTGGCGTACTGACCCACCCAAAGCAAAAGTCTGTCAGCATTTCGCACGTTGTGCCTATCCGCGAGAAGCACACTGGTATTGGCCGCTGCGACTACGCAATGCGGCTGTACAGCTCAAACAACCAGGCCAACCAGTTTGGCGTAATCATTGAGTTCAAGCTCATCTCTTTGGACAAGCGCGAGGAGTACGCGCAGCACCAAGAGCTGGCCGCCGAGGGACGGCCAGATTGTGAGCAAGAATTACGATGCCTGCTTGGTGGGCTGCTTGGAGCGCATGGATGTTGGGATGGCCATCGGTAACAGCGTCGTGCACACAAAGCACCAGCTGTTCCGCCGCAAGACGGTTGACAGTGCGTGGTACCCTGTTGACACGCTTGTCGAAGCGCATCCCTTCTAGTAATATTTTTTGCTTTTATTTTCATTTTTTTCATCGTTTTTTTGACTGGGAGTTGTGTTTTTACCAGCAGAGCTGGGATTGCCTACAAATACATTTGAAATCATATATTTTTTGTCTCTCGGCACTACTTCATGCAGTCCTGCATCTCAATTTAGGTATTATATTTTAATGCCAACAAGTATAAATATAAATTAAAGACAATTAAATGGTCTTGAAAAATTTCTGGGCATCCTCGTTATTTTTAATTTGGCCAAGCTCGCCGCTCTCATGGAGTTTCTCGACAGCTGCTGAAATGGAGTTGTTGCTTTCTGAGGATTCTTCAATAACAGCAGCATCCTGTGCTTCTTGCTCGGTCTGGTCAGTCTTAGACGATGTAAACAGCTGGCAGAAAACGGGGTCAAATAAAAAGACCAAAACGTATGTTATCACGGTGACGGGGACAAGCAGTGAGGTGAGATACACGGCGTCGAGGTAATGTCTGAGGCCATGAACGCTGGATAACGTGAATGTGTCTTGCAGTCCAATGCTGCGGCAAGCAACGCCAACCAAACAAGTGGCACCAGCGGGTAAATAGCAACGCGGATACTGGCATTGCAGACCTTGCGCACGGCCTGTAGCTGGATAACTCTTTTGCTAACTGCAGAAGTAGTATGTTGTTCCGGCGCTCCCCTGTTGACCGACTTGAGCGCACCATTAATTATGCACCTCTTCTGGCAAAGAACAATGATAACGCGCACCGATGTGACAAAATTAAATATACCAAAAATAGCAGGAATAAGCAACTTTACGAGGAACAAGAACAATGCCACTCTGATATTTCCATAGCAGACCATCCAGAAACATTGCATGTACCATGGGTTGCCGCGTAGATGTACTGGGGAGCCAGCTGCATGGTGGCAACCGCGATGGGGACGACAAAATACAGATAGGCAATGTACTTGGGCAGTGGCTTGCTTGGAGACCGAAGAAACTTGAGATGCAAATTAAATGCAATGGCTGATGTCAGGTATAGACCGCTGTAGATGAACAGTTCGAGGAAAAATCCCTGGGCAACACACCCGCTAAGGCTGTAATTGTAGCTGAACATTGAAATAATGCCATATAGGAAGTTGAACAAACTGATGAGGGCCAAAATGCGCAGCGAAGTGCGGTTGGCAATGGCCGGGAGGGCGAGGCAGGCAATAAAGATAAAAATAAACATTATCCCGCTGAGCGCAATTGCAGCGTAGCTGGTATCCACTATTTTCGTAGCGTTTCTTTGAAGTTTTCGCTTATTTGAAAAAGTTAAGTAAATCGACGGGTGGGGAATGTCCTGTCCATTCGCCAACAGATCAAAAAAAGGAATCATTTTGAATATTCGAAAACCCCGTTAAGCAAAAAATGAAGGATGGGTGTGTATCAAAACTATACAAGGGATAAATAAATATAGAGGAAGGTAGAATGATGGTGGAAAGATAAAAGGATAAAAAGCTGGACTGGTCTTGATGCCAGACTTTTTATGTTCTCCCAAAAAAATTTTCAGCCGCAGTCCAAAGACTTCAAAACTAAGGCAAAACAGTATGCTGTACCAGCGTATATTTTCTTTATGGCTAATGCAACCGCAGCAACAACAAATAAACAAATAAAATATATTCCTATAAAATTTCCTAGAATGACTGAAAATCTACTATTCGTGTCCACAGAATTGCACTTTGCGTTTTAGAGGGGATTTGCCAAATAATAAACAAATAAACAGGACCTAATCAAGTTTAATTTGGAAAAAGGAAAAAAGATGTGCATATCTGGTCTGCAAACGGTCCCCAATGCGCACATCCAGCACTGCTGTTTATTTTATTTAAATTGCATACTCAGGTTGTCAATTGGTGTGCATATACACTAAAAGAAAAGAATGAGGCTACAAATATACTTCAAACCGACATTCTTCCCCATAGTGGTTAGAAGCTGGTGGCAATAGACCACTATGGCTGACAATATTAATCAGTTGCTGCTTCTCTTCAAAAGAAACAGGGGAGATAGATTCTTGCGCACACGCTTGGTCTTGGGCTTTGGTTTGAGCAAAGTCTTGGGTGTCGCTGCAGACTCGGCTTCAGTCGACTCTGACAATGTATTTTTGCATGAAAAATGTTTTGAAAATCCCCCGCTTAAAAATATGGACTCGCTATAAATGTCTGGAAATTCTAAAAAACCATTTTCACTAATGTATACAAGAAGTCGGCTGCTAAAAAGTTAAGAGAAATGTTGATTCAAGCATTTTCTCTCGCTTATTATATTTTATTACTTTAATAAATAATTATTATCCTACATTTGATTTATGAATTTAAACATTTTTAATAAACATTTCTAACAAATTCTAATGACACCACTATAAAAATTACGGATGTATAATATATCTGCTACTATATAATAAAATTATTTTAAAAAATTGGTTTGTGCACTATTTCATCAAATAACCTCAATTTTTCTGACATATGTTTTACAAGTGGTGATTGTAGACAAGATATGTTTATTTCTTCACAAGGAGAACAAGGGACGGGATATTCCATATCATCCCTTTTATTCGTTCTTCTATGTGGTAAATATAAAACAAATAAACATTGATTCATTTGCTATTAATACTTAGAACAGCTAAAGTTTTGACCATGTAATTGTATCTTTATCAACCTCTGGCTGTAATATATTCCAGAAAATTGTTTGATCTATCGGCATGCAGATGGGAGCTTTTTCACGATTCTCGATATCAACATCTACTTCCCTACCCTTAGGCTGCGCAACAACAATTTTACTGTGTTTACTAAATATATATTTTATTGAGACTACGAATAACACTAAAGAAGCTCATTTTATGAAATCGCAGCGTGCGTGCAATGTCACAAAAATGAGATTATATGTGCTAGTAATGTCGCGCGATGTATTTTAATTTTGGCATCACAATTTTTTCGATAATCAGCAACCAGCCAAAATACAAAGACAGCTGAAACATAAAATAAACGCGTTTCTTTCTCTTCTCTTTTTCTTTCAGAGAATACATTTTTAATTGACCGCCAACACGCACACTTTCATGTAAGTAAATTTGCACATATATATTTGAATTTTTATACCAGTCTGTTCTTTATTTGGCTTGTATTTATAGTATAATTAGCAGGCAAGTTGACAAGCAAGCAAGATGACAAGCAGGCGTACTGGGTGGCGGGCTGGCTGGAACCGGTTGGAAAGTTTTTAATTTTTTCTCAATAAATGAGCGTACCATTTTTTCAAAGCCAAATTCCGAAAGACAAAAAAGCAAGAATAATGGATGGCAGGTTGCTACAGTTCACAGGAGGCAATAGGGCGTGACCCAAATAATTTACATCCCTAAAGATCAACATTGAATATTATTTAGCGAGCTAAAATTAAGTGTTGGATTTTAGCCACTTTCATAATAGCGTGCATACTTTGCTTCAATGGTTGGTGTGGTTGGAAAATATCTATGGTAATTCTCTGAGGTGTATAGCATTTGAAAGGCTGGCACTGTTTACAATCTATGACAAAGCTCGAGACGCAATCAGCATCAACAATGTTTACTTTAAATTGCGAATAATGTGGAGTCATTTTATTTAGAATGACTTTTTGCAAACAAAAAAAAGAACATGAAGAAACAACAATATTTGAAGTATAAAAAGGATAATGCGAAAGAAACAATAATTTGAATTGACTTAGGCCGAAGCGGAGGTCTCCTTCTGGGCCTGGGCGGCGGTACTAGCAGGCGCGGCAATCTGGGCGGGGGTCGGGACAGCGGCCTTCTTCTTGGGCTTCTTCTCCAAGGACTTTGAGTACTCCTCGTACTCCCTCTTGGCCTCATCCAACAGCCTCCTGGCCTCGGCGGCTTGGCTAGAGTTCTCGCCATAAACCACCTTGCGCGTGGTGTACGCGACCTCCAGCGACGCCTTTGCCTCCTTCAGGTATTTGCGCGTGGTGTTGCGGCCAATGGGCGTGCGGTTCGAGGCCTTCTTCTTGGCCTGCTTCAGGCACATGTCGCCCAAGGACATGTGGTACTCACCCAGGCGCGGGTAATTCTCGGGCACAGCCCCCTGAATGCCCTCCATCCGCTGAATGACAACGGTGTTGTAGCGGATGGCGCGGTCGAGGTCGCCGAGCTGGGAGCACACGCGCATGAGAGTATTGTAAGTGTTGACGAGATACGCGTTGTGGGGGTTGAGGACGTGCTTCTCCTCGTACTCCTTGATGAAGCGCTCGAGCTGGTAGCGTCCCTTAGTAGCGTCGCCCTGCTGCAGAGTCTGGTGGGCAATTCCATAGTCGGTGATGGCGGCCTTGAGCACGTCGACAAGCTTGGTGACCTCAATCTTGGCCGGGCACGACTCGCACTCGGCAAACTTGCCCTGGATCTCCTGATCAAGGGCAGAGATGTCTGTCATCAGCTCGTTGATGTCCTGGACCTCCTTGGTCTCCTCAAAGATCATCACGCCGCTGTTGCACTCTGTGCACTGGATTCCGTCCATGAAGCGATCAACCGACTGTGAGAGCAGAGTGGAGCACCTCCGGCACTTGCACCAGAAGTGACGCGCCAGGAGCAGATCGCGGCGGCGCTGTTCGCGGGGCTGGTAGAGCTCGACGTACGAGATAGTCAGGTCAGCGTCGGCGGCGACATCGGTCATCGTGCGCACATACATGACGCCGTTGGTCTCGCCAATGTATACGCAGTTGGGGCTGCAGCTGTGCTGGAAGTACAGCGAGCTGACGGGGAACAGGCCGAGAACCTGCTGGTTGTTGACAGACAGGTTGAACTGGTTGGTGTTGAAGATGCACGACACCTCGACAGCCTCAGACAGGGAGATCCTTGCGTGCTCGGGAACCAGGGCGAGAATTTGCTTCAGTGCCGCCTGCAGGTTCTTGAGCGAGCTGCGCTCAATGTAGTGACGGTTGGGGTTGAGGTCAAGCGCGCTACTGTAGGGCGAGGGCTTGGCGCCGTCGGCCGTGGCCGAGAACTTGGGCACGATATCCTGGCTGTCGGCAATGTCAGCAGCGCGGCGGCCAAGCAGGGCAAGCACTGCGCGCAGGTGCTCCAGAGGCACCTGGTGTGCACTGGAAATGCTGTTGCTTTCGGCCAGGGCATCGCACTGCACGGCGTGCTCGCGCGCGTGGTTCTTGTGGCAGGCCTCGGAGCAGTAGGCGGCCATCTTGCACTTGACGCAAGAGTGGTTAGGGACGTTGAAACGTTCGACCTGGCCCTGGATCTCCTTGCCTTGCGCATCGAGCTTAGGGCGCGACTGCTGCTTCATGGACACGGGCTTGTAGCAGTGGTGGCAGATGCTGACAAAGGACTGGTTACGCACAATGGATGCAGCGGCCTTCTCCAGGGTGACAAGGGTTCCGGCGGGGATGTCCTTGGCGGCGACCATGTGCCGACCCTTGGCATGGGACGACTTGATCTTCACGGGCATCACACTCTCAATGCCAGCATACTTGGAGTTGTCGGCAACAACCTTCTTGGCCTTCTTCTTCTTGGCGGCATCAACATCGGTGCCTGCGGCAATGGCCTGAGCGTCGACGGTGGGTTCAGTGGTGGCAGCCATGTTATTTCTTTACTTGTTGGCAGTTGTCTAGAGCAATAAAAGAAACGAGAATGAACAAAGTACGTGCTTTTTAATTAGCTACAGCAAAAATATGAATAAATAAAAGCAAGAGTGTACGAGAGTATAAAAAAGAGAAGAGAAGGAGTTTTTTTTTGCCCGGCCAATTGAGCATATGCGCAGTTGCGCAGATATGCTCGATGCAAACAATAATGACAGGAAAAGGTGATGATGAATGGGGGGAAGAATGTGAGGAGGTGGGCGCTTCATCCAACAGCAGTAACAAAGAATACAAAGTGAAAAACAGACCAAATGAACAGAAAGGCTATTTCTAGGAACAGGTTTCTCAGGCAGAGTTATAACTGCTCTTGTGCGAAAAAGGCTAGGGCAACAGACAGGCGAGAGAAAGCCATTAGGGAACTCTGAGTTTAAAAAACTAACAGCCGCTTGGTCAGTCCTGTGCTGCTGCTGCTGCTATTGTTATTATTATTGTTGCTGCTGTGCTTTGGCTGTGGAGGGGGAGACGGGCGAATGAGGAGTGCTGAACTTTTAAATAGTCATCTTGTTTTGGAATTTCGACATTTCGAAACAACCAAAGTGCGAGTACTTACTTTGGAGGAAGGGTGTGCGTGTGCTGAGTGTCCTTTGTTGATGAAAGGCAGATAGGGGAGATGAAGGGTAGGGCGGTCGTTCAAGGTGGGAAAGAATATATAAAGTAAAGGGGAAAACAAAAAGGCTGAAATGAAACTACAAAAAAAAGAAGAGAAAGAAAGAAAAAACAGAGTCAGTCGGTCGGTCTACCGTGGTGGCTGTTGTTGGTGTGTTGCACCCGCGGTCTTTGGCTCCTGTGTTGTGTGTCGCTGCTATCCTTTGACGGGATTTGGCCCATCCTAAAGATCGGCTTGAAGGTGCATGGCCAAGCTGAAAAATAAATCAAAGCCCATCATCTCGCTTCGAAATAATCAGCGAGGCACAGGCCAATCACATTCGGCCATGTCCCTCCACTCCACTTTTTGTCGGGTCGGGCAGTGTGTTCTTTAAATAGGCGCACAAGCCCCTCCGCTTCTGCGCCATCAGATCAGTGCGGTGAAGCGCCGATTATGCGCAACCCAAGATTCAGCACAATGCGGGCTGCCTCTAAAGCGGCTTCTGGCCCACTCTCATCGAGACATGCAGATGTAGTGCGCGCCAAGCGGATGAGATAGTCCAACATCACTGTTGTTTTGCGCGTATCTAGTGTCCGGTACATTGTTTCAGGCAGCGCGGATAGCAGAAATGCGACAGAAACAAAGCACTGCGGCATCGTCTGTGTCGCTGCTGACTGTGGATTTGGCGCAGCCAGTCTGTGGCAGAGTTGGGCGTGAGCCGTATGCAAGCGCCATCCGCAGTTGGTCCTGCCCATGAGCAGCTCATCTATGGTGCACTTGTCGGTGCTGGTGCTAAGTATGCAGCCGTGCAAAGCGGCCAACAGATCCTGTTGCAGGCTCTGTAAAGCTGTTATCTCCACTGGGGACAAGATTCAGGGAGCTCAGCAGGCTTGCTGTTAACAAATTTGGGCTTCCAATGGCCATGCTGCCCACGGGACACAGCATATTGGTAATCTTTGACTGGCCTCTTGTAAACCCAAAGGCCAGCTCAGCAACCCTCATTGCATTCTTCCAGTGCTGATATCTCTGAGAATTGGGAACAAAATGGTACCATATGACGGGGGCATCATTCTCGCACATCAACTCAAAAATGACAGGCATCCATGGCCAGCTGACTGACTACACCGTGCTCATCAGCAATTAATCTAAGCGCACGTTGGCCTGGAATGCACACCAGCGTGCTCAGATTATTGGGGTGAGTGGCATGCCGCAGCGACCCGCGGGCGTGCAATGCCTCGAGCATATTTGACATGCATTTTGACACAAGGTGCAACTCAAAAATGCGGCCGTGCTCACGAGCCGTTTCCTGGTTGGGTGGATCGACGCGGCCGCGAACAATCTCCGTGTGCTCTGGAATGTTTTGTGGATGGCAAATACGAGCGAGCTCGGCAGTTGTGTGTGCAAGAACATTGGCTGTCAGTGCGCTACGATAAGCCGTGGCAGAATCAAGAGAGCCCTGGGCATCAACCCATTTGAATACCCGCAGTGGAATTAACTGAACGCCTGGCAATGGTTGACCCTGCACAATGGCCATGGGTACTTGGACCACATGATCTGTAAGCACATGCGGTGTTACTCTGATGTATAAAGTGTTGGAATTGGCGTGTGTTGCAGATATGTAGTGTGGGTCATTGCGGCAGAGATTGAGCGCAAGCTTTGTGTGGTTCGAAGAAGGAATATCAATAAGTGCAATGGTAAAGTGCTATAAACTATTGATAGCGGTGCAGATATATTTGGTCGCATAGTCGTGGACAAGGTAATTGTAGGTCTCGCTGCCAAAGGAACCTAGCTCGTGCACCAAAGAGCTGGCGAGCGTTTTTCTAATAAGAAACATTTGTAAAAAGTGTAGAATAAAATTAGAAAATGTTATAAGCAAAAAATTTAAAACAAAAACAAAAACACTTTTGCATTTTGCCTTAAAAAGTTTATTTTTAAAAAAGTTGTGGTGTTCATTACAATTTTATATATTTACAATTTTAGGATTGCTTCATGCAATTTCCTATCAATTGCAAAATGCAAAAAAATATGTGAACTTTGTGTGTATAAAATGAAATGCGAATATCAACTGAACCTTCCGATTCGCGATAGCTCGGAATTCATGATTCATTGTAAAAAATTGAATGATATCACTTTTTATTTGTTTATTTGTTTGATAAAGGCGATACATACGAGTATTCTTATTCTGCGAAAAAATATATATCTTTGCTACTGATTTATACAGACAAAATGCAATATCCAAAATAATAGGCAAGATATGTTTGCAAATGTGCTGATACCAAAGCTGTACACAGCTAATTGATAATCACAAAATTGCCAGATTCAAGATTCCCAATTTAATACGATGTTGGTTGGTGTAGTATTCTATGTATAGCAATAATTATTTGCTTGCGTTGATTTTCTTGAAATATGAATGTTCTATGAACGGGATATATATAATATAATACTGCGTATTTAATAAGGTGTGTACTATGAGTGCTATGCACTAGAAAGGTAAGAGATAACAGCTATATAATGTGTGTCACTGTGTGACTAAAATGATAAGCAATGTGGTGTGACCATGCCTAGCTGCATCCAGCTCCGGCAGATCAACAACAATGATGAAGGCCGGTTAATCGGTCAATCAGTTAATAACAATCAACCAATAATTATATATATAAAATCCTTATCAAGTTTTGATCAGACACACTTGCATTTGTAGTTTTTATTTTTGACTAAATAATTATTTGAAGTTTTGCAAAAAGTGCTAAAATTGGCGAGTACCCCCAACGGGTGCTTGGTAAATATCCGAAGTTTAAAAATAGAATTATTTTATTTATTCTTTGTGCTCCGTCACATGCATTTGCGTTTATTATTGTTGAATTCTGGGAGAGACGTTCTGTGAACGTGTAGAGATAAAATACTATGTATAAAAGTGTATTGAATATATAAGTGCTATGTACTGAAAAAAGGTGAAGAATAATGTTACTTTGGTCACTGTGACTTATTAAGGATCGTGTGATTGGCTGGAATAGTCAAGACTGGTTAATCAGTTGGTCCCCATCAACCAATAAAATAATACAACCAACCACCACCATCAGAAAACAACTCGGCATTTTAACGACAACAATCCAAAACAAACAGTTGTTTTTAACTCAACAACCATTATAAAATTTTCTAAAAAAACAAAATGCACCTTCAAACCAGCATCGAAAACAACAGCACCGTCTGTAATAATATACACAATGCTCCTAAATGCCCTTATCATGGATATCCGCATATGACCATGAGTTGCCTCGTTTCTTTTTAGTTAGTACCAATTAAAAATATTGAATTACACACACAGTTGCAACGTTTACAAGGTTATACATTTGCTAACGCATCAGAGACATGGTATATATTTTTTTGATGTATAGCAATGGTCTGGAAAATTAATTCACAAGCTTCATTCCTCGAATTTTTCCACTTGGCTAAATAAAAATATTCTCATTTGACTTCATACCCTCACTTCTAATAGCTAAAATGTTATAAAAAGTACATGGTAAATTTATTTGTGTACGCTTCTAGCAATTGATAATTCCGCTGAGCTGACTGTCCAGAACGCAGTGAAAATTTTTTGCTTGCATTTTTGCCACGCTGAAACATATTTTTGCACAGCTCCATCTCGTTGTCTGAGCGCATAAGTGCGCACCTCGCAAGGTTTAGCTTGGTTTTTTCTATGCGCAGGATTTCTTTCGCAATTTTGCACACACAGTACAGGTTTTGAAACAGAACAAACAAAATTCAATTGGGGAAATCAGTTTAATTCATTTTTTTTCAAAAAGTAAATCAGAAGTGTTACATTGAAGCTTGCGAGATTTTCGCGGCTATTTATGTCAGATTTTTTTGTTGATTTCAAAAACAATGTGTACATATGGAGATATTTAAAAGAAGCAACTACTGGCCCACATATACAGATGTAGGCAGATGATGCACGGCTTATTTATTGATTCCCGTATAAAAAATTGAGCAGCGTTTGACAACCAGCAATGAAAAACCAAATAAAAATGGGCCCAAGCGTTTTCGCTTTTTATCACTTTTTCCACTTTTTATTTATAAAGATAATATTTGTTATTTATATGCTGCCATTTACATACTACCACATTTTAAATTTTCATTTGAGCCTCAACATTTATTATAATATTATCAATGATTAGTTGCCATGCGGATGTTACCAGTTATTATTTTGTTTATTTTCCTGGCGGTTGTTGTGCAGGCGACATCTGACCCAACTGAGTACAAGCAATCTACTGGCTCAAGCAGCTCTGGAAGTAAGAGAACTAGCGGGGTCAATGGGTCAAGCAGCAAGGTAGCTAGCGGATTAAGTAGTTCTAGCAGCTCCAACATCAAAATAACTAGTGACTCAAGCAATTCTGGAAGTTCCGGCAGCTCTGGTAGCTCCAGCGGTTTAATAAGCAACTCCAGTGCCTCTAACAGCAGCTACAGTAGTTTAGGTAGCTCCAGCAGCAAAGGCACTACCAGCAGCGGCAAGATAAACACCGCCACAATCACCAGCATCAAAGGCAGAGGAGGAATTACAGGCAAAGGCACATTATTATTTGGCAATAAGCCACCAAGCTACACCTTGCTCTACCCGGACCTCTCCGACACCAGCGTCAGCGCCAGACCCATTGGCACTGGTGATTCGTCGCGCACACACATGCCACCGCCATTATACTCTGAAAATTCCAATTGCTTGTCAATTAATAGCGGCCAGACCCTGCCCCCGTATACTTTTTTCTAGTTATCCTATTGTGTACTATGCGTCGATGTCGCGCAGTGTGCATTCGGGCGCTTGGGGCTACAGGTTTTATCCGATTTACCCGTATCCTTACTAGGCGTACGGATCAGGCTCTTGGATTGGTGGATAGTACTACACAAGCTAATACAACTACAGTCTTAAAAGGTATAACAGCAAGCTGCAAAACACCACTGTACTCAACAATACCAATATTCCGGTTATCGGCGACCAGGACATATTCAACACGGACAAGAACATCACGTTTACAGACTTTAACAGCAGCACGATTGTGATTCAGCCATGTGGCAATTGGTCCAGCTCTGATCTTCAGGTCAACGATTCAGATTGCGGCTTTATTCTTCTGGATGTTTGCAATGGCGCTGTGATTTGTGGCAACGCTACAACCGAAGTACGCAATGGTATTACATTTTTCAGTTGAATTTAGGCGACAGGACGAACACGCTGCGCACTCAGACTATTTCCAGTACAAACAATTCGGTTAAGGCTGGGCCGATTGTTGGAATTGTTGTTGGCGTAATTGCACTTATATTTATATTTGCTGGTTTCATTTGGTGAACCTTGCGCCGGAAAAGGACTATTTAAGTAGAATAATTGCGTCCCATGTTTTTTGCATGGATGCTGTATTGCGGCTTAATTTTCGATATTTTGTGAGGTTAATTACCATTTAATTAATTAAATGGTTGTAGCCCAATTACAATATTGTTCAGAAATGAACATGTTTGCCACTTACACCCAAATTTGCAGACACTAATTTTAAAGTAGCACATTTTTGGTTTTTGGTTTTTGGTTTTTCTATCTGTGTAATATATCGTACTCTGATCACACACATTCATATAAAAAAACTGTCAGATTTTTCTATGCTTTCTCTGCGTCTACTCCCCTTTTTATGAATCGCCCTTAAGCACATTGTGTATCTTCTCAACCGATTGACTGCTTTTTTTCTGTCTTTTATCACCATCCTTTTTCTTTTTTCCGCTTTGTACAAATGAATTTTTCTTTTAAATAAATTTGAATTCCAAAGGCTTTGAATTCAAGTGCCTAATTTACATAAATGCGCATAAAACAATACTGCGCGATGGCCATACGATAAAGGAGAGGGAGTTGAAGTTGAATTCATGTATTTCGTGAAATTCTAAACAAGGGGAATTCACTTGTATTCACGCATGAATTGCCCCTCATAAAATGGGAGACTGTCAATATCACTATTTATAAGCATATTGGTAATTTTTATTAGTATTTGACAATTTTATGTTTGCAATCGATTGCATATTTTGGGTTGTATTTATTTATTTTCTTATATCTATGGGATCTGACTGCTTGAGCCAAGGGAAATTAAATACGACGCACTCTTATTTTTTATTATTTTTACATTACGGCCATTTCCACCAATCCCCGGGTTACTGGCTTATTATTTTTAATCCTGCAGCCATCTCCTCACCAAGATAAAATGCCTTGATTTGCCCCGCCTTGTTTTTTATTTCCGCAACGCCTGTGCATTTTTGGTGTTTGCTAAAGATCATTTACAGTAAAAATTACGCAATATTCTTCTTCTTCCTGTGGTGAGCTTAGTTTATTGTGCAAGTTTTATGAAGGCCAAATAAAAGGCAACTGGGGAATTTTACTATAAAAAGCCAACATTGCCCACCGACATACTGCAACATTTCTTTACCATCTTGTTATACTACAGTTTTTATAATACAATACAACACTTTCAATTTGCATTTAAAATATTATAAATCAATTCAACATGTACTCTCAAATCAATACTGAATGCTCTGGCACCGCTTGCAATAATGTTTATAGTGGCACATATAAATGCAAAGTATGTAGTAGGTATCCCTATATGACCAAGCATTTCCCGGTGAATTAAATTTGTTCTACCAATAAGCAATCGGCATTGCAAATATTAAAATTATTTTGCGCAAATACAGAAAATACATGACAACCGAGTAGTATAGATCCAATACAAAAACACGCATTTTCTTGTTAATGTCCTAGTACCACGTTTGAGCTTAGCCATGTCAACAACTTTTGCCAACCTTTATACTATGTCTTTTTAGTATATATAATAAATAGCTATTTAAATACATACTAATTGTATGCTACATCATAATTGCAGTGCCGGCGTGATATTGAAGGTACATTTTACATCGTAAAAAAATAATTAGAACGTTGTCATTTTACACATGACATATCTCTGTCGGGAAAACAAACAAACCAGCAGCATCCCGCCTTTAATATATTGCAAGTGAGACATGTTTTAATTGTTGCATTTAAAAATGAAGTGTTTATTTTATTTGAATTTTTATTAACCCGCATCTGCTTTCATTGTTACATGGAATAAAATGCACAAAAAAAGCAAGTATCGGGGGGGTTTTTTGCGAGACGTATTGCATAACCAGGTGCGCAGTCTTCACATGTTAAATATGGCTGCTTGCAGTACATACACATCAAGATGAATGAGATCAATTGCATTGAAGCTATTAATGACATACTTCAACCTTTAATCTATATTTACTTGGGCACTGTTAAACAAATAGGTTTCACTCAACACTAGCTTTTTTAATAATTTTATTGATATTTTTGTTACATTCTTTACATGCCAGAGAATGCACACGAATAAATATCCGACACCATTTAATTACTGTTTTATTTGCTTGTTAAAATGAAAAGGCCATTATTTTTATGCTGCCTTTTATGTTCAATCATTTTCAAACATTATCGAGTTTATTTCATGTGACCGATCCTCCCATCCTCCTTTGCCAAGATTGTACATAAAACATTGGCTGCACAAGACAGCGATCACGTCAATCCCACCGGATCAATTATCCACACTTTGTTTAATATACATTAGCATGCAAGGGTGTTCAATTTACTTTAAACAATTAAGTAATGGATATTGCCACAAGTATAAAAAAATAAAAAAAGCTTGAAATAAAAACTAGTGTTCATTGGAATTCAAATTCATCCTACTGAATTTTTTTAAAACAAAACGTTGAATTCGAATTTTCTGTTTGAATCTAACTACAGGGTTTTCTTCACAGAGTGACTTATTGTTTCTTTTAAAATAAAAGGCGGAATGTAAAAAAAAAATTATAAGAGAAAATGAATGAATGATGTCGAGCAGCCGCACAAAAATGGATGCTTTCACATTTACTAAAAAAGGGGGTATACTAGAAAATAACCACAGAAACAAAAAAACTGAGGACATCTTTAGGCCCATCAGTTAGCAGCAGCTCACTGCACTTTTTTCCCCGGAAAAATTAGAAAAGCAATGCAGAGGAACAAACTGTTTATTCTCGGAAAATGTTTTCAAACGAAACCCACTGACATGAGCAGCCATTTCATGCAGAGGGCCACGCACAAGCGGCCATTATTCAAAAAGTATTATTAGGAACAACATTAGAACAAACCCAGTGTTTGAACGGTGTCTCGTTTTCTACCTAATTGATATTATTCCTTAAAACAGTTGAACTGCGGCTCAGATTTGGTGGCACCTTGCTAAAGTACAAAACGAGCAGCAGCTGTTTGGCTGCACAAACCACCAAGGCCACGCCGATAAGTTGGGACATGTGGAGATGCAAATTCAAACACACCAATGATACATTTTCAGACAACCACCAATCATTGCCCCCACGACGGGAGCGGCTGCAGAAGATTTTTTCTTGAAAATAAATTCATTGCTTTTTTGTCTGCTGGCACATGACGCGGTCCCCACAGCGTCGCAATTCTTTCACGTGATTGATGGCCTGGAAAAGCCATGCGAGACAAAATATCTTAAACTTTACTTCTAAAAGTGGGAGCGCATTTAGTGGTTCTGGCTATTGGTGTCCCGCTTTCTGTGGGGGGGGACATCCGGGTAGACCAAACAGGTTTTGAGATTTAAGTTGGCAAGCCCATGGTAGTCAACGGCATTGGAAAATGTGCAAAGATGCTCTCAAATGCCAAAAAAGTTACAAGGTTTGGTGGGCTAGAAGATTTACCGCGCCCATGCCTAAGTGTCATTGTTTGGCTTTACAGTCTATGGTTGCGGCTTTACAGTTTGAGCATTTTGAAACCAAGCGACAGTAGTTTGAAATGTAATTTAATTATAAATATTATTGCTCAACAATTTTGTCTTTAACATCTACAACAGATGGAAACCCGTCATTTAATGAGTGCGGGTGCAAAACCTAGGTTTTGACACGGTTCTCTAATACAAAAATAAATCTATTTTAAACTTTAAATTATTTTTTGTATTGCTTTATCTTTTACCATCGGAATTGCGGCCAATTGGTTTTACTTTTTTGATACAGGGAGTATTGTCTTTGTGGTATATTTATTTTAAAAGAGCAAGTGGAGTATTTTTAACACGGTCTTGTGGACTTATTGCGCAGCACACATGTTTTAATAAATTGGGTTTTAATACTTGCTAATTGTTCACAGCTATTTTAAACTCATAATATACAACAAAATTATAGAACCATTCTACGTATAAATATAGCCCAAGCAGGAGACGTTTTTATCCACTTTTATTATATCTTTACATAACCATTATCAATAAACAACTTTTCTAATTCACTACCACTAGTTTACAAGCCTAATAAACAACTTTAAGTAGCATAACTCATTTAACGAATGTCGTCAAATTCCAATACTAAAAGCATACCTAATACTAGTGATAAACCCAAGAGTGCGGAAAGGTGCATTGAATGTAAGAGTCGTTTTTTTGTTGTATTGGGCTGTAACACCAATTCTGCTCATAGTAAACGCATGTGTAACAGGTGTTTGGGCCTAAAGATTGGATGCAAACATGATATTCCTAGCACATGCAAGTGCGTAGAAACTCACTTTAATGATTTAAAGTGTGAGTGTGGGAAACAACTAAAAATTGTAAAATAAAAAGTAGAAAAAAATAGTTCATTGAACTAAAATTTTGAATCTTTAATCGGATTTTATTTTATATTAGTGTAAACCAAAAAACAATTATTCTAAAGGCATTGGAAAGCGCAGTTTTAAGTTGTATTAGTTTATTTTAGACGTTTCTCAAATAATGCACAGTAAATAAATACAATGCAATAAAAAGGGGTATGCAACGCATACCTTAAAAAGTTGCACAGACAAAATAAATCTTTCAATTATAACACAAGGATCCATTCATTTGCATTACAATTGTTAGATAAGAAAAATGCAGGAATAGTGGGTATTTTTTAGACAGAAAAAAATTCATTAGTTTGAGCATTTCCTTTCTAACTTTTTTGCGGACGTTTTTGTACAATATAATAGCAACCGTATTCATTGTATAAAATTATTTATTATTTTTTTCTTGACAATCCGGCCAAAATTTATTAGTAGCAAACCAATCATAGTAGAAACATTTGTGAACGTGTGCCCTTTTAAACCTCAATTATTCTTAATTGTTCCATCAAACTTCAAAATTTTTCTTCGAATTTTTCACGTTTATTTCCTATCGATGACCACATATGCCAAGATTTGACAGACTAGCCAACTGGCAAAGAAAAAAGAATACAATCTTGTTATTTTCTAGTACTCCTATGAATACCATTATACAAAGGGAGTGGATTTCCGCTTTTATGGTTTCAATTTTTCTTATTATTTTATTTTTGATTGGGTCCCAAATTACGACCAGTGTAATACAATCTTTTGTATAGTAAAAGTTTTATATATAAAGCCTCGATTGTGGTGCCCAACACACATTTCAAGCCACTATCTTCCCTTTTCAAGAATCAAGATTGCCCTCATGGCCACTATACACATTTCTGTTATTGCTGGCTGACATCAAGGAACACCATGATGTTTACAGCGCTGCCCACACAGCGCTGCCCCCTTTTTCAGTTAAGTAAGTAATTTTTAAGACTTGAATATATCGATTTAGACCCACATTTTTATAGAGCACGACATCGATGTCTGGAAGTAAAATTCAATTATTTCATATCATTATCAACTACACCACCATACTTTATTAAAAGTTGGCTTACTTTTTTTTTTAAAACATTTTTTTTTCAGCTTATAACAATTTCTTCATTTAAATATGCCTCTTAAGCCTTCTGAGACTACTAAGAAAACTCTGGCTCCTGAAATAATAGATGTGGCCAAGAATAAAAACAGCAAACTCAAAGTGATTACAAATAGAGCGTACTGCGAGAAAAATAAACCTTTATTCCTTGTTGATGGCAACAAAGTTATTGGCTCACCTATAGGCGAAGCAATGTACAGCTTAAAGATACACAGGAACCCTAGTGCAACAATATATGATGAACATGCTAATTGCACAATCCATAAAGATTTAAAATACAGGGGTAAGTTAGAGAACAAGAGTATTGGGTTTGATTTTGCATATCCATGTTTTTATAATAAATGTAAAGAGATGACATATTTTTGCGCACGTTGCTTAAAATATTGTATTGAAGTGGATAAAGAAGTCGGCTGCAATGGTTGTGGTGATGCGATTGGATCTGATATATACGATAGGTTTGCAAAAGAGATGTTGAAAAAAATTAATGAAAAAATAGCTGAAGAAAAACTGATTGGTGCTAAAGAGAAAAAATCACCAAAGAATGGGAAATAAGCAAACCAGTGGATACAATTCAATTTTATCGAGCCTCCATACTGCTGGCGATGTAATTTGGCACAGCACATTGCATGTCCATATCCGTTGTCTATAGTTTAAATTTTTTTGTTTTTGTTGTAAAAAAAATATAAACTTTTTAAATAAATACTTTTTTGTATTTTCACATCCACATCCACAATCAAACAGTTATTATTTTCATTCCAAGCCATTCTCTAAGGAATAATAAAAAGCATAAAAATGAGAATAAAAATTGTTTGAATTGTGAATTTGAAAATGAAAAGAAACGAGTATACAAATCAAAAAGAAACGAATTATTTAAAAACAATTAGTCGACCTCCTCAATGGTAGGTCCCTGGTCGCCGCTGGCGCCGGGGGCCTCACCACCGCTGGGAGGGAAACCGCCAGGAGCGCCACCAGGGGCACCACCAGCCTTCTGGTACATGCCGGAGATGATCGGGTTAGCGATCTCCTCGAGCTCCTTCTGGCGACCCTCATACTCCTCCTTCGAGGCCTCCGAGGACTCCTCCAGCCACTTAATAGCATCCTCAACGGCCTTGGTCAGCTTCTCCTTATCGGCAGCATCCAGCTGATCAGCGACCTTGGCGTCGTTCAGGGTGTTCTTAAGGTTGTAAGCGTAGGACTCGAGGCCGTTACGCGCGGTGATGCGAGCAGCGACAGCCTCGTCCTCGGCCTTGTACTTCTCGGCATCAGCAACCATGCGCTCAATGTCCTCCTTGGTCAGGCGGCCCTTGTCGTTGGTGATGGTGATCTTGTTGGACTTGCCCGAAGCCTTGTCGACGGCGCTGACGTTCAGGATACCGTTGGCATCGACATCAAAGGAGACCTCAATCTGGGGCACACCGCGGGGGGCGGGGGCAATACCGGTAAGGTCGAACTTACCCAGGAGGTTGTTATCCTTGGTGCGGGTGCGCTCACCCTCGAAGACCTGGATGGAAACCGCGGGCTGGTTGTCGCTGTAGGTTGAGAAGACCTCGGACTTCTTGGTCGGCACAGTAGTGTTACGCTTGATCAGGGCAGTCATGACACCACCGGCGGTCTCGATACCGAGAGACAGGGGAGCGACATCGAGGAGCAGCAGATCCTGGGTCTTCTCCGAAGTATCACCGGAAAGAATGGCAGCCTGGACGGCGGCACCGTAGGCGACAGCCTCGTCGGGGTTGATCGACTTGTCGAGCTCCTTGCCGCTGAAGTAGTCCGAAATGAGCTTCTGAACCTTGGGGATACGAGTGGAGCCACCAACCAGGACAATCTCCGAAACCTGGCTCTTCTCGATCTTCGAGTCGCGCAGAACCTTGTCAACGGGGTCGACGGTGGAGCGGAACAGGTCCGCGCACAGCTCCTCGAAGCGGGCACGGGTAATCGAGGTGTAGAAATCAGTACCCTCGAACAGCGAGTCAATCTCGATAGAGGTCTGGGCAGACGACGAGAGAGTGCGCTTGGCGCGCTCGCAGGCAGTGCGCAGACGGCGCATAGCACGGGCATTGCCGGTCATGTCCTTCTTGAACTTGCGCTTGAACTCCTGGGTGAAGTGGTTGACCAGACGGTTGTCGAAATCCTCACCACCAAGGTGAGTGTCACCGGCGGTAGCCTTGACCTCGAAAATACCGTCCTCGATGGACAGCAGGGAGACATCGAAGGTTCCTCCTCCGAGATCGAAGATAAGGACGTTCTTCTCACCTTCGGACTTCTTGTCAAGACCGTAGGCGATGGCGGCGGCGGTGGGCTCGTTGATGATACGCAGGACGTTGAGGCCCGAAATCAGACCGGCATCCTTGGTAGCCTGGCGCTGCGAGTCATTGAAGTACGCGGGCACGGTGATAACGGCATCCTTGACGGCGTCGCCCAGGAAGGCCTCGGCGGTCTCGCGCATCTTGATCAAAACCATCGAGGAGATCTCCTCGGGGGTGAAGGTCTTGGTCTCACCCTTGAACTCAATCTGGATGATGGGCTTGCCCTCCTTGGGGATAATCTTGAAGGGCCAGTGCTTCATGTCAGACTGCACTTCGGCGTCTTCGAAGCGACGGCCGATGAGGCGCTTGGCGTCGAAGACGGTGTTGTGGGGGTTCATGGCGACCTGGTTCTTTGCGGCATCTCCGATCAGACGCTCGCTGTCGGTGAAACCAACGTACGAGGGGGTGGTGCGGTTGCCCTGGTCGTTGGCAATAATCTCAACGCGGTCGTTCTGCCAAACACCAACGCAGGAGTAAGTGGTACCAAGATCAATTCCGATAGCCTTGCCCATTTTTTAATCGATAGTTTTATACAGTATGAGAAAAGGGTGTGGAATAAAGTGGTGAATAAAGTTGCTTATAGTTATTGACAGGTGTGTGTGTGTAAAAAAACAGTGCTAATAAGTGAAGAACAAGAAAAAAAGCAAAAGATGGAGTGGCAGACGAAAAGTTGAGTTTAAATAGCAGAGCGGGAGGAAAAAAAGTGGTTTATTTTCATTCTGACTTTTATTTTTTATTTTTATTTTTTATTTTGCTAGTGATACGAAATTATTCTTTGTGCGTCTAGAACCTTCATGCAGGCCCCACGCATGAAGGATGGTGTTTTTTATGCTTTATTTTCGCTGAGGCTGGGCAATTGGCATTGAAAGTGCGCGCTTGGCACTTTTGGCGATTTGGCATTTTAGGCCTGAGTATTCTCTGCGCTTCTTTTTATTTTATTTTACAGGCATCATCATCAATAAAGGGGAGGGGGGGAGTGATTCCATCGCCCTTGAGCGGCAAGAAAAAGATCTATGGGCTTCCAGAACCCCCTCATCCCAGAGCGGAGAGGAGAGAACAAAAAAACTTTGATAGTTGCGATTACTGGCAGCGAAATTCGCACCGCGCCGTATTTGTTGCTTTTTGGCAGGTAGTTAATGGTCATCGGGGTCTACGGCTTTATTCGCCCAGAAACAACAGGAAAAAGAGAAAGAAGGCTTGTGGCGAAAGAAGAACCATCGCAGCCAACCACCAGCCGCCCACCGCCCCCACCGCCCCCTCCGGCCCAGCCTCAGCGCAGCCAGCGCAGCCAGCGCAGCCAGCCTAGCCCAGCAGCAGCACGTGCACGGCAGCGTACATGGCCAAAGGCACGACCAAATTGTCGTTCTGCTCGGTCAGCGCCTCCAGCGCAGCCATCAGCGCGCAAACAAGCGCCAGCCACGGCCACGCGCGCAGCTCCCCCGCGACATGGCCAGCCGCGCAGCAGGCGCCAAACAGGACCAGGGCAAATGCGGCCGAGCCCTCGATGGATTTCGGCGACCTGCTGGTGGCGAACCACCACCTGTGGCTGCCAAAGCGCACGCCCGCCAGCGACGCCGCGCTGTCGGCCAGCCCCAGCGCCAGCACGCCGGAGAGCTGCGCCAGGCGGCTGGGCCCTCCGAGCCACAGCGGCAGGGCGCAGCCCAGCAGCAGGTGGAAGTGCGACGTCACCAGCCGCGCCGTGTCGCGGTGGTCCGTGAACCGCCGCAGGAACGCGTCGATCGCCGCCGAGTACCCGGGCACGCGCAGCGCGCGCAGGCACTCGGCGAGCACGAAGGCGGCCAGCGCCGCCGTGAAGCCCAGGTGCAGGAGGAGGGGCGCGTGGAGCAGGGCGGGCGCGAAGAGCGCCGTGGCCAGCAGGTGGTAGGCCTTGCGCCGCACGTGCAGCTGCAGCTTGGTCGGTGGCGCGGCGCCGGTCTCGGCGCCGGCGCCCAGCCAGCGCGTGCGGGCCGCCAGCGCGCCGGCCGCGGCGAGCAGCAGCGCCCAGTAGCCGAGCACGGCGAGGTGCGCCGGCGCGCCCAGCAGCAGCGCCGCGTGCAGCGCCCACGCGGCCGGGCTGGCGCCGGACGCCAGCGCCGCCAGCGCCACGGCCAGCGCGGCAAACGCCGGCGACAGGACAAGGAAGGCCGCCCCGCGGCGCGTGTATGCGCGCGCGCCGGCCGTGGCGGTGGCCAGCGCCTGGGCGAGCGCCAGCAGCGCGACGCACGCGGCCTCGGCGGCCGCCGTAGCCCCAGCCACGGAGCCGCCGCCGGCCGCGCCTGCGGCCAGGTGCGCGGCCGCCAGCAAGACGGCCTGCGCGCCCACAGCGGCCTCGCCCATCGTGAAGCTGCGCGGGAACCGCGACATCGCATACGCCGCCAGCCAATGCTGCGCCGCGCCCAGGCAGCCCGCCGCCAGCGCCGCCGCCACGGTGCCGCCGCCGCTGCCGCCCCCGCCGCCGCCGCCGCTGCCCCACGCCAAGGCGCCCACGCCCGCCGCCCACACGCCCACTCGTCTGCGCATTGGCGGCGCGCGCGGGTCTTCTGCGCCCCAAAACAGCGCCGATTCCAGCGCCATCGCCTGCGCTGCCGGGGCCGCCCAGGCCGGCGCATCGGCGCCCTTCGCCAGCAGAACGAGCGGCACCAGAAGCGTGGCCCAGGCTCGGCCGCTGCCGGCATCTTTGCGCTGGCTCCTCGACGCTGCGCCGGCGGCAGTCTGCGCGCTTTGCCAGAGCGCCAGCATGGCGAGCAACGCTCCGGCCACTCGCACTGTGGGCGCTGTGGTGCTGCTGTGCCAGCAGGCGAGGAGGGTGAGTGTGGCTGGGATGCTTGCCTCGCAAAGCGCCTGTGCTCGTCGCGAAACCGTGTCGCGTATGCTGCTGCTGGTCATTGTGTGTTGTGCATGTATCTCTTTTGTTTGTTTGTTTGTTTGTCTATGTGTGGCGAGAATAAAAAAAGCGCAGAACCGCAAGCCCCAGTATCGCTTCGGGGGCGGGCGGGCGGCTTTTTTGCTCTCCCCCGTAGTCTTTCTTTCCAATCTTTCTTTTTTGCTTGTGACGCTCTCTGCCCAACCCCGAGATCGAGATCGTGCATTCTCTTGTTCAGCCAGGCCGAGCCAGGCCGAGCCGCGCTGCGCCGCGCTGCGCCGAGCCACAGAGCCACAGAGCCATAGAGCCATATGGGCACTGCCTGTATTATTTATTATGTATATTCCCAAAGCCACGCCTTCCCAGACCACGCCACGCATTAAAATTCTAGCTTTTAAGTTCTGCTTTTTTTTCCTAGTTGCTCCGCCATCAAACAAAAAGCATTTTTCACGCTATTAAATTGCAACCAACCCTACATCCCAATGCCGACCAAGCCCGCTTTAATCGATCTCACCGGCGACTCGGACACAGCCGCCCCAGCAGCGGCAAGCTCCAAGCCCACGAGGCACAAAAGCCCACACACAAAGCAGAAAATCCTCAGTTTCCTCCGCCTCCACCGCTCACCCACCGCGCCCGCCCACTTCCAACTCAGCCAACTACACCCTACGCCCGCATTGGCCCTAGCCAACGCGTCAACCCAGCTAATCAACACCACAATGGTTGATCGCGGGTGGGCCTGTGGCTACCGTAACTGTCAAATGCTGCTCAGCAGTCTTTTGGCCGATACGCGGTACCATATGCACGAGAGATTCCCCTGTAGCGTCCCATCAGTACGTGCCCTGCAGGAGTGCTTGGAGCTGGCGTGGCGCGATGGCTTCGATCCGGATGGCGCTGAGCAGATGGGCCGTAGGGTTGTTGGTGGGCGCAAGTGGGTTGGAACAACGGAGATATACTGCATCTTGGCTCACTTTGGCGTGCCCGCAAGGATCGTGGATTTCCACCGGCCTACTGCTGCTGACGGCACGAACCCGATGCTGTTCGCGTGGATGGTTGAATACTTTATTGCAAGCGAGGGGGGGAGCGCAGGAGGCATCCGGTTTATTTGCAGCATCAGGGGCATAGCAGGACGGTGGTGGGCGTGGAGATGGCTGAGGAGGGGGTTTCCTTGGTGCTGTTTGATCCCGATGTCGCTGTGTTGGAGCAACCTGAGATTAAGCATTTCCGCTTTAGACTGTGCGACACAAGGGGCGTGGAGCAGTATCAGGTCTTGTATGTGGATGAAGACGAAAATATTTTTGCACCCGAGTATGTTATTCCAAACCTCATTTCGTCTGTGCGCATCCCCTAGAAAAATCTTTTTTAGGCGCGGGTGAAAAATAAACCTCTTGTAAATATTCTCCGTTCTATTATTTTATAATTTTTTTTGCATCTGCAACAAAATTTAAATGTTCGCCATTTCTATTTAAAAATAAAGCAGACATAGCACTAATTTGCATATATTGCTTCTATTTTACTAATCATACAAGAAGATAGTCGTGTTTAAAAAAATATATTTTCCCTGCAAACAAGCGCAACGCATCATTTTTCTAGTTTTACAAAATTAAAATACAAGTGTTTTTTTTTTAAAAAAAATCAATTGCATCTTTAAATATAAAATAATGTATTTTGCGTTTTGGGTGTTATCACTCTGTTCAGGAATAATACAAAATTCCAAGACAAGGATTGTTATAATAAGAGAGAGAGAGAGAGAGTGTGTGTGTGTGTGGACCACTACGATGTAGTTTTAAAGGTGGGGGGTATTAGTTCATGAAGGCTTTTATTATCAAGGGAATCACAAAAGTAGAACTAGGGGCAGGCTCGTCTTATATGCGTATCTCGTTACCTTTGTTGTGCATATTACCAGTTGTGTGCTCTGTTGGCGAGACCTGGCTCTTCTGCAAGCAGACCAGTATCTTGGCAAGTCAATCTTGCGGTTTTTGCATATGTGCACTCGTACGTGTGCATTGCTAAATAGGGAGCATATCTGGGCATCATTATTATGCCCCCCCCCTAATTTATGCCTGCATAGTCCAATTAGCACCCTATCAATCGGCATGCAGATGGATCCTTGTTTCATGACTTTCAACCTCAGCATCTACTTCAATGTCTTCGGGATGCACAACAACATTATATATTTTTAGCAAACTTGATACATTAAATTTTAATTACTACCAATTCACATTCAACAAACTCTTACATACTTAAACCGTTGATGTTTCAATAAAAGGTTTGTTATTTTGTTTCAACAAGCTTTTAATAAATACTTTGAAAAGGTAACGGTTAGACAGGTGCCATTCAATAAAAATTGCTTAGAAATATTTTTAAATTACAGGATTCTAAACAAGCCATATTGTCGTGCTCTATAAAAATGTGGGTCTAAATTTTATATATTCAAGTCTTAAAAATTACTTACTGAACTGAACTGAAAAAGGGGGCAGCGCTGTAAACATCATGGTGTTCCTTGATGTCAGCCAGCAATAACAGAAATGTGTATAGTGGCCATGAGGGCGACCTTGATTCTTGAAAAGAGAAGATAGTGGCCTGAAATGTGTGTTGGGCATCACATTTGAAATTGAATGTCAACCCAGCTGCTTTGGTCACTCTTCTAGCTGTGCATGTTGAATTACTGCCGTACTTGAAGCTTACCAGTGTTGATTCTGCTTTCACGTGGGATATGTTCTAAAACAAATTAGCAAATGGTAGGTATAACTTTGACAAATTGGAACAACTGTCTATTGAGTTCAATGAAGATGCTGAGAACAATATTGAAAATCATAAGCAGTCTATAACCACGCAGCAGAAAAAACAAAGCACACTGAGTGCTGGATTCCCGAAACTATTTGAACTTAACATTAAATGTGCCACAACTAATAGACTTTGGCAAGTAATGTGCTTTGGTGCTGACAAATGGTTGTGTCAATAAAATGAAGATCAAAATAATTGGGTTCAATATATCGCCAATCACGAACAGTATAAACGAAGGCAAATACATGCAAGCAGTGTCTTTAAATAGTTGGTGTTGGGAATCCTTTTGACAATTTCATCAACAATTAGAGTTAATTCAGCGTAATGGCTACAATGTTTATTAGAAGCACTTTGGCAGCACTATTCCTAACAGCTACGTCCATCAATTAGAGTCGTACAGATGCGATGTCTCTGTTACGTTTACACTGCTACACAATTTTCATCCAATCTTAGACACCTGATTGTCAACTTTGAAAACACAACTAACCCGTTTCCCACAGTGGATGCAGCCAGCATCGAAACTGCAGCAATGCTGGGAGATTTGAACCAATTTACTTGGAGTAGCTTTGCAGACAGTAGATGTGCGGGGATAGTAGCGTTTAGCAATTTGATGAGCTTTGAAGCCATCCATTTAGACAGCGGTTGTAACTACAGCAGATCCAGATTAAATGGCTCTTCAGGAACTATTGAAGAGCAGAGCTTATTACATGGTATATGCCAAATTTGGAGTATTCGAATATCCCCCATCAGGCGCAGAAAAATAAAAACAATCGAATAATCAAACACTTTAAAAAGTTGCACAAAGTGAACGTTAGCATTGCTGAGAACACGCCGAGTGGATCTAATATGATAGATGCTGAAGGGGGCCAATATGGCTTGCAGTGATGAGAAGGACAACTCAGGCTCGGCAACTGATTCTGATGATTTTAATGATCTGGATGATCTTTTTGTGCAATGAAATTTTAAATGGGCCTGCCTCAATTTTACAAGCTAGATAAATGACTGGAAAAGAGAAGGTAATTTTGAGTGTTGCAATGCTTTTGGGTGATAACTGTGCGCAACAAACAAAGCACATGATTAACAAATACGTTATTATCAGACAATGGGTCTCTGGCAGAAGCATACTTCATTAAGAGGAGTCGCGCACTGATTTGATATCATAAAGTATTTCAAGCCTTTAAATAAAATATTAATTGAAAATATTAGCTGCATTTGTATTACTCATCTTTTTTCATTTGATTCTAGCTTTTGTTTTTTCTAAACGTTTTACTGGCGGGCTCACTGTTTAAATTTACAAATGAGTTTATTTTTCTATTCAAGTTGATGTAAATAATAAATAAACCTTGGCTAAATTATGCATATAAGGAGTGGCCAGGCCGTAACTTGCACGAGATACCTATAAGTCAGCCATTTTTAGAATCAAGCTTGTGACAGCTTGGGATCAAGCGATCACTGC
Source organism: Kickxella alabastrina (assembly GCF_025024165.1). NCBI lineage: Eukaryota > Fungi > Kickxellomycota > Kickxellomycetes > Kickxellales > Kickxellaceae > Kickxella > Kickxella alabastrina. The sequence goes on along the minus strand of NW_026251494.1, from coordinate 142,583 downwards.
AGCGATCACACTTTATTTTTGGTGATTAAAAAAGCTCGACATAAATAGCAAAAAAAAAGTAAAAAAAAAAGTTTGCTATTTTCCTTGTTTGTAATCCAAAAAAATTTTTTATAATTATACAAAAATGGACTGTTCGGCTGATTTCGAGGCCAATGTAAAGTCGGCATTTGGCGCGCTGATGGCGGCCACCAAAGCAGCAGCACGGCTGCCCAATGATATCAGCTTCCACCGCACTCTGGACGAGGACATTGACGCGCGGCTCGACCGCACCGGGCAGCGCACACTTGCTCTTGCCAACACGCTGTGGACCAAGGCGCGCTCGGATCCGTCCTTAAGCGAGATTGAGTCCACCGACGACATTGCGCTGCGCACATCCTCAGGCCAATGGGAGGCGGCGCCTGGGTTCCGCGCAGTGGTCGAGGCGGTCGACACGCTGCTCGAGAAGATCGACGTTGGCCTGGACGAGGTACTCCGGCGGCCTGCGCACCGGCTGCGCGCGGCAGTTGGCACGCAGAGCGCGCCCATGGTGACCAGCGTGGCGGCGGCCGGTGGACGCACCACAGATCTCAAGCTGGTGCATGCCAGCAGCGTGCCGCGGCCGCAGGTGGCGTTTAAGGATATTGTGGACAACTCGGTGTCGACGCCATTTGTGTGGAAGATCCGCGAAAAGCTCAACGCGCTGGTTCCGCTGGACTATGGGCTGCCGGGCGCCACAGTCGCGGGCACGGCGCTGGGCGCGCACCTGGCATCGCTGGGCATCGGTTCCCACACGCCACGCGGATCGGGCGCATCGTCGCCCAGAAACGACACCGATGAGCCGGCCCTCTTTGACCTGCCACACCCGTACGCGTACGAGATCAAGCACCAACCGCCGCCGGCGCAGCTTTTCGTTGAGCAGGCGCCGCAGGAGCCAAAAGACTGGGACGAGACGCCGTTTGCCTTTGTCGACACGCCGGCGCAACTCGCCGAGATGCTCGAGCACCTGGAGGGCGCGGCTGAGGTAGCCATCGATCTTGAGCACCATAACTACCGCTCGTACCATGGCTTTACGTGCCTGGTGCAGATCAGCTCACGCACGCGCGATTTTGTGGTTGACGCACTGGCGCTGCGCAGCGAGCTGCACCAGCTCAACCGCATCACAACTGACCCGCGCGTGGTCAAGGTGCTGCACGGCGCCGAGAGCGACATTGTGTGGCTGCAGCGCGACTTTGGCGTTTACGTCGTCGGGATGTTTGACACATACCATGCGTCGCACGTGCTTAACATGGGCCACCACTCGCTGGCGCACCTGCTGAAGGAGTACTGCGCGTTCGACGCCGACAAGAAGTACCAACTGGCCGACTGGCGCATCCGTCCGGTGCCGGCTGAGATGCTGCACTACGCGCGCGCGGACACACACTTCCTGCTGTACATCTACGACCGCATGCGCAACGAGATTCTGCAGCGTGGCCGCGAACTGGTCGGCCAGGACGTCGGCACGCCGGGTGCCGCGCACTTTGGGCGGCTCGCCGGCATGGATGTTGTGGCGACAGCCACGCAACCGCTGGAACTCACACTGCAGCGGTCGGCGACGACAGCGATGAACCGCTTTGTCAAGGAGTCGTACGACGCGGATCACGGTCTGGGGTCCGGCGGCTGGGCTGCGCTGTTGCGCAAGTGGCGCCACCCCTTCAGCCCCGTGCAGATGGCCGTGCTGCGCGCGCTGCACCAGTGGCGCGACACGTGCGCACGCGAGGAGGACGAGTCTACACGCTACGTGCTGCCTAACCACATGCTGTACGCGCTCGCTGACCGCATGCCCACAGAGCCGGCGGCGCTCCTGGCTGCCTGCCAGCCGACGCCACCGCTGCTGCGGCTTTACGCGTCGGATGTTGCGCGGCTCGTGGTGCAGGCCAAGACGCGCGCCGAGGAGCGCATGGCGGAGTTCCGTGGCGTCATTGATGATGTCCATAGTGAAGTGCGCCCGATGGCCCCGGTGCACACGCGCTTCAACGAGCCTATGGACGCGGCGGACAACGAGGAGCCCGCCACAGATGTTGCCGATGTCCTGACGCCCGAGCTGATGAGCGCCGCGGCGGTGCTGATGTCCCCTGGAGCCGCGCTGTTTGGACGTCTTGATGCCAGACCGCAGCAGGAGTCTGAGGCCATGCGGCGTGCGCGCGAGATCCGGTCGAACCTCGTGCTGACTGTTGTAATGCCAAGCGCCGTGCTGACCGGTGCTGAGGACATGGAGGTTGATGCGCCGGTTGTGCCTGTCGCTGCAAAGCGCCCGCACGCCGCCATCACTGCCCTGCCCCTGCCAACCAGCCCGTCGTGCTGTCGGAGACCTACGCCAAGTACCAGCCGGAGAAGGCCCCGAAACACCCTAAGAGACAGAAGACCTCGGATCTGGACAACCTCCCGACAATCTCGCTCGGCGACATCAGCTCCTCGTCATCTGAGGACGAGGCCACTGCAGCTGCAGCAGCAAAGTCCAAGAAGAGCAGGAGTAAGAGCAAGAGGATACAGGCTGGAGGAAGCAAGGTCGCAGCTAATGATATTACGCCGCATGAGTATGCCGCGGCGGATCCCGAGGAGGACGTGCTGGGTGAGTCGGCTAGGCCTAAGAAGAAGAAGAACAGAAAGCCGAAGAGGTCTGCTCAGGAGGCTTATGACCCATATGCACAGATAACCACTACGAAGGAGCTGGCTAAGCGGCCTGCTCGCTCGAGAGTCAACAATAAGGAGGGCAACCGCTCGATGACGTTCAAGAACTAAAAAAATTATTATATTTTAAAAATACTGGTGCTTGTGTGTAAATTATATTAGCCAATTTTTTGTTTGGTATTTTAACAGTCGGTCATTGTATGTGATGCTTAAATTTGGCCATCTTAAATTGATCTGTAATACAATTACGAACATTTAAGGTTAAACTGGTCGGTTTAACTGTGGTACTTTAGCATACCGCGACATGGAGATATCGCCAACGTTTATAAATAATTAAATAATTTTGAAAATAAGATATACTTTATAAACATTTGTGACAGACATTGTCTTGTGGAAAATTTAAAGTACTGTTGCACAGACTGAAGATATGGAAGTGGATTTTGAGGTCGAGAATCGCGAAACAGGTTTCCACCTGCATGCCGATTGATAGGCGCTAATTGGATATGCAGGCGTAAATTAGGGGGCATTACATAATGCCCAAACATGCTCCCATTTTGCAATGCACACGCATGAGCGCACACACCACGAAAACCACAACATTGGATCCAGTTCTCACCACCAACGGAGGCACAATTGACAATGTGCACAACAAAGGCGACAAGGCACATATAAGATGAGGCCGGCCCTAGTGTATTTTAGAAACATCAGTAATAAAACCTTTTATAAAATCACCCCTACCTTTTAACACTAGACAACTAGTGCTCTTCACACCCCCTCTTACTATAAATACATTGCATCAAAGCAATGTATAAGTAAATACACTAACTGCGGTGGGTTTTCATACCCCAATCTACCTATATTTATTCACCTTGCTCCCTACATCAAAAAATGTATTTTCTTTTTTTCTTTTTGCCCGCAGAGCATTTCGTAATGAAAAAGTAGCATAATTTATTATACAAGTAAACTCATCTTAAATTTATAAGGAACACTGTGTACCGGAAAAATGCTTTTAAAAAAGCACCGGTGTTCCTGGAGCAACATCATATCCTCAAACAGCTTCTTGTGCTTGCTGCTTGGTAATACCTGTCAAAAATTTTACGGGTCCTGGGCATGCTATAACCATTATAATTTTTTTAAAAAAAAACTCTAATGAACAACGTTTTAAACCTCTTTCCAATGCGCCGCGGCAGGCACATGCAGACTGTTGTACCCAAAGCTCAAAAAATTTATGACAAATATGCATTTTGCCAAATATAATATCCTCTCTACGCGCAAATACTCTCTAAAATTACCACCAGTAATAACCTGTTTGTTGGAAATATTTGCAAGAAGCATGTTTGCTTGCTCTGGGTTGTTGCTCACAAAGTCTAGAGAAATTTAGTGGTATTTCCAAAAAAACATTTTTCAACAATAAAACACTTACAATTTCAGAATTAAACAAAATGTAAGCTGGTGTTTCGGTATATGTTGTGGTGAGGTATTTTGCATCTAAAGTTATTTTTTGCCAAAAATATATTTAATCAAATATTTAAAAAAAATATTACCTTTCTTAATTTTTTTGCAAACAAGCGTGGCGCATCATTTTTTAGTTTTACAAAATTAAAATACAATAGTTTTTTTAAAATTAATTACACCCTTGAATATATAATAATGTATTTTGAGTTTTGGGTGTCATGACTCCATTTAGGAATAATACCATTGTAAATAAACAAAATTTCAAGTAATAATAGTATAAGAAAATCAAATAGATTTATTAACAAGAAAATGGTGGATTGTTTGTTGTGCCATCTCTCTTTTTTAAAATAATTAAAGCACATTGCATTGTATGCGCTTGCTGGCGCTTATGGTGGAGAACAATACGCCGACTTGGAATCCCTTTTATTTGTTTGGCACAAACATGCTATTATGAAAACAGTTGCAAGCGTGGATACAATTCCAATTGTGTTAATAGTGAACGCTGCGCCGTATATGTCCAATGTTTCGCAAGTCAATGTTTTTGTGATGAGCAGCAACCTCATGTTTGTTGTTGTCGACATCCATTCTGTTGTCTTCAACTGCTGGTCCCATGATGCAACAATACAAAACTCCAAGACAAGGATGCATTTCGAAGAATTTTTACGCATATTTGCATAAATCGGTTAACTAACATAGATTGGCAATAATAAAGCTTTATTTATATATACACAAAAATAATTTTCTATAGAAAAATTAAACTTTTGTATTGTGTTTACCATGTTCTCAGATATCCCAACGTATTTACGTACGACTTTTGATATTCTAAAGAGTACACATAACATTATGCAAGGTATTTCAATTGAAGGAAACTAAGGATGTACAGGACAGTGCTTGGTCATATGCTTTGGAACCACACGATACACACTTGGCTTGTCACTATCGCAAGCAGCATTGGCGAATTCAGTGTTATTTTGCGAGAGCATTTTTATTTATTTTAGATCCCTTAATATTGGCTTTTGGAGTGTAAAAGTATTGTATTGGTTGTTGGAATGTTGTTGATATGATGATTGTTTGGAAATGATGGTAGAAACCGTTTATTTTATAGTATTTTGTAAATTCCATTTTTTTGTTCAACTGGGATACATTTAGTTGGAAAAATACAATATGCTATCGATGGTTTGGAGGGAGTATATGTGCAACTTAAATTTTGGATGAGAGTAGGAATAATGTGTGCCGAGTATTGCACAATTAAATATATGCATGGCGCAATCGATGGATACAAATGCGCAATCGATCGGAAGAGTGAGCCAATGAGCAAGCATTGCTATGAATACTTTTTTTAGCTAAATAGGTTTATTCTTTTTATAAAGCGTCAACGGGTGTATTAGAGAAAAAAGCAATGATTTTTAATAGTTTGGTGTACACGGTAGAGCTACGAAGGGCTTATTTTAAACATCCATTTTATTTCTATTTAAAAAGATCGATTGGAGGAACCCTATATTTTCCGCTTTTTAAAAACTAATGAATTTAAAAGAGGAACCAACTTTAGAAATAACAAATGTAAATAGGCGCGATCGAGCGTTGATAAGAGAAATACTGCTTAAAGGCATAATACTTCACATACTCACAACACCCCCAATGTAATTGCAAGTAGTATTACTAAAATGTGTGTATCGATTGTTTATTTTACAACACATTCTTGTATATATGCCATCTTATCAATGTTGATCAAGAGTGGGAATAAGAAGACATTCCATGCAAATTTCTATCTGGTTTGCAAAAAAACATAAATTTAACACAAAATAATTAATATGATTTTTAGATTTTATATCCGATCAATCGATCAATCGATCGATAGGAGCAATGAGCACAAACTTTGGAAATATTCATGATATTTAAACTCATTACTGATATGCTTGTTTCTCCCTCCCAATACTTGGTTCACTGGCCTGGTATTTAAACAATTTTGAGACAAGACAGCGCAGTATTTTTTATTTGGCACTTGAAAACACCAACGTACAATAAAAATACACCTAGATGACACTAGCGCTCAAAAGGAGCTGTTGCCACCGGTTGGCAGTTATGCTGCGTAACAGCCTTCACACCCATCTCATGGTTTGCAACAGGTAATTTCTAACCAGTACGTTGATTACACATCTTTCTTCTTCTTTGAACACTGCATGCACCAGTTTTGTGAATAATAATATAATATAATAAAGATAAAATAATATAATATAAGAATAGACAACGCTCTAGCAGTGCCCGCAAGTGCACCCGTTCTGGCATTCAAATGGAGACGACATCATGCAGGGGTGCGCAAAATGCGAAGGTATGCCGGCCTCAGAAAAGCCGCTTTTAAAAAAGCTGCTAGCGTAAGGGTTGCTGCTGAATGCAAAGTTTGCTTGGGCCAGATTATATGCAAACGCCGCTGCCTTGTGCACCTCGTGCGCATGGTTGTGGTTCACAAACTGGACAGTAATCTCCTCAACCTTGTGGTAAGGGGGCGGCGGGCATGGCGGTGCGCAGTGCGTCACTGGAGGTGGTGGAGGCGGCACACAGTGCGTCACTGGCGGTGGTGGAGGTGGCACACAATGCGTCGCTGGTGGCGGAGGGGGCGGCACACAATGCATCGCTGGTGGGGGAGGATGAGGAACGCTCTGCACTGGTGGCGGAGGTGGAGGCACATGATTTGCTGCCGATGGAGGCGGTGGCGGCGGCAGCGGAGTGTTCTCGTCCTTGACGTCAATATCAATAACCTCGTCCTTCTTTTCATCCTTAATGTCAATGTCAACAACCTCGTCCTTCTTCTCATTCTTGACGTCAATGTCAATAACTTCGTTCTTCTTCTCGTTCTTGACCGCAACCACAGCAGTTTCAGTCTCTCCTCCTTGACGTCGACGTCAATAATCTCAAGATCGTTGATGTCCACATTGATGGTTTCCACCTTTTCCTCCGTCTTGGTCTCCGTCTTGGTTTCCGTTTTAGTCTCGGTCTCGGTCTTGATTTCGGTCTTCTCAGCTGCGTCTTCCTTGGCGCTATGCGACAGGGTGTTTATAATTTTAGCTTGCTCAGTAGACAGCTTGTCAAAGTTATGCGTCAGCCTAGTGCCCAAGCTCTCAATAGCCAGGGACAGGTTGTTGGACATCATGAGGATAGCCTGGCGCAGTTCGTCGCCATCCTTTTCGGTGTTTGATGACAGGGAGGCAGGCGATGGGGGCTCAGCCTTGGTGCTGGATGGCTGATTGGCAGCCTCCTCGGCCTCCTTCTTGGCTTTGGCCTCGGCCTCAGCCTTGGCAACAGCCGCAGAGGCAGCCGCCGCCGCCTCGGAGGCCTTCAGTTCAGCCGCCGCGGCAACCCCCGCAGCCGAAGCAGCATCAGCAGCGGCCTTCTCTGCCACAGCCTTTGCTTCAGCCAACGCTGCCGCCGCAGTGGCCACTGCGGTCTCAGCAGCAGACTCTGCCTTTTTTTCTTCCTTCTGGTGTCCGTCCGTAGCCAGCTTAATATGCGTCAAGTCCACCTCATCACTTGAATCGTCGCTCTCCGCTTCGTCGACAAAAACATTCGGAGTCAGGCCATACTCCCATATTTTCGCAATACTATCTAGCGCGCCGCTGTTGTTAATATTGAACGGCACAATCTTGAGCTGCAGCCGGCATCCAGGCTCAAACAGCCCAAACATTTCGCGCAAATGGTCCGTACAAGCAACCGCAATCTCCTCGTCATCCGTGTCCTTGTACATAATGATGTAATCGGAATGTCTGGACATGCGCAGTTTGGCAGTCACTTTCTGCAGCACTTCGTTGAACTCTTCTTCAGGGTACACGTCGGACATTGTGGCCTCTCCTTTGTTGTTTTCGAATTTGACTCGGAAGGGGGCTACACCCTCGGTGATGCACTGGAGTCGCTCGTTCAGGTTTTCTAGAATGGCTGCATCCTTCTTGATGTTCCCAGTCATGCTGCGCATGTCTTCTGTGTTGGCAGCAGCAGCGGCGGCAGAGGCGGCGGGGATGGCGGAAGAAGTGGAGGACCCTGTGTTGCTGCTTATTTGCGTGAACTTTGCCAGGTTGGACTCGGTCATTTGGCTGGTACGCGGCGTCGACCCGCGACGCGCCTTTTGACCACCCTTGCCTAAGTGCAGTTTGGTTGCAATCCCCTCACGCAGCCTGCGTGGCTTTGGTGTACCCGCAGCATCGTTACCGGGGGCGTCGTTTGTCATATTTGAAAAAAAAGTCCAAAAAATAAATAATAAATTGTTTTTATACAGTGGTAAGACGTGAAAAATAAAAAATAAAAAAATCGAATAGTATAGGAAGTGTGAGGTATAGTGTAAATAAATAAAAATTATTTTTTTTTTGTGAAAGAGAAAAGAAAAATAGAAGGGAAAGTTATTATTAATTTTTTATGCAGGTGTGCCTTTTGTCTGCGCCTGTCTAAATTATTTACAAGTCCGCTCCACTTACAAGCACACTACAAAACAGGCTACTGCGTTTTTCGTTTACTTTTTTCTTCTTCTTCACTCTTGGCTTTAAATTTTTCTTTGGGGAAAAAAGGGTTTGTTCTCATAGTCTCCTGATATGTATAGTCCAATTGAAGGTAGTGTGGTCAAAGGATATCATTGTCTATTAGACAAAGAGTGTGTGCCACTCTTTATAACTGCTCTCTTTTTTTTGTGGTCGTCTTCTTTTCCTCTCTTTTTCCTTTTTTCTCTTATCACCTAAGCATTTTATTAAAAGCGGAAACAAGCCAAGCTACTAGACTGCAAAAAAAAGAATTTAGATGGGGGCATTGTATAAAGGGGGAGATAGCGCCCATTATAAAAATGCATGTTTCAATTCATTGTTGATTTTTTTCCCCAGTTAAATCCAACTCGCATACGCACATGTCTTTTTCGTTTGCATTGCATCGAGTGATTCTGTTCCAATAATTGAGCTTCAATACATCATTAATTGGGTGGGGGAGGAAAGTAATAGGCACTATTGTCATTAAATCACCCGGTCGCCTTGTCATTTGACAAGCTCGGCACAACTCATGTCATGTATCAAGCTGCATTTCCAGGCGGCAATAGCAAGTAACATTAATTGCTGCACAAACGGGATAATGATGCGCAATTAGAACTACAGATTAAATATCACCAGACAAGCAAGTGCATACAAATTCACTAATTTTTTTAGTTTGACTTCTGCCAGCCGACCAAATACAAAGCGCTGCCTGTCGAAATGGCACACCCGGCACCAACACCCGTCATCCACCCGTCCTGGATCAACTGTTTTCCACCAGCTCTGTCATGTACCCGCAGCGTATACAGAGGCTCGCCCATCGGCATGCGGCACACAGTAGCCATTTGCCTGCATGGCGACAAAGTGACAAAAGCAGTCTCCGACCCACACAGCCACACCCAGCCCTTCGAGAACATCTGTGTATACACGGGCTCAACCCCAGCCTGTTGGCCCTCCGACGAGTAAAAAGACACTCCCGTGGGAGACGGCAAGCACAGCAACGCACCCTGCGGAGGCAGCTCCCTTTTTTCACAGGGCGTAGTGGCCACGACCGACTCGCCCCAGCGCCAGGATGCCATGCCGGGCAAGAGCCGGTCATACGAGTCGCAAGGAACAATGTACGCTGTTTTTCCGCCGGTTGCAGGCAGACTGAACCAGAACGCGCGCGATCGCGTGGCGCCGAGGCCTACGCCGTCACCGGTCCACCGAAGGTCAATGACGTCCTGGCCGCCTAGGATGGACTCGGCCAAGCAGACCTCGTCTCTGATCACGCTGACTTTGCCACCGTTGGCTCTCCTGTCGATCCGCCATGTTTTTAGCACGCCGCCCATTGCCTGCACGATGTGGTTGCCCCGAGCAATCGTCGGCCCGGTCGCTGCTCCAATGCAAGCGCCGCTCAGTCCAAGAGCTGGCTCCTGGCTGCTCTCGACTGCTCCCAGCCTGGCGACCGCCCTGTCTGCATGGCAGTAGGGCAAACGGCCGCAATCCTCGGCAGCGGCAGCGACAGCAGCAGGAAAATCAATAACAAAAAGCAGCATCCCGCTGTCGTCTCTGGTAACCACCCCAACGGTCCACGGATCCATCCACCACGAGCACACGACACTTGATCCAAGCAGCAAGCAGCCCACCTTCGCCTGCCCAGCATCACTCGTCTGCCCAAAAGCACTGGCCTGGCCAATGACACTGGCCTGGCCCGATACGTGCTCCACAATCCAATCCAATCCGCTCCCAGGCATCGCCATAACCCTTTTCGCCGGCACGGAACTCAGCGCACACACCACCCACAATCGCTCCTCTCCTACTGCATTCCGCGTACCTTCCATTTCAATATGCGTGTCACTGATTTTCAAAAGCTGATCTGCTCGTAGGGTGGTGCTCTCCGAATGGCCAGAGGTGGACGACTGTTGGCTAAGCTGCTGTGATGTCTCCAGTACTGTGTTGAAGAACAAAATCTCGGAGCTTTGTGCTCGCACAAGCCATGGTCGCCGCTAACGCAAAACAAAAAAGGCACAGCCTTGTGTGAGTGTTAGCAACGGCTATTTTCTGCTCGGGATGGAAAAGGAGGGTTGGGTATAGCTTCTTCTTATGTGCTGGCTTACGTTTGTGGTCGCTCCTGGAGGTGTGCTCGTACTGGTCTCGCCTGCTGAGTGAAGCAGCATGTTGTATAATAGGAAAAAATAAATTCAAAAATATGGAAACAAAAATTGGAATTGGAATTGGAATTGGAATTGGAATTGGAATTGGAATTGGAATTGGAATTGAAATTGGAATTGAAAGTTGAAATTCGCACCGAATGGAACGAAGGAAGGAAAGAAGAAAGAAAGAAGAAGAAAAATAGGGCGAGAATGAAGCCATCGCGGCAACCATTAAGAATAATGTAGATTCCGCAGCCAAAAAAACAATAGAATCGAGGCTAAATCCATTAATTAATCCAGCGAGACCACCTGCGGAGCATACTCGCCTTCTTCCACATCAGCCATCTCTTGCATCTGCTGTCCGTCAGGCAAAGACCAGCCGAACCTCGCATAGAGCAGCCCCCTCAGCCGCCCCACCTCCGGCTCCAAAGCCTCCCTTCCCGAACAGCTCCCGCACTCATGCAAGTTAAGCACCAACCTGCCCAGAACCACCGCAATAAAATTGTCCTGCTCCAGCACCGACGCCACAAACTCCCTCGGACACTCCCTCAGCTGCACAGCCAACAGCCTGACAGCAGGCACAAAGAGATCCGCAACCAAGCGCCCGTCCTCCAGGGCCTCGGCGCTGCCAAAAACTAAGTGCAAAAGGTGCTTCCAATGCTCCAGCCCGGCAAAGTTCTGGCCGACAAAAATGATCAGAAAGGACAGTTGCATTTCGCCAAGCAGGTCCGATGCACTGCGCCAGTGCTCGCAAAGAAGGGTGCGCAGGAGCCAGGTTTTGTCCAGGCTGTAGCGCCGGATATCCTCGGCGGCTGCGCCGACAGGGAACGAATGCTTGATGTCTATGCGCGCAAACCCAAATCGATCCGCGTCCGCATCTGCGGCCACAGCAGAGGCGGCTATGGCAGGCTCGGTGCGGTGCAGGATGCGCTGGGCGCGCTGCATCTCCTCGTCCTCGTACGCCGACCCCGTGGCAGACGTGAATTCGCCGCCGCAAGGCAGCAGCCGCGTCAGCATCTCGGGCGCCATGTATCCGGTCAGCCGCTGCCACCGGAGGTACGAGCTCTCTCCGTCGGCGCTGCCCAGCGGGTATGCGGCCAGCCCCGAGTCCAGGTCGCGGATATTCGCACGAATCCGCACGATATCGTCCTCGGACACGTTGTCTCTCGGGAAAAGCTGCTCGGTTTCGGCACACCACCGCCTGGCAACAATCTACAAAGGGGATCCCGCGATAATGGAAAAACAAGGCATTAGCGCATGGCAATCTATGCATTTTTTTTCGCAGACAACGTGCTTATGCACCGTTTGGTGTGTTCTGTTGTGTACCTCTCCGGACATGTAGTTGTGGAAAAATCCACTCCGCATTCCCGCTTGCTTGTCGCTGTTCACTGCACTACATGCATGCATGCATGCACAGATAAATAAATAAATAAATATGTAGATTCAGAATTTAAATGACGCTTTTGTCCCCATCCTGTTGTTGTCCCCCCCCCCCCCCCCGACTCGTATCTCACCGCTTTGGCAATAAGCTATTGCGCTTTACCTGTAGTGGACGTAGTGAATTCCAGGCGGTATCATCTTAATTCCCTTGAACAAAGGCCCTGTTTCCCAAGTGTCCATGTCTATGCCAAACTCCATTCCGCTTGGGGCATCAAAAATTACCAGACACGCTCCTTTTGCAAACAACGCTCTCGCCGTATCCTGGTCCATATTAAATGGGCTTGGTGAGATACTAAGTGAATACTAAGTAGATAGAAAATAGTAGAAAATAATAGAATTTATTGTTGTCTATTCAGATGAAAAACCACCCCAAACAAATGTACAATGTTGGCGAGTGGCAAATGATACTGCTTACAGTAGTTATGGTGAAATTGGTGCCGGAATAACGTGAGCAAATGAGAGGCGCACAAGCAAAATGCCAAAGAAAAATACGATTTGTACCCACTTAGTTTAAAGCACCTGTATTATCTTTTATCCCATGTCCAGGAATCAAAAGACAAAATAAACCTCGTTATTTTATTGTTTTATTATTGCCCGAAAAATTGGATGCTATATTGCAGCAATTCCCGTTTATTTGTATTTGTATTTGTATTTGTATTTGTATTTGTTGACGAAATGATGTAATGATGCAATGGCTCAATGAGACGCGCTCGCGCGCGCGAGGAAAAAAGCTTCTTTGTGTATTATTCGAAACCCAATACTCGACCCGACATTCTTTTCCACCAATTTCTATTTGCCTCCCCAACCAGCCAGCCAGCCAGCCAGCCAGCCAACAAATAACAAGACAAACTCAAGGCTGCCCATTCGTGCTTTCCTCATACATATTCGTGATAAGCTTGCGTCCTCTACGCCCCAGTTTTTATTTTACAATTTTTGAATGCTTATTTTCTACATGTTCCATGCCAATTGGATAAGAGGCAGCATTGTTCAGTGTGATTATTGTCAGAAACTCAAAATTTATTATTGAATGACGGGTGGACGTTCCGGATGACAGACAAACAACAAATTGTGGAGCGGCGTTTATTTCCTAAATAACAACACGCTTTTGACTTGAAACAGTAAAAGTCACTTTACGACTAGTTTGGTGCTTTTCTATTGCATTCAAAGGGGTTTTTTGCGAGCTGATGGTATTGCTTATTTTTGAGTGGAATAATAAAACGAGCGGAAAATAAAATAAATTAGCTATGTATAGAGATTAACAGAGTCGCAAGCTTATATGCATGTCAATTTTCCTGGGCTTTGACCTTGTTCATATCATCTTCCAATTTCGCATTCTTTTTCGATTGTTGATTTTTTTCTCTCGCATTCACATTAAAAAGTGAAAGGTATCAAAAACCCTTTCTTTATACCCGCCGATGCCCCCTACATCCAACCACCCCCACCCGCTCAACCATCCCCAATACTCCCCCCCCCTTTTTGTGCTTTATTTTCTTCCCCCTTTCTTTTATTTTAGAAAATCTCCCAAAAAATTTTTATTTAAGGGAGCATGCAAGCCCTATTTTGCCAGTTCCCTTCATTGTCGCACACCATTTTTCTTTTGGATTCGCAAATCGAATAATCCCACCTCTTTTTTTGGACTCATTGACTCATTGACTTTTTTCTTTCGCTCTTAGTTTCTTTTTTCTTTCTTTCTTCTTTTTGCACTATAGCATAATAGCATTTTCAATACAATCGTCTTTTTTATACACGTTGCCTTTGTAATACTCATATCAGTTCGCCTTACATTAACCATGTCTCGACAGCAAATAACACCCGGGTCATTCACAGTTATAGATCACGACGATGGCACCAGCAGTAAGTACCACCTGGGCAAATAAAAAAATAAAAAAACACGCAGCACGATGAATGGATTTTCTTTTCATAAAAGAAATTGAAACCAATGCTATTCTTATTAAAATTACCTTGCATATAAATCCTATATAAAATATGTGTAGGTGAGGTCGAGGCACATATTGAGTTTATGAGACTGGCAATAATGCAGGCCGAAATAGCAGCCCCGAACACAAACGCCTTTAGCACGGGCGTTTTCTTGGTCAAGGGGAAGTACCCTATATCCGAGGGCCGGTCCAATGAGAGCAAATTAAATCTTCACGCCGCCGCACACGCCATTGCAAAGGCCCAGCAGGGAAACAACAGACATATGATCCCCGGCTCCACGCTGTACACGACGATGGAGCCGTGCTCCTCGGAGAGAGTGTCCAAGGTGCCGTGCACAAAGTACATTATTGACGCTGGAATTAAAACCGTGGTCATTGGTGTCAAGGAGCCCGACTCCTTTTTCGATTGCAATGGAGTGAAGACCATGTGTGCTGCGGGAATTAATGTCATACACTTGCGGATCCTGCAGGAGGAGTGCCTAAAACCCAATATCCATTTGCTTATGGACAATTAAATCGTTTTTTTGGTTTATACTTTTTTTTTACAATTGACTTTTTTCTTTGGGATTTACACCAGGATTTTTTATTGCAAACGCACAGACTAAAGTTGAAAAATAAACAAACTAATTTGTATCAGCTGACAGAATATCCTGTTTATTTATTTATCTGGTGTGCATATATTTATCTCGTGCTGAAAAGCCCTGCAAGCAAGTATTTGCAAATATTTCCCCGTCAATAAAAGATATGTTGCATTGCATTCCGTTTTTATTTGCTGGTGAACCAATAGTCAACTCTGCCCAACTCTTCTCATCCTCGGTCTCTCTCTCCCATTTATTTTCTTGATTTGATTTGATTTGGTTTGTTTTGTATCGTTGGGTACATGCAAAAAAATACATTCAACACATGAAACTACAAGAATGAGACAAGGAGCGCATTCCGCAGAACACAATCATACAATTGACAGAAAAAAAGACTGCCTTGAAACATACAATATTGACACCATCAAAAGCCAAATACAACGAAAACTACTTCGCGATACATTCATTAAAACAAATAGACATGCACCAAAAACATAAAAAAGAACGTATAATAAGATAAAAAACCCCCACTTCGCTCCATCACAAGTAAATAAAAACGAATAAAAACAACAGCAAAAGAAAAAGAAAAAAACAATTACAAACAATTTTTTTCTTAGTTGTCAGAAGGAACAATGCCATTGGGATCCTTCTCAGCCAATTTACGATAATACTCAGCGTACTGAGCATACTCCGGACTAGTAGATGCATACTGAGAATAATAATCGGCTGTTTGTTGGTTAGTCCATTGAGTAGCCTGCTGATCGCCAGATACCTGTGCCTGACCCTGTGTTTGAGCCTGAGCCTGAGCCTGAGCCTGGGGCTGGTACCCTGTCTGTTGGTACCTCGAAGCAGTGTATTGCGCGGCAGGTGCTGCATTAATCTGCTGCTGAGCCTGCTGAGATTGAGCCTGCTGGGCGCCGTAGAATTGCTGGGGTTGTTCAGACGCGTATCCGCTATAAGCACCACCCACCGCTGCCGACGGTTGCTGCTGCTGCTGGGCGTAACTGCCTCCGCTATACGAATGGGCCGATCTGCGCTGCGGCTGGTCGTAGCCAGATGATGGTGCAGTGCCATATTGAGTAGAACGGCCACCGGCAAATCCTGCAGCAACAGGTGCTCTTTCCTAGATATCCTTCCCCAATACATAAAAAAAAGAAATGGACAATACATATGTAATCCACCAAAATGACCAGTCAAGCAACAACAACAGGGCATTGAGGACAAGATAGGTACAACAGCAAGTCAACAATAGAACAAGCAATATGGCGACAGAGAGAAGGGGAAAGGGACAGGACGAATTAAAAACAGACATACAAAAAGTAAAAAAAAATAGATAAAGAAGTCAATAACATGATAAACAAAATTGCAATAACCAAATACATAAACCATATACGGCTCACAATGCCAACTCAATAATTATATATGTTCTTACCTGTAAGCTGTCAACCTTTTCCTCAATCATCCTCCGGGCACGCATGCAAGCGGCATGGTCTCCAGAGATGGTAACCGGCTTGAATGGAGCACTACGGTCCTGGCCCTGAATGATCTGAATCCGGGCGCCCGAAGTCTGCTGCAAAAGCTTAATACTCTCACCACCTCTCCCAATGACAATCCCCACAGCCTCAGCAGGAATCTGCATCTCCTCAACATGAGCCGGCGGTGCCATCGACTGCATAGCCGAAGCCATCGGTCCCGCTGCCCCACCATACCTATCCTGCTGCTGCTGCTGCTGGGGCGGAAGCATACCGTAGGACTGCTGCTGGGCATGTCTCGGCGCACCAAATCCCTGCGCCTGATTCTGCGGAGCATACTCCTGTCGCTGCTGGTAGCCACCGGGGGCAACACCATTGCCGCCGCCGCCAATGCCAACGGGACGCTCCGAGTTGACAATCTCCATAATGCGCACGCGCGCGTACTCGATCTGGTCGGGTAGACCGATCAATTGGATAGGTCTCTCGGGCGCGCCCCGGCCGTTGTCCGGCTGCACCTGCACACGAGCGCCCGATGATTGCTGGATATCGCGGATGCTCTCGCCGCCCCTGCCGATGATCAGGCCGACCTTAGAACTGGGCACCATAATGGTGGTCATACCCGAAGGGCTCGCCGGCCCCGCGCTGTATGCACCAGGGGGCGACATCGGCTGCCTAGGAGCCTGACCATGGCCCATGCCCTGACCCTGGTCCTGGGCCTGGTCCTGGCCTTGCTCCTGAAGCTTGAACTTGTGGCCCTCAACAAAATCCAAAATATCCATGCGCGCTGCCTCAGCTGCCTGCTGGACGCCCTGCACGGTAACCTTGCGCTCGGCATCGCGGCGGTCAAACTGTGTGCTCAGCTGGATACGCACGCCGTGGCGCACCTCGATTGACCGCATATTAGCGCCCTGGCGGCCAATGACCAAGCCGACAAGCGCCATGGGAATAGCGAACTCCAGAACTGGAAGCGCCTCAGGCGACCTTCCCCCTTCCTCCAGCGAATCCAGCCTTCTGCGGCTCTCCCTCCGTGAATCCACAGCGCCACTGCTGCGGTGCTCATGGGAGGGCGAGCGCTCGCGCTTGTGTCCGCGCTGGGGCGGTGGCGGCACGCGCGACTCACTGTCGTATGACCGATGCCTGGTCAGATCCGCTGGAGGCGATGCGCTGCGGCGGTGGCGGTGGTGCGCATCGGACGTGTCCTCAGGGCGCGGCGACACGAGGGAGGCGGACAGAGGCGCAGAGAGAGGAGGGTTCTGAATCGAGCCCAGCTTCAGGGCGATAGCGCGCGCCTTGGCCAGCGCGTCATCCATGTTGACGCTGTTAGACGCCTCGGCGCGTGGGGAAACCAAAGCAGGGGTATCGAGCATCTCTTCATCTTGCTGATGTTGGTGCTGCTCGTCGACTTGCTCATCGGCCTCCTCTTGAGCATCGGCCTGCTCATCAGCTTCGGCCTGCTCATCAGCCTCTTCCTCAGCTTCGTCTTCAACTTGAGCTTCAGCCTCTTCGTTAGCTTCTTCAACCTCTTCTTCAGCAGCACTATCTACTTCCTCCTCGTTGTCGTCCTCTTGCTGCTCCTGGTCCTCTTCATACTCGTCCTCCTGCTCTTGCTCCTGATCCTGATCCTGGTCCTGGTCCTGGTCCTGGTCCTGGTCCTGCTCCTGCTCCTGCTCCTGCTCCTGCTCCTGCTCCTGCTCCTGCTCCTCGTCTTGCTCTTGCTGCTGATCCTCGTCTTGCTCTTCATAGTCGCTATAAACAGAAGTGGGTGACTCTGGCTCTTCCTCCTGCTGCTGCATCTTTGACCTTAGCTTTGACTTTGGCTGCTGCGTCTTCATATTTATAGGATTTTAAAAATATATAATTTTATAGATCAAGTCAGATAAATTGTAATCAAAAATAATAATTGAAACGAAACGAAAATACAAAAAATGCAGCTCTCTCTTTCCCTAAGCCACCTGCCTCTTCCCAAACAAACACCCAAGCAGAAAAAATAACAAAAATAACAAGTGGACACGCGTTAAAAGAGAAAAAAAGGTGTTGGGCCCACACGCTCTTTCCCTCGCTTAATCCATTACTTAATCCGTCTTTAAAATTAAGGTGGCGCAATCTAGATCTTGACTTCCACTTCTGTTTCCAAAATCGGCTCGAAGTGTTCGAGGCACAAAACACCACCAGAAACCGGCAAGTCTGAAAATCCCACCACCATCTGTTGGTCACATTCCCTCTGTAGCATTTGGTCGATTTCGCGCGCAGCCTGTCTTCCCTCATTGATCGCCCATACAACCAGGCTCTGGCCGCGGCGGCAGTCACCAGCAGCGAACACACAGGGCACACTAGTTGCATACGACCCCTCTGCTGTTTTGACGTTCGACCGGGGCATGCGCTCGACGCAGAGCTCGTCCAGAACAGAATTCTCCGGGCCCAAAAAGCCCATGGCCAGAAACACCAGGTCGGCCTCAAAGACCTCCTCTGACCCAGCCACCTCCTGCATGGTCCACCCAGAATCACCCTTGGTCCACTCCACACGCACAGTCTCGATTCCTGTGACGCGGCCACTATTGGAATCACCACCGCTACTGCTGCTGCCAATAAAGCGCTTGGCCGAAATGCAGTACTGCCTAGGGTCGCTGCCCCAGTGCGCCACGACCTCCTCATGGCCATAGTCAATGCGGAAGGTGCGTGGGTACTGTGGCCATGGGTTATCCACGGCGCGCTCAGTGGGCGGCTTGGGCATCAGCTCAAAATTAACAACGCTCTGGGCACCCTGGCGCACGGCCGTGCCGATGCAGTCATTTCCGGTGTCGCCACCGCCAATGACCACCACGCGGCAGCCCTCGGCCGAAAAAGCACCCGGCTGGCCATCCAGCAGCCGCTTGGTGCTGGTGGTTAGGAAATCCATGGCATAATGGATGCCCTCCAGTTGGCGGCCGGGAATCGCCAGGTCGCGCGGCCACGTTGCGCCAGTAGCCAGCAACACTGCATCCGCACTCTGCAGCAGGTCTGCCGCTGGGCGGCCAGCGGTGCCAATGTGTGCGCCAGTGACAAAGACAACACCCTCGTCACGCATCTTGTCGACGCGCCGCGCCACCAGCTGCTTGTCCAGCTTCATGTTCGGAATGCCGTAGACGAGCAGCCCACCAATGCGGTCCTCACGCTCGTACACGGTGACCAGGTGGCCGGCGGAGTTCAGCTGCTCGGCTGCCGCCAAACCGGCTGGTCCTGACCCGACCACAGCTACACTCCGACCAGTTCTCAATGGGGGTGGCCTTGGCTGCATCCAGCCCATCTCCCACCCATGGTCAATAATGGCGGCCTCAATAGCCTTGATTGCCACAGGTTTTTCGCTAATCCCAGCCACACAGGCGCCCTCGCAGGGCGCCGGACACACGCGGCCGGTGAATTCTGGGAAATTATTTGTAGCCATCAGCCGCAAGAACGCGTCATGCCAACGGTCGCGGAACACAAGGTCATTCCACTTTGGCACAACATTGCCCAAAGGACAGCCGTCGCTGCTGGACTGGCAGAACGGAATGCCGCAGTCGATGCACCGCGATGCCTGAACTTGGAGCTGCGCCTTGGTCTGCCGCGCGCTGATCTCCTGCCAGTCCTTTGTGCGCGCGTGCGCTGGACGGTACGCGTCAGTACGCCGCCGGTACTTGGCAAACCCGCGCAGCTTGTCCAGCCGCTGGACGCGCTTGGCCAGCTGCGAGTCATCGACCATTGCATCCTCGATGTCCACCAGCGACGCCACCGTGTCTGCCAAGGCCGGCGGCAAAATGGTCTCTGTCTGTGTTTCTGCCTCCTTTTCTTTTTCGGCCTCTGCCTCGAGCACCCGGCGGTACTCATGCGGGTACACTTTGGTGAACTTGGGAAGCAGCTCATCAAAACGCTCGATAACGTTGCGTGCCTTAATGGACCCGGTCAATTCTGCGTGGCGCTCAACAGTGCGCCTCAGCCACCGCGCCTCCTCACCACCCTGCACCGCGACAAGGCCAACGGATTCCACATTGCACATTTTGTGCAGGTTACTTGCCAGCACGTAGGCGATACCGCCCGACATTCCGGCGGCAAAGTTGCGGCCGACATTGCCCAGGACGACAACGCGGCCGCCGGTCATGTACTCGCACCCGTGGTCGCCAACCCCCTCAACCACGGCCAGCGCGCCGGAGTTACGCACAGCAAACCGCTCTGCAGCCAAGCCGCAGATGAAGGCCTCGCCCGAGGTTGCACCAAAAAGGCACACGTTGCCGACGATTACGTTGTTGCTGGTGGCCGCGCCATCCAGGCCAATGACGTTGTTGTCGACATCAGAACTAGCGCGCTGTGGGTACACGGCTAGCCGGCCGCCAGACAGACCCTTGCCGACGTAGTCGTTGGCATCGCCCTCCAAGTCAATGGCAATGCCGGGCGCCAAAAATGCGCCAAGCGACTGGCCGGCCGATCCACGCAGCCGCAGCCGCACAGAGCCCTCGGCCAGACCCTCAGCGCCTTTGATGCACGATACATGGTACGACAGCAGAGTGCCGACCGCGCGGTCGGTGTTGTGCACATCAGTAGAGACATCCATGCGCTTGCCAGTCTGCAGCGCCTGCAGAAGCTGCGGCACTAGGCGCGCGTCCATGCGTTGCTTGATGCCATGGTCCTGCGCGCACTCAAAACGTGTTGCCGCGCCGGGACGCATGCTGTGCGCCGGCCGCAGCAGCGCGCTCAGATCAATGCCGACTGGTGTTGCGCCAGCGCGCTCTCGCAGGTGCTCGGAGCGGCCAACCATCTCGGCCACCGTGCGGAAACCCAGCGCAGCCATAAGCACGCGCAAGTCCTCGGCTAAATATTGGAAGAAATGCACGACGTGCTCGGGCAGCCCAGCAAACTTGCTGCGCAGTACTGGGTCCTGCGTAGCCACGCCGACGGCACAGCTGTTCTGGTGGCACCGTCGCAAGTACACGCAGCCGAGCGCCACCAACGGCGCCGTTGCAAACCCAAACTCCTCGGCGCCTAGCAATGCAGCCACAGCCACGTCGCGCGCAGTCTTCAGCTGCCCGTCGGCCTGCAGCACCACGCGGCCGCGCAGCGCATTGAGCACCAGCGTCTGGTGCGTCTCGGCCAGCCCGAGCTCCCATGGAAGCCCGGCGTACTTGATGCCAGTCCACCGCGCTGCGCCTGTGCCGCCATCGTGGCCGGCCACCAAAATGTGGTCGGCCAGCGCCTTGGCTACGCCTGCCGCCACCACGCCGACGCCGCTCTCGGACGCAAGCTTCACTGACACGCGCGCACGCGGGTTGGCGCTCTTCAGGTCGAAGATCAGTTGCTTGAGGTCTTCGATTGAGTAAATGTCGTGGTGTGGCGGCGGCGACACCAAAGTGACACCCGGGGTCGTGTGTCGCGTGCGTGCGATCGCCGTTGACACTTTGGTGCCGAGCAGCTCGCCGCCCTCGCCGGGCTTGGCGCCCTGCGCCATTTTAATTTGGAGCTCGTCGGCGTCCGCCAAGTACCGGCTCGTGACGCCGAACCGCCCCGACGCCACCTGTTTGATGGCTGACCGCGCACAGTCGCCGTTGGCCAGCGGCTGCGAGCGCCTGGCGTCCTCGCCACCTTCGCCCGAATTGCTCTTCCCACCGAGTCGGTTCATTGCCACGCCCAGCGCCGCGTGCGCCTCCATGGAAATTGACCCATAGGACATGGCGCCGGTGCAGAACCGCCGCACGATGGCCGTCCATGGCTCCACCTCGCTCACATCAATGGCCTGGCCGCCATGCAGCTCGAGTCGCCCGCGCAGCGTACTCTGCTCCATTGCGCGCTCCGCCGCGTCTGTGTACTGCCGCCAGGCATCGGCGTTCTGCCGCCGCACAGCATCCTGCAAGCTGCTGATCGTCTGCGGGATGTTGACGTGGCGTTGGCCACCGGCGCGCCACGCGTACTCGCCCTCGTCGCCCAATACGTGATGGCCGTACGCCCGGTGGTGCCGCACCAAGGCGGCCATGGCGAAGCCGCGCATGTCTGTGCCTCCAATGCGTGACACGGTACCGCGGAAGCACCGGTCAACGACGCCCTTGGCAACGCCGAGCGCCTCAAAGATCTGCGCGCCCTTGTAGGACTGCAGAGTGGAAATACCCATTTTGCTCATAACCTTGCGCATGCCATCGTCCACCGCATGCTGGAACCTTGCGACCAGCTCACCAATGGTGTAGTCTTGCAGGACATTCTCGCGGTGCAGCTTTGCCAGCACTTCGTACGCCATGTACGGGCAGATGGCGTCGGCCCCGTAGCCCAGTAGGACGCAGAAGTGGTGCGTTTCGCGCGCCTCGCCAGTCTCCACCATCAGTGCCACGCGCGCGCGCTGCCGCTGCGCAACCAAGTGGTGGTGCACGGCGCCCAGCGCCAGCAGCGCAGACACCGCTGCGCGTTTGTCGTCGGCCAGACGGTCGGACAGTATGATGACCCGGCACCCATCCTCGACAGCCTCTGTGGACTCTGCGCACGCACGGTCCAGCGCAGCCGCGTAGCCATCGATACCCAGCGCCGCATCAAAAGTAATGTCAATGGTCTTTGTAGTCCAGCTTGGGTACTTTGTGGCAGCCATGCAGCGGATGGCCGCGAGCTGCGGCAGCGTGAGAACCGGCGAGTCCAGCGACAGTCGGTGCGCTTGGTGCTCGGAGACCTGGAGGAGGTTTCTTTCGGGCCCGACGTGGCAGCGCAGAGACATGATAAGCTTCTCTCGAATCGGGTCGATTGGTGGGTTGGTCACTTGAGCGAACAACTGTCGCATGTACTCGTATGGTAGTCGCACCACCCGGGTATCCAGGCATGCCAGCACCGCATCATTGCCCATGGATCCCAGCGGCTCCTTGCCGTGCAGCGCCATCGGTCCCAGAATCAGATCGAGCTGCTCCGCTGAGTACCCGAACGCTGCCATCCGGCAGTCAGCTGACAGCGGAATATTGTCGATCAGAATATCGTCGCTGGTGCTCTCGAAGTGCTCAAGGCGGATTTGCTGCTGCTCTATCCACTGCGAAAATGGCCTCGTCCCCGCGATATTTTCCTTCATCAACTCGTCGTCCACCACAATGCCCAACTGCGTGTCCACCAGGAGCATCCTGCCGGGAATCAGCCTTCCTCTCTGCACGACCTTTTCTGGCGCAACACTCACCACCCCCACCTCTGACGCGCAGATCATTTGGTCGTCCCGGGTAATATAGTACCGGCAGGGCCGCAGCCCATTCCGGTCCAGCTGTGCGCCGCAGTACCTGCCATCGCTAAAGGCAAAAAGTGCAGGCCCGTCCCAGGGCTCCATAATACACGACGCCCATTCGTAGAACGAGCGCTTGGCCGCGGACATATGCGCGTCGTTTTGCCACGCCTCCGGAACCATCACCATTAGAGCCTCTGGTAATGAAAACGCCTGGCTGGCTGTGAGCAGCTCCAATACGTTGTTGAATGCCGCACTGTCCGACCCGGACTCGTCAATAATCGGGAACGCTGACTGGAGATCATCCGCAAACAAGTCCGACTTGAGCAGACCCTCTCGAGCTCGCATCCAGTTTTTGTTTCCACGCAGCGTATTGATCTCGCCGTTGTGCGCACACAGGCTGAACGGCTGTGCGCGCTCCCAGGACGGAAACGTATTGGTGCTGAATCTCGAATGCACCAAGGCAAAATGCGTTGAATACGTGGAATCTTTCAAATCTGCATAGTACTCAAACAGCTGCCATGGGCAAAACAGCCCCTTATACACCAGAGTTTGCGTATCCAGTGAGCAAAGATATCCGACCACGGGCCTGATGCGCTTTTTAATTAAAAACAGCATCCTATTCATTTCCACATCCCCGACCCACGCGCCCAAGCAAACAACCAGGGGCTGCATAACCCAAGGTTCGCCGCCGGCACTCACCGGGCCCAAACACTCTGAGAAAACAGGAGCCCGCCGCCAGCCAGCTACAATCAAACCAACATCGCGCACTATGGCTTCAAACCGCTTCTGCGCCCGTTGCCTCTCATCGCTATCCGTAGACATAAACACATTGCCCACAGCGTAGTGCCCATGCTCCATGGGTGCATTGATTCCCAAGATATGGAACGCCTTGGTTAAGAAGCCGTGTGGCATGGATGTCATTATTCCGGCGCCGTCGCCGTCGTGCTCGTGCGAGCCCGTGGCTCCACGGTGGCTCATATTGCAGAGGAGGGATTGGGAGTCAAGGAGGAGCGCGTGGGAGGAAATGCCCTTGATGTTGACTATGAACCCGACCCCGCAGGAATCGCGCTCGTTGGAGGGGTCGTAGAGGCCTTGTTTGGCCGGACACGCATCAGGCCATCCGGTCACCTCATTGTTATAATTTTGCTGCATATTTCGATGTCAAGAAAATTATTAGAAAATATAGATGTTAAAAAATTGGGCTAAAAGACGACAAAATTTTTCACTTTAAAAGAGAGCATTTGTCGCTGAGCTACTAAAATATATAGCTCATTTTTACATTTACTTCTCCGGCCCAGATCATTCTTTTTGTTAAAAAATTGTGCTATGATTTTTAATTATTTCATTGAAAAGTTCATCGCAGTATATTTGAAGCACATGTAAATTCTGGACCGTACTTTTAATATTATTTTCGTCATTCTTGCAATATTGTTGCTATCGATCGATTGATCATTTGATTGAATATGAAGATCTAGGAATCAGATTAATTTACTTTTGTATTAAATTCATGCTTTTTTTTGCAAACCAGATAGAAATTTGCATGGGATATCTTCTTATTCCCGACTTCTTGATCAACATTGATAAGATGGCATATATACAAGAACGTGTTGTAAAATAAACAATCGATACACACACATTGTAGTAATACTACTTGCAATTACATTGGGGGTGTTGTGAGTATGTGAAGTATTATGCCTTTAAGCAGTATTTCTCTTATCAACGCTCGATCGCGCCTATTTACATTTGTTATTTCTAAAGTTGGTTTCCTCTTTTAAATTCATTAGTTTTTAAAAAGCGGAAAATATAAGGGTTCCTCCCAACCGATCTTTTTAAATAAGAAATAAAATGGATGTTTAAAATAAGCCCTTCGTAGCTCTACCGTGTACACCAAACCTATTAAAAATCATTACTTTTTTCTCTAATACACCCCGTTGACGCTTTATAAAAAGAATAAACCTATTTAGCTAAAAAAAAAAGTATTCATAGCAATGCTTGCTCATTGGCTCACTCTTCCGATCGATTGCGCATTTGTATCCATCGATTGCGCCATGCATATATTTAATTGTGCAATACTCGGCACACATTATTCCTACTCTCATCCAAAATTTAAGTTGCACATATACTCCCTCCCACAATTCATTGGTTAGCATATTGTATTTTTCCAACTAAATGTATCCCAGTTGAACAAAAAAATGGAATTTACAAAATACTATAAAATAAACGGTTTTCTACCATCATTTCCAAACCAATCATCACCATCAACAACATTCCAACAACCAATACAATACTTTTACACTCCAAAACCCAGTATTAAGGACATCTATAATAAATAAAAATGCTCTCGCAAAATAACACTGAATTTGCCAATGCTGCTTGCGATATTAGCAACGCCAAGTGTGCATCGTGTGGTTCCAGAACCATATGACCAAGCACTGTCCTGTACATCCTTAGTTTCCTTCAATTGAACATACCTTGCATAATGTTATGTGTACTCTTTAGAATATCAAAAGTCGTACGTAAATACGTTGGGATATCTGGGACATGGTAAACACAATACAAAAGTTTAATTTTTCTATAGAAAATTATTTTTGTGTGTATATAAATAAAGCTTTATTATTGCCAATCTATGTTAGTTAACCGATTTATGCAAATATGCGTAAAAATTCTTCGAAATGCATCCTTGTCTTGGAGTTTTGTATTGTTGCATCATGGGACCAGCAGTTGAAGACAACAGAATGGATGTCGACAACAACAAACATGAGGTTGCTGCTCATCACAAAAACATTGACTTGCGACAACATTGGACATATACGGCGCAGCGTTCACTATTAACACAATTGGAATTGTATCCACGCTTGCAACTGTTTTCATAATAGCATGTTTGTGCCAAACAAATAAAAGGGATTCCAAGTCGGCGTATTGTTCTCCACCATAAGCGCCAGCAAGCGCATACAATGCAATATGCTTTAATTATCTTTAAAAAGAGAGATGGCACAACAAACAATCCATCATTTCTTGTGAATAAATCTTTTAATTTTCTTATACTACTATTACTTGAAATTTACCTATTTACAATGTTATCTTTGAAACCCCTCAGGGGGCCGCACCCAGGCCAGCGGCCCGGGCTGAGACCCCTTTGCGCACACAGGTACATCGGACAGATATAGGACTTCATCTGATGTCCTGATCCAACCACATTGATTGCAAAGCGGCGTAGTGATCATGATTGAACCTCTTTTTGCCAGATCCTGACAATAGTGGAAATTGATGCAATTTCGAGGTGCATCAAAATAGCATTTGTTTTGCTATTGTCGTTTGTTTTGATATTTGTCTACATATATGCGGCATGGGAGATGCCACGCACTTATCATAGTTTGCATTCAATATATACTAAGGTGTTCCTGCCATGAGGACGAGAACACCTTGGTTTTCAAATATATTAAATATTTAATTCCTTTTAACAGCACTCCCTGTGGCTGTTTAGTTCATAGTTACTGGCCTTGCTCTTACCACTCTCACAACACTATAAGAATTATTCATTAAAGGGTTTAGAGAAAATAGGAGTGTAACTGTTTGCATGTGCGGTTAAAGCATTAAGCAAAGTGGTGTGGTTATGATGGCTTAATCCAGATAGTCATTATTATAGTTGAAGGGTTTTAAATTTGCTTAATTATAATTAACTATTAACTAACAAGAACTTATTTTATCTGTGAGCTAACAACTACAAATATATGATTAACTTAATAATTTACCAATAAACTTGCCTGTATCAAACGCTTTATTTATACTATATTTTTATATTTTTTATCATAATATAGTTAATAAATAATTTATCTTTCATTAACTGGTTAAATTCTGTAGATACCCATTTTAAGTTATACCTTGCAATAGTTGGTATTCTAAACACT
Source organism: Kickxella alabastrina (assembly GCF_025024165.1). NCBI lineage: Eukaryota > Fungi > Kickxellomycota > Kickxellomycetes > Kickxellales > Kickxellaceae > Kickxella > Kickxella alabastrina. The sequence continues at coordinate 115,330 of NW_026251494.1, read as the reverse complement.
TGTATTGTAACTTTAGTGGTGTGTCATGTATTATGTGCCATTAGTTTTAGATATATTTTAAAAACTAATTTATTGTATTCAATCATTTGTCTTTTTGGTTATCACAGCTTTTATTGCTCAATGTTATTACAACGTTGCCGTCAGCAATAGTGTTGTTTTGAATTCTGGGTTTTAAATATTTTATTCAATTTTTCGGCATATTTTGAATTAGCATTATATGACCCGGGTATTGGCTGGCCATATTTTGGCGGTAACCTTGCAAGCTGATGGGCATTTTTGAGCAAAAATATTACAAAGCAGCAATTTTGGATTGATAAGTTTTTATTAAGCTTAATTTTGTTATTGAAGGTGATTTTGGTCAAAAGCTTTTAAATATAATATAAATAAATAATTAATACTTACCGGTAGCCGGCTTTGGGATAAAATATTTGCTTTTGTTAATAATAATAGTTAGTGTTTTATGTGCACATATTTGATCTGTTGATTTGAGTTTTTATTTAATTTGCTACAATATATAAAGTGGCAAGAACAATCATTTGCATTATATATTTTAGCAAACTTGATACATTAAATTTTAATTACTACCAATTCACATTCACAAACTCTTACATATTTAAATGTTGGTGTCTCAATAAAAGGTTTAAGTTCTTTTGTTTCAACAAGCTTTTAATGAATACCTTGAAAAGGTAACGGTTAGACAGGTGCCATTTAATAAAAATTGCTTAGAAATATTTTAAATTACAGGATTCTAACAAGCCATATTACATGTGCCTTAAAAATACTTTATTTAATATCCAGTACGTCATTGCATTATTAAAATATTGAATGCCAGTAGCCTTTACATATTTAGTCACACCTGAGCAGTAGATGCAACCAGCTGTCATTTTTAAAACTAGTAAAATATTTCCCCAGCTTACGCAGCTGCATAAATTTTGTACAAGTTGATAAGTTTAAAAGTGTGTATTAAATGCACAGCATATTAATGTCAGAAAAACAGGCGTATGCCCAACCTCATACTGTTATTTGCTTTTTAGCGAGAATGACTAACTCGGCAAATAGTTCCTCGTTAGCTCTGTTGGTTTAGAGCGTTCGACTTTTATCCAACATGTGGTGGGTTTGTCCCCACATATGGCGCAATTAACAGCAACGTTGTCAGCTAGTTGTGTTACGCAGCCCGAGATATGGATGTAGACGCTGAGGGCAAAATCATGAGACAGATTCTCGTCAGCTAACAGATGGATCTGATATGAGCCAAATTACAGGGGATCAAATTAGGCGCCACAATTGACATCCGACATATTGCCTATCCCGAAATAGATGTGTGGGCGCAAGAATACAGACATGCCATATCAGAGAGCCGGGTTATTTCATAAGGACCAGTTCTCGCGAACGGAGCACACAACTGCCAGTGGTGCCACAAAGACAACGAGATATATATAAGCGAGGCCGGCGATAATAGCACTTTAGAAACACTAGTAATAAAACCTTTATAATTTCACACCATTATTTAACACTATTACAGTAGTGCTCCCCACCCCCCTCTTACATAACAGTTGTTATTCCTTTTTATTTTTGCCCAAGCTGACTGCGCGCGTCAAAATTAAATAAATAATTGATCAAAACTAAAAACCAAATAAATCAACTTTGATTTACAGTGAATTTATTTACTTTCCTTCAATTTTGACAATATTGAATTTTGATAAACAAGAGGATGCAGCTAGCACTCTGTTATAGCTGTCATTATAATATAATATTTTAATTTCAAATAATAGTTATAATCATCATAATAGCTTTATTAAAATGTACTACAGCTTATTTGCTATCTATGCTTTGTGGTGCCCAACACACATTTCAAGCCACTATCTTCCTTTCAAGAATCAAGATCGCCCTCATGACCGCTATACACATTTCTGTATTGCTGGCTGACACCAAGAAAACCATGATGTTTACAGCGCTGCCCCTTTTTCAGTTCAGTTCAGTAAGTAATTTTTAAAACTTGAATATATAAAATTTAGACTCACATTTTTATAGAGCACGACATACTTTATGTAGTTCAATCCAAATTTAATTAACATAAATTCATCATGAACAAAAAAGAAGCAGAACATTAAATATGATTCTAGATTTTTTTGATCTCAAAGCTCCCCCAACGTAATCAACCCTCAAGCACCGATTCCACACGCTTAATCATGTCCTTAACCTTTGACTTGTGCACAACCAAGCAGCGCCTTGACGGAGCCAGCCCAGTATCCGCAAACGAATTGCGTGAGTCCGCCACGCGCTTCGACCTAGTGAACTTGTAATCAAACTTGATTCCAGCGAACTCCTCAATAAACTCATCCTCAGCATGCACAAAGGCGTCCAGCCCAACCTTACGGCCGCCACTCTCCAGCTCCTCCGTCTCCTTGTACATCGGTGCCAGGATCAAGTAATAATCAAAATTATACGGCTCGCCATCCTCCACCGCCCACTCCAGCTCCTCCATAAGCATTCGCAGCATTGGCGGAACAATCTGCGGCGGCATATTGACTACACGCTCGTTGAACAAAAGCCCAACCGTGTGTGATTCCAGAATCTCCCGCAGCTTCTCCCTTTTGGCGCCGGCCTTTTTCAGCAAATAAGCGGAGATCTGCTGCATGACCTTTGTCTCCTTATGGTGCTGCATATTGAGTACAGTGAACAGAGCGTAGGGTTCCCCGTTAGTTTCCATCTTGACCGTTGAGCCAATGGTTTTTTGGTCCAGGATGAGGTCAGCCAGTGCGCTGATATCAAAGTCCTCGGCATCATCGCCAAAGCCGCCCTGAAGAAGGCGTTTGAGTGAATGGAAGTCTTCGGGTTTGGGATCGAAGAACTCAAAGTCAATGTCGACGTGCTCGTTTTCACCAAGGGAGGTGTTGGAGTCGGAGCCCGAGTCAGAATTGTCTTGGCTGTCCGAACCATTGTTGTCGCTTTCTTCGCCCGAGGAGGAGGAGCTTGCGTCTACGCGCTTCCGCTTGTCCTTCTCCTCATCGCTGTTGTTGTGGTGCCTTTTACCCTTGCTGCTGCTGCTCATAAGTATTATTTTGCGAACGTGCGGGTTTTCGGGAGCGCTTATAAATTAGTCAATGAGACAAGGGGTTGATTTCGCAAAGAATAAAAAACAATGTTATAAGACCAACGAGTTGAAACAAACAGTAAACCACAAAAAGAATGGTAAAATAAATGCTAACAATCGACAACCTCCGAGAGAAAAAAATTATTTGTTTTGTCCATTTCTGTCATTCCCACTCATCTCTTTCTCTTTCTCTTGCTTTTTTTCTCGCTAACAATCCCTCCTTTCCTTATTTCCTTTTTCTATTTTTCCGTTTTCCTTATTCTTTTTCCTTATTATTTTCACCACCACCCGTCATCAATGAAGCCGCTTCTCTTTTTTGTGGTTCTAGCCTCCCTCCTCAGCCTTGTCCTTGCATGGGACAAGCTGGACCATGAGATTTTCGAGCTCTACGACGACATCAAGCAGCACGAGTCAACCACAGACTGGTACGACTTCCTCGCAATCAAGCCCAAAGCCACAGTCGACGAAATCAACAAAGCCTACCGCCAACTATCGAAAAAGTACCACCCGGACAAGCTCCAAAGGCTTCCAGCGTCCGCTGGCAAAGCGTCCAAGAAGCGGTTCCAGCGCATCGGGCTCGTCGTCAACATTCTGCGCGATGCGGAGTCGCGTAAGCGGTATAATTTCTTTCGCAAGAACGGCGTGCCAATGTGGCGTGGTACCGGGTATCTGTACAGCCGGTGGAGGCCTGGGTTTGGCACAGTGGTTGTAGGGCTTTTGATGTTTGTGTCTGGGATGCAGTTTTTGTTTCAGTGGTTGTCGTTCTGGCGCGCGCAGCAGAGGATTGAGGAGATTGAAGAGGAGAGCAAGAGGAATGGCGGAAAGGTTAAGCTGCGTCGCAAGCAGGATCGGCCCTTGGCTGATGGCGAGATGCCTGTGGAGGATAATGCCGCTTTGGTTAATACTGAGGGCGTCATTAATCCGTACACTGTGAAGCCGCCGGCTGTTCGCCGCCTGCTTATTGTTAGCTTGCCGGTCTGGATAGCCACCGAGGCCCTGGCCGCTGTGGGCCTTTACAAGAAGCCTGTGGTTGAGGATGCTAAAGTGGGGAATACGAGTGAGAGCGAAGATGACGAGCTGCGCGCCGCGATTGACAGCGCTGTGCAGTCTGCGGACGACTCGAGGGACGTGGCTGCTCATCAGAGACCCACCCCTGATCCAGAGGTCAGGGCCAAAAAGGCCGCCAAAAAGGCTGTCAAAACTGAGGCTCGCCGCCGCCGCACTCCAGTTGTCTAAGAGACCCGTAACTCTTTCTTTCAATTAGCTGCATTCTATATAAAAAATTCCTTGAATCCAATTTCATTCAAACTCATTTCCCACACTTTTTTTTCTTTCTTTTTTGCCAATTAAATGCCAAATCTTAATAAAAAGCAAAATATACCAGTAGCCACTCCTTTGTCCACAAAGCAAGAGACAAAGAGCGGCGGAAGTGCCGAAAATTCCACGAGAAGTAGCGCGAATTCGGGTCGCGGACGCCCACGCAGACTCCCTCCTCCCTCCGCCCCTTCTATTCCTACTCCTACTCCTACCCCTGCTTCTACTTCTGCTCCTGCTCCTGCTCATGCTTCTGCTCATACTCCTACTCGAGGCGCAATGGAAGCAGTTGGCAGGAGACTGACTGCTGGCACATATTCAAATTCAAATTCAAACACAATGCCGTCGCGCAATCGTCTGCCGAGGAGCAAACAGAAGGCAGCATCATCGGCGTCCGCTTCGACTGTGACAACACCCACGGTTGTTCCGCGCATTCTGGCCAGGCCAACAACAGCAGCTCAAAGCCAGAGCAAGAGCCAGACCCAGACCCAGAGTAAGAACCGGTCCGAACCGCCTGCTTCCGCCCCCACTTCTAACACCTCCCACCGCGCCTCCAATTTGTCTTTGATGACGGAGTCGCCGCGGCTGATGCGGAGAGACACCGAGCCAACCAGGGAGCCGCCTATGGAACCACCGACCCAGCGCCGTCACGTGTCGACAACACCTGCAGCTGCTGCCGCTGCCGCGACGCCCGCCACAACATCGCCGGCAGCAACTAAGCAGCAGACGCTCGACATTATCTCTTCATTCAAGCACATCCAGGACCAACCAAGGCCCAGCAGACTGACCCTCCTGGCGTCTTCAGGGAAACTCCTAGACACAGTGCTGCGGCGCAACCTCAGCACATTGCAGACCCGCACATGCATCGGAGCCATTGGCCGCACCAACTCGGGCAAGTCAACGGTCATGTCGGAGCTCTCCGGGAACAATATTTTTCCTGCCAACGGAATGACCCAGTGTGTCGATTTTTGGGTGACGCCGGCGCGTGTTTTGCTTTTGGACTCGCCACCGGTTTTAGCGCTGGCGGCTGCGGATAAGTGGCCGCGCAGGGACGGATCAATGTCGCGGCTGGCGACCGCGCGGCTACGCGACCTCCAGGTGTGCGCATTAATGCTGAATGTCTGCGATACGCTGGTGGTGGTTGTCAAGGCGCCGGCTGGCGCAGGGAAGGCGCAGCAACAGCAGCCAGAGAGGCAACGGCAGGTGGATGAGCGGTGCTTGGATCGCTCGTTGGTGAAGTTGATTAGGAACGCGAGGGATTTGGCTGCGACCATTCCTGGACTAAGCTCAGCGGCGACCCTGAATTCCCGGCAGGTGTCGCTGCATATTGTGGTCAATGGACATGCCAAGGTTGCCTCCAAGACTGTTGCTGATGCGTATGCGATAGGAACGGGTGTTGCTGTGTCTCGCGTTACGTTTTTGCCAACAAAGTCTGTGCTGAAACAGCAGCAGCAGCAGCAGCCGGGGCTGTTTGCTGATATTGCTGGCCGGTGGGCACAGAAGCCACAGTCTCCGCTGCTGCCGCTTTACCCGATTCCTGGTGGCGACGCTGCTGCGATATCCTCCCTGGTGTCTTCTTGGGACTCTCTTCTGGGCACATCGTTGCCCTTGATGTCTTTTGAAATGGCTGCGGAGGAGCTGAGGACAGATTTGATGGTGCGGAATAAACGAAACGAGATAGTTTGGCGGAGGGAGGAACCGGAGGGTGCGTGGATGGCTGGGTGTTTGAAAGCCTGGGATTTTATTCGAAGAGCAGATGTATTGTTTAGAGCTGCATTGGTGAGAGACGAGGATTTGGATTCAATGGATTTATGACGTTAAAAAAATGAAACGAAAAAATGAAAATGAAAAATTGTTAAATAGTAGCCCGAAGTCAAGTCTTCCTTTATTTCTTTTGATTGACAGGGCCTCCTTTTTTATTATTATTTCTGGGCTTGAGGAATTGGATATGTTATTGACAAATAACAAAATCATCCCATTTATTAAATATTCCCTATACAAGACTAGAGAAAAATATTTATTTCTTGTATACTGAACCTCTTCCTCTTTGTTTAATTTAATGACATATGCGTACTTTATAGCAAACGAACAAAAAACTAATAAATGTGTATATTTGATGTCTAATTTCTTCAAACCAGCTTGGTTTTTTGTTTAATTTTATTTCTTGTTCCATTATGTGATTTTTTCAAGTGAGGAATAGAAAAATTCAGCTGCCGTTGAATTAACACAAACAAGAAAATATTTGCCATACAATTTTTCCTTTTATTATTTATTTCATATACATATAAAAGAATATAATGTTTAAAAACCCCCATCCTTCCACTGCCTTGATACCTTTTCCCCCTCTTTTGCTCATCATCAATTAATGTAAAAAAAATAGCTGGCAGTCAGCTCCTTTCTCCTCTCCTCTTCTTTTAATTTTATTTATTTTTTTACTTTATATTTCTCTTTATATTTTCTTTTATAATGAATAAATTAGACAAGTTGGTGTATCAAGACTTTTCCTCTTTTTCTCCTTTTAATATATATTTTTCTTTATTTTACTCATTTTCGTTTGTGTTGACTGTGGGTGTTGATTTATTGATGATTTGGACATGAAGTAAGACCAGCAGTTTATAATTATTATTTATCCACTAATAAATTGGAAAGAGAGGGAGAGAGGGGGGAGGGGGAACAATTATAGAAATTGCATGTCAACAATAAAAAAATTGTATTTTGAATAAATGTATTTAAACTCGACCAAACGAACGCATAATCCTCAAATCCATTTTGCAACGCTAAATAATACAGTTTATTAATTCTCTCTCTCAGCAAAGCCTTTTATTTGTAATTAGTGTTCATCCAAAACCCCTCACCAAAACACCTCACTAAAAATGAACAGCTCTAATTACCCCTACAGTTATGAAAACAGCTACTACAGTCAGAACTCTACCCCAAGTCAATATCACTACCAGCCCAGCGTCTATGCATCTGGTAGGGATGCTCCACCAAGCGCCAGTATCTGCACTACTTGCACTATCCATGGATTGCCCTGTACCTGCCTGTAGTAAAAAACTAAAGCTATTTTCTTTCAGATCTTGTCGCCAACTCCTACATCTACATTTGCGCATACACTTATTAACACCCCCACCCCCATTGGCTGATTTGTACTCTTACGAAATAAAAAGTTTAAAATACTGCGCACGCACCATGCCCGACTCTATTTTTTTGAGTATTAGCAGCAGCAACAACAGCAGCAGCACCAGCAGCAGTACCAGCAGCGGTAGTAGTAGTACGGTAGACAGTGAATGGCCGGGGACGTTTTATTAAAAATCATTTAATAAGCAATTTAAATACCAGAATTGTAAGTGTATTGACAACCTTTTTTCTTTTTCTTATAATTATAGTTTTTTCCAAAATAAATTTTCAAATCAAAATACAAAATCAAAATACACACCCCCCACAATCTTATTGTTTTACATTATTAGTCACCTTTATAAAGTACATTCCTACATTAAATACAGTCTCCAATTTGATAATGTAAACAGAGAATATATATTGAGATTCAATCTTTGGGTTTATTACAGTTTTACACAATATCATAGCAAACGATATATGTTTTTATTTGCAACTAAAAATAATCGAGCATGTGATTAAAGGCATGTCTGCTAAATGAAAAAAGTAAGCATCTATTGCATGGATTGTCCAATTAATTCAAATATAATTCAATTTTCAGCTTGCATATATTGATTCCCAGTACCACTCAAGTGACCAAAACAAACAATTGAAATTATTTTCATTCACCCCAAGCAGTATTGTACAAAAAAATTATTTTGGCTACCCAAGAAAAAAAGTTTTACCATAACACCTATTTGTGTTTTAGCCAACATCCAGCAACATCAACGCAGTTATAATATATATTTTTTTCGGCGGCAGAGGTAGGGGGGCAGGGACAACAGGAACGATGGGGGCGCCAAGAGTGCAACAGGCATGGCCAAAACGGGCAGCAAACAATTGGCTTGAGCGCGCAACACGCGACTGCAACCCATACAGTGGGGCGCCAGACGGGCGGCTTGAGCCATCGTCGTCGGCAGCAGTAATGGAGGATCGCCAGAACCAGAGGTCTGAAGGAGCGAACTGGCAGGCGGTCATAGAAGTCGGTGAGAAAGAGCAGAAGTCGATAATCATGAGTGGATGTGCACTCCACAAGGTGGCCATCAGAAAAAGATGGCAACTGCTCTACGAAGGCTGCTAGAAATCGCGCTGCTCGGCGCAGATCGCGAAGGAGGAGGCGTCGGGAATATCACCGGCAACTTGACAACGGCACATGAGGATGGAGCGGCCGCCGTTGGAGCGCACGAGCGGGACGCCCAAGTGGCCATAGATCATGCAGAGACAGACTGCAGAGTTCAGAAAGTCGTGTCACAAGCTGGTCAGGGATTGGACCCGCGGCAAGATGAAGAGGGTAAAGCTCAGCGAGGATAGAGGGTCAAACCCAACACAATAAACTCTCATTAGTTCCGGGGGCTACGTTAGCTATTTTAGTTTTTGTAGCTCCTGTATGTGGTTGGAGTCAGACTTCGGTCCGGACTGAGGTCCGCCCAGGTGGTAGACAGTTTCGCCCATATTTATGTTGTCCTCATAAGGGGGTTAATAAAGCAACTTGAAAAAAAGATGTAATGTATTTTATTTTTTACCTGATTGGCTGGCAAAAATAAAATAATTATATTATCCTTTTTACGTATATCTACAAGCCATAAAAAATAATGGAAGGAGACAATATAAAATTTGAAAATATCGCTCGGTCGCGCAGTCAAAGTTTTGACAGTATCGACAGTATCGGAAGCAGCAATGACAGCGGCTCATCTACGAGTGATATTAAAATCAAAATCAATAACATTCAGGTGGATGAGGACGACCTATACGATGAAAACGCCGATAATGTTGACTCTGAATGGGTCGAACAGCAGCATCCAGGAACCACCGATGCAGTTCTTTCTTGTCCCATGTGCTTTACCCAAATATGCTTTGTTTGTCAACACCATACGCGGTACGAGGGTCAGTTTCGCGCTCTTTCAGTACAGCACTGTCGCGTGCTTGATGACCAGATTTACGTATATGGTAGGCGCGGATTGGAGGCTATTTTAGCTACTGTTGCTGAGGAAAAAAAGAAGGACTTGTACCGGCTGGTGGTTTGTGGAGAATGCGAGGCCAAGGTTGGCGTGGTGGATAGCGAGGACATTTATCATTTGTTCCATGTATTGACACAGGTGTAAATGGATTTTGTAATTTCCAGACACTTATAGCAAATTCTAGATTTTTAAGCGGGGGATTTAAACCACCATTTGTTCTTCTAGAATAGAATCCTCCTCTTTTCTTAGAACCAATTTTATAGTGTAATAAATATTTTTTTAGTACTGCTGCTGTTTTCTAGTATCTTTTGTTGTATTTTAAAATAAATTAATAAATGAAATAAAACTCCCTGCTGCGCACAACCCCTGCCACAGCCACTTTACCACCACGCCCGCCAGCACCACCAGCTGCCATTGCCGAATATCTTCATAACAGCGACAATATCAGAAACAAAAACAGCAGCAATGGTGTGTGCACTCACTGTACGAGAAGCAGGGCTAAACCAATTTTATTTAATGCCTACTTGCCATTCTTGGGCATTACCATGTATTGGTTGATTGCGATCAACTGATTAACTGGTCTTGGCTGTTTAGTCACAAACAATAAATCAAGAAGTCAGACAGTGACCAAAGCAATATGGTTTCTTTTTTACCGTTAACAGTGCATAGCACTTATTTATTAAATACACTTTATATAATAATAGTTTATCTACATGTTCATAAAACGTTTTATCATCCTAGTTTTTCTAACACCATAGGCAAGCAGTTTTTTGCAGGCCATTATCTGCAACCTCGCCGACTTCACATGCGATAAAGACCACCTGGTCGACGTTGTAAAGCGTATGCATGAATTCTGCCAAGCGAGCAGTAATTGGCAAAATATTTTATTTTTATCTGATATGTAAATAAATAAACAGAGCATATTTATATTTACCATTATTATAATATCTTGGCACTAAAGCAAAAAGGCTACTTTTTCTATTTGCAGCTTTATGCTTTGCCTTTGTGGCTTTATACATTTGGAAAGGGTATGGAAGCTATGCAAAAAAGACTTTATATTTTTGTAACTGGGGTTTTTTTAACCCTTTTATAAGGCTTAAATTTTACAAAGTACGCCCAGATGCTTTTACAAGAGCTGATTCTTTGTAACTCAATAAGCTTGGTTTTACATGAAAGATGTGTAAAAACATTGATACCGACTTTATAAATTATATTTAAAAATATCATTATTGTATTATAATATGTGGTGCCCAACCACATTTCAAGCCACTATTTTCCTTTTCAATAATTAAGATCGCCCTCATGGCCGCTATACACATTTTTGCTCATGATGTTTACAGCGCTGCCCCTTTTTTCAGTTCAGTAAGTAATTTGTAAGACTTTAATATATAAAATTTAGACCACATTTTTATAGAGCACGGCATAATAAACAAATGTATCTATTTTTACTATTTTTAAAGAAACAAAGACTAATAGCCAAGTAGTTTTATTTTTTAAAATAAAGTATCTGCATAATAATTTGTTTTACAAATAAAATACAAATATACATAAGCATTCAGTAGCACTACATGTAGTTACATAGTATTATAAGTAGTTTTAAAATTTTACATTTTTCACTATTTTCAAATTAATTCATTCAACTTTTTTTTATTTTTTATTTTTTATGCCCATCAGTGTGGAGGCCCTACTCGGCCTCTGCAAAATGCACTGTCCTATTTTCTGCCAGTTTTATGCAAGCATATTGTCACTGTCTACTGTGCTACAACAACCACATACGAGCTCACACAGTATGTCTTTTTACAAGAGCTGGATAATGAGGGCTTTAATATCACCAACCATCTAAATGCAGAGGTGATAAAAAACAAACCATGCGGCAACAACTTATCAACTGCAAACGGCAAACTCGTCAACAAGTATAAGTACACGTTCGTCAAGAAAACCAAGTTTGAGTACCCACATCTCATTAGTGCGGCCTTTGTTGCTAATTATGATGGTACGACAATCCTCGCAGCATATAAATAACATATGTCTCATCAGCACTTTAACCAGAAGTTGAAACATATGGTCAACATAGTACTTGACATAAAGGAAAGGACTAAACGGCAATACGAGATTCTTAAGAGTGAGGATAGCAATACCGAAAAAATACAATAATCCATTAGTAAGGAGATCAGAGTTCCAGCGGGCAAGGTGAAGTGAGCTCTGCTGTGTGCTGAGACCAGCAAGTTAATTGACACCAAGCAGATTCCAGACCCTATTCTCTGCGACAGGATGGCACACCTAATTGAGAGCTTCTTTGGCGCATACATTAAAGACTACATTTTTGGCAGCAAGGGACTAAAGTATGACTCTGTGGCTAATACAGTAAAGCACTTTGGAGCCTTTGTTGGGATGTTCCACTCTTTAAAGCTCAACAAGGCTGTGAAGACAATTTTCCTATTTCTGATGAAGATGTCTATTGTACCAGGTTTTACTACGCTCGACAAGACCCATTAGTGCACGGTGTATTCTGTCTATCGCAAAGAGCCGACTTAAAGCGCTACACATGGAGAAGCTTTGCCTAGATATCAAGATTCCCGAGACTCCACATCTAAAAGACCTCAAAGACAAGTCACCAAAATAAATTTGGTCACTCTTTTGTGATATTTCATGTTAGCCATTCTCGCTCAATTTTCAAAAGGACAAAAAACCCCATAGGTTTGGTGGCATTATCCGTACTGATATGGCATTGCAATTATCGTATTACTAGATTCACCTGTCAACACACAGGGGAAGAGGATCAAGGCAGAGAGGATTGTATGGTCTAAGAAGGTTTCTAATGACACTGACAACGGCAACAACAATGACGACAACAACAGCAACAGCAATGACAGAAAACTTTCCAATGGTGTGCCCCCACAGTAAGAAGGCTCCTCCCCAAATATATTGATAATTTGTCAAAAAAATGGCATTCATGATATTGTTGACAGATCAGTTCTCTGTGATACCGGTTGACGGGATATGCTTTATTGTCTGGGCATAACAGCATTACAAAAGGGTTAGAGGAGACTTCCACCATACCAAAAATTTTGAGGCTAATAAAAATTATGAACATGTATTTCATCGGATCCATGAAAACGCAAAAAAAATATTCCAGCTTGGCCCACAAAGCTCGCCAAGGCGAAAACAAATGGTTGGTATACATCTGTTGAGGATGCCGAGCATGCGCTCAACCACCCTGGCTCCAGCACACTTGGTTGCAAGTTATATGTTGAGTACCTCCTTGAGCGCTGTAAAGGTAATTTTGTATTGGGAAAACATTATCATAACACATAGACCCTCGGCAAGAGTCGGAAACATGACGGCAGCAGCTGAACTGACCCCTTGCACCGCAAGCTCCATTATCTTTCATTTGTTAACAGAAAGCGCGCCGATGTCGAACTCGTAAAATCTTTACGTGCAAAATTTGGACCATATCCGGTCCCAATTCTTGGTAATTGGACCCCAGGCATGGACCCGTCACCATGAGCCAATTTGTGGCAAGGGGTTGCGAGAAATGCTAGTAGGTCAGGAATCCACTGTTTACTTGATCAACGAGTATTAGACCTCAACGTTTTTCCGGCATGTGAGAGCAGGATGGAGAAATTCCACAAAATTGATGATCCTCGTCTGAAGAATTCCAAGCACAAGCACCACGTCGCAATGGCAGCAGCAGCATTTAATTTCGTCGCAGCTGCAACCACTTCAGCCGCTGATTCTGTCGCAGCAGCCACAGCTTTTTCCATTGCAACTAAAGCTGCTGCTGCCGACGCCGCATCTTTTACAGAAAAGCACAGCAGAGTTGCAACCAGTGGGTGCCTATTTGCCCACATTCTGCCGATATCATCCGGTGGATAGGGGAGGAAAAGGGCTGGTCGCGGGGGCAAAATCGAGCGTAAAATCAGACAGAGGATACGCGACGAGTTGGCCGCACAGCAGCACCAGGAGTAGAAACAGCAGCAGCAGCAGCAGCAGCAGGTAGCTGCAACAGGCGTGGATATAATTCTGGCAGTAGAAAAACCTCGCCAAATTTTGTGCCACGGCTTGCTCCAGTGCACAATGGAAGACTGCCTGCAAACCTTCAGGGTCGACGGAACCAAGATCAAGGATGGCGAAAAGCGCCATCAGCAGACGGAAGCGGAGTCATGACGCGGCTGCGATGTTGACCTTTCACATCATTCTTAATGCTCTGCTTACAGCCAATCTCCTCCCGTTTCTTGCGCGAAAAGGCATCTTCAGAGTTGGCTGAGCCCAAGTGAGTCTACAGTGATGCTCAATCAAGCTCAAGCCCAAGCCAAGACCAAGCGTGTGCGCAAAATACATGTCCTGTTCTTCTCTTCAAAGAAGCAAGGAACTGGATAATATCGATACACATAGTGGTCGTCGATTGCCATAGTTTCTAAACACGTTAGGTTGGTAGCTAATCCATATAGGGAAGGATGTCGGTTTGCAGGATACTTGTAGCCTCATTTTTTCTTTGGTGAGACTGATAATTAAAATTCAATATATAAATGAAGGAGTGGGAAAATATAGATAGAAAAACCTGACAAAATAAAGCAAAAGTTTGGGGCTACTCCTCGTAACACTGTCGCCGCTGCTCCCGAGCGAGAAAAAAAGAGCTAAAAAGGGGTCTGGCGCCCTTTTTTACACTGGCAAAGGAGAATAACAAAAGCCAAGAGAAAGAAGAGACTATAAACCGGGGGAGCATTAGCAGCATCCATTGTTGTTCTGCTGCAAGTTCTGGGCCTGTCCCAGGTTAACCTGCTTCTTCTGCTGCTGCTGCTGGACATTCGACGAGCCCATTCTATCCTTAATCTGCTTAGCCATGGTCAAAAAGGCAGTCTCAACGTTAGTCGAGTTCTTCGCCGAGGTCTCCAAAAAGTGAATAGATAATTGCTTGGCAAACTCCTCCGCAGCCGTATAATTAACCTGGCGACTGTCCTCCAAATCGCACTTGTTGCCCACCAGCAGCTTGTTCACGCCCTCCGACGCATACCGGTCAATCTCCTGTAGCCACTGCTTCACATTGTTGAAGGTTTCGTTGTCAGTCACGTCGTAGACAACAATGATGCCGTGTGCTCCGCGGTAGTATGAGGACGTGATTGTGCGGAACCGCTCCTGTCCTGCCGTGTCCCAGATTTGAAGCTTCACTGTCTTGCCCTCCAATTCGATTGTGCGGATTTTGAAATCCACTCCGATTGTCGAGATGTAGCTCTCCGTGTAAGTGTCGTCGGCGAAACGCAGCAAAAGGCACGACTTGCCTACTCCAGAGTCGCCAATGAGCAACAGCTTGAACAAGTAATCGCTACAATGAAATTTAAAGCGGGTGGAGAAAACGTCATTATTGTTGGTGAATAGTGCGAATAAAAGGCAGTGGTTTTTTTCCGCGAGTGTGTTTAAGCGTGGACTCGATTGTGCACTTACTATTCGGGATTCATAGTTTGAATAAGAAGAAAAGTAAAAATAAAGTGAGTTATTAAAAAGTAAACTCGATTGAGGAATATATGTAGCTTGTTGAATTGAAGAGCAGATGATAGAACAAGGTAAAAATATATAAAAGTAGTATAAATTCCAAATGTAGAGAAAGAAACGAAAAAAGAGCAGTGCCCACCGAGAGGTCACCCCCCCCTCACACACAAAACGCACAGTTGCCAATCGTTCAGCTGCCCAACTTGCCAGCGAAGGAAGCAATTTCTCCGCCTTTTCTTTTCTTTTTTTTCCTGCTGGCTCGCCCAGCCCAAAGCGTCATCATCATCACCTGCCAATGGGATTTCCAAGATTAAATTACGCGGGGATTGAATCTACATCACGTGCAAGACCTAATCCAGGCTGTGGCAAACGTCATTCTAAAATTGCTGCGCATTCCTGTTCAGAAAAGAAAGAATGCTAGTGCGTTTGCCATGATGTACTAAGAGTTGGACACATTATGTGTGAACGTTGTTGCTGGCTGACAAAAAACCTCGCCTGCAATTTTAAAGCAAAAAATTGGCCCGAACCAAAGCTTTGTATAGGAAAAAGCCTGTACTGCAAAACTAGCAGCCATCCACTTTGCTGCTTTTGAATTTCGGCGCCTATCGCAGAGCCCAGCCCGATGATGTCATATGGCCTCATGTACCGGCTCTGCTGCCAACAGCCATGAAGATCAAAAATAGAAAAAAAGACATTGATGGCTTTTATGCAGATATCGATTAACCCGGATGTTTGAACAAGACAAAAGCACAGCGGCGTTCTTCCAAATTGCCTGTTGCCCCGAATTGCCATCGGCAAGGCAAAGCAAAGCAACGCAAAGCAAAGCAACGCAAAGCAAAGCAACGCAAAGCAAAGCAAACCATCACGCACACGTTTTTAATATGCTTTTGTGCCTATTTTAGGCCTGCTCTAAATCCCGGCTTTCTTCATTTGTGGGCTGCATTTTTCGGCTTAACCCCTTTCCCCCTTCCCCCTTACAAAAACTTTATTTTTATGCTGTTGCCGTGTCTTCCAATCGCATTACGTCATTCCGCATCGACTGGAAAAATGAGAGAAATGCGCTTGAAGCCAATCTCATGTGAGAAATGGAGAAAAATCCAAGCACTTCCCAAAACTGATTTTATATCTTTGTGTGGAAGAGAGAAAAAAGAAGAATAAAAAGAAAAAGGTAGCAGATAATAAGTCGGTCGAAAATATATTTCCATCCGAAAAACAAAAAATTATTTGTGCTGGTGCAGCAATGTAATGATGATGAGAGGTGGTTTAGAAGAAGAAAAGGAGGACACATAAATAGCCAACCCTGTTCCATCACCCCTTTTTTCTTTCTTTCTCTCAAGGTTTTACATAAAAAAAGCAACTGTCGCTCTTATTATTGTACCTCTTTATTAGCTCTCACTTGCTCGCTTTCTCCTCTTCCTTATTTTCTCCGCCCAATAACTCCATACCTCCTTATATTTTCCATTGCCTTTCTTCAAAAAAAACACCCCACCCCCCTATTGATATCAAACATGGCGGACAATACTCGGCCAGTGTCCTGCAATATAGAGAGCTTTGGTACCACATCAAATAATCGACAGAACAATATCTCCCACGATGGCAGCGGCGACAAAACATCATCCAACACAAATGGGTTTTACTCGCGGGGACGGCCTCGTAGCAACAGCAACGGCAGTAGTAGTGGCGGCAGTGGCATCAGCAGCATCCACATGGGAAGCAGTAGCATTAAGGGCAGCAGCATAGACAACAGTAGCAATAGTAGAGACCCTGCGCGAACTTCCATATACAACAATGTGCTCGATAATAAGCATAGGTTTACGCAGGATAACTATGAGTGCGCTTTTTGTAGTATTGAGGCAGAAACGTTTCAGGGTATGCTCAAGCATATTGCGAGGGATCATCCTTGGTACGATTTGACTATCCACCAAAATATCCGCTAAAGGATTACATAAAAGAAATTATTGTCCTCAGCACTTTCTTTTTTTTTCTACTGTTCACAATGTGTATATAAGTGGGCATCACTTTTTTCTCTTTTTTCTTGCATTCGTCTTTCACATCTATCATCACCCAAATATCTCATTTTCTCAATTGATATAATAAAAAAAGTACCATGATATAAAAAACATTTTGATTTTGATTTTGATTGGTTTTGTATTTTGTTTTTGTTTTTGTTTTGTTTGCGAATGCACAGATGCATTGTACAAGGACAGTGAGTTCACATTTGTCGTTTTTTCTTTGTTGTGTATTGCTCATTATATAATAGCGCATTCCAGTTTCAATTTTCCGCTGTTGTTATGCATGTACAACCTGTACCGAGCAGCAATATTATGCCCATATAAATGTAAAAAAAAATTAAACACGTGTTGCTGTCAGCCTGTGCCTTGCATCTTGAAGCAGCAGCAGTAGCAGCAGCAGTACAATGCAGAATGTCAATGACACCGTCGATGATAACGCTCGCTGCTTGAATAAAAAAATTTTGTCGGCCAAGAAGTACCTTTGAAAATGAAAATGTCCGAAACATTGTATGTAAATGCAAATCTATCCATTTATTCGTAATCACATATTGGCCATCCCAAAACAAAAAAAAAGAAAGAAAGAAAAAAACCAATTTTATTTATTCAAGAGAGAGGCCGGTTCAAATACCCGCCCTTCGCGGCCAACGGACAATGGTTGTGTTTGTCCCCCACCATTCAGGCATTTTAGTGCCAGCAAAAAACCCAAACTGCAAGATACCCGAAATAGCCAACCCCGAGTCCAACCCAGCCGACAACGAAAACGCATACCTCTGCCACCAAGTATTGCGATACTTATGCAGTATATAATTAAACACAACGCAGCCAATAAACCAATTGACCACGCTCGCCGCAGGCATCGGCGGCATTGCGCCAGCAATCGACATAGCCACAGGAATATTGACATACTTCCAGGCGCTTCCGGGATATCTCCGTTGAAGGTACCATACGGGGATGGGGAGCAAGGCACCGATAAAAAACATGTAGAGCATTGGGTGGTAGGGGCTGGATGACCCAAGAGTTTGCCGGGCCCGATGAGCCCCCAGAGCACGGATGCAGAGTAAAAGGTGTTGGCGGAAATACACGTGAATGGGTAGCCCTCGGGTGTGCAGATGTTCTTGACCGAGTTCATCAGCCAGTACGCCACGGCCAGCTCAATGAACGATGCTAAGAGGGTGCCGGCGAGCTGCACGATGAACATATGCCGCGGCGGAATCTTCATGTAGTGGCCCAGTTTGAGGTCGCCCACAAGGTTGAGCGCCTGCACCATGGTGATGTACCCATACACCTTGAATGTCACGTTGGCGATCGGGTTACCGGGCATGCCGTAGCCAATGATAAACTCGGTGATGATGTTTAATCCGGGTTGCTGGTTCGAAATGGCCGTGATTATGCCAATCGGAATGGTGAACACAAAGGGTACAATGATCGATAGGATTACCCAGTACCAGGGCATCATATGGTAAACCTCGCAGACAACAATAGACGTGGAGAACGTAATGACAAACAAGGTAATGTACCACCAGTGCGGCACTTCATCGTAGCTGCGCATCATCTTCATGTGCACGTCCTCGTCCATGTTGCGCGACTCGCGCATGCGCTGGTAGATCTCGGGCCCGTAATGCAAGCCAATGTACACAAGCAGAGTGATGATTGCCGCAAACCCAATTCCGTACGAGATGGCAAACTGGAATGTCATACGCACCGGCCCGTACTCTGCGTACTTGGCCTCATCAAGGTTCTGGTCCAAAGTCATGATCTGGCTAATGTCGTAGGCTGATCCGTTAATCTTGTACAGGTGCGCTGTGTATATGGGCAGGTTGCCGGTGCCCCAGGTGTTTGTGTAGTAGCCGATGGGCGTGATTATCCACATTAGAATGACAAAGCCGGTGAAAAGGTTGCAGGCCATCGCCCACGGGTATGCAATCGGCGACCCCATGTTAGACGAGATTGTCGACCAGTCCAGCGTAAAGTTCATCACGCCCAGGCCGTTATACGCGTCACTGAGCTGATGCACAATAACGTTGTTGGGCGCAATATAGCACATGATGGCAATGTAGCTGAGCGCGGGCGCAATAAAGTTAGGCACAAAGTACCAGAAAAAGCTGATTGTGAAACACATCCAGAACATTTTTGTGCGCGTCATCCGGCTGCCAAAGTTCTGGATCTCGTGGAAGGTGCGGAACAAGGTGACGCTGATCAGAGTGGATGGCCAGATCATCGCTGCTGGGTACACGAGGAACTTTCTTGTCAGGCCGGCAAAACTGTACCCCATCATCTGCGATGTCAGTATGAACAGCAGGCTGGCAATAAAGCCCAGGTCGCTCTTGTACCAGATCTTCTTAATCGTCACTACGTCGATCGCATATGGTGAGCCTGACGATGCCGTGGCAAAGATGGATACCAGTACGTGCTCCTTAATATTGAACGCCCCCGGGTTCATCGTCCATTCCCAGCCGAACGTGTGAAACTTTCTGGTCGGCAATGTGCGCGACATTACGTAGCCTGCAGGAAACGCCAGCAGCTGCACGACGGAGCCGCCCAGCGAGAGCTGGTTCTGGCGGTAGAAGAAAAACTGGTTGACAAAGCTCAGAATGCAGGTAAATATGATTCCTAGCACCCAGACCCGAACGTCAAAGAGTACATGGACGGATTATCCTTGTTGGAGACCGAGCAGCGCACAACCTCGAATGGCGAGTCATCTTCGTCGTCAGCTAATATCTGCTGGCCACCATCGGCTTTTTCGTCTATCAGCCGCTGCTGCTCATCCTTCTCCAAATCATGCTTGTTTCCGAGCTTCGTGCCGAGGCCAAGCTCAGCATCCTCGGGTGGTGCTCTGTTGTCGTCTGCAAAGTAAAAACCGGGCTGTGGTGCTCTTTATTGTCAATGGCGGTGCTTGGTGTGTTTAGTTGTGGCAGCAGGACGTCTGTAAAGTTCGCGTCAGTCGGCGAAATATCTGGCGGCGACAACGATGACGAAGACAATGGCGGCTGGGCTCTGGCCATCCCGTCAGATGTCTTTGTCATTGGATATTATGCAAATATGATGGTGCTGCTAGCAATTCAATCAACCAGTCAAGCCAGTCGGAGTTTTTGTACGAAAAAATGCGTGGTTAATCAATGGATGGAAAAATGAAAATGAAAAGTGTGAAATATGAAATATAATATGTAGAATTCTGTTGGGTGTTCTTTTGACAGGCAATATCAAGTAAAAAAAGAGTTTGAACACTCAAAACGTTGCTTCGTCAACGCTGAACTTTTAACGTTGTTATTGCTTTTTTCAACTGCTCACTCGAAAGATCTATCGAGCAAAAAAATGATAAGAACAAGCCTCTTGATATAAAAAGAAGACAATGCAACAGTGCAACAGTGCAACAATGCAAAACAAGTCAAACAATTAATATGACCAAAAAAATATGAGGCGTATGAAAAGATAAAATGATTTTTTTGAGTCGAACGGAAGAATACCAACAAACTAAGATAAAATGGTCTTTTCGAGCCAGAAAAAAATGTGGTAAGGTAAAGAATAAGGAGAGGGTGCAGGTGAGATAAAGATAAAAAGTGAGAAAAAAATCTGTGAATGGAGATTGTGGTGCTTGAAGCTTACTACTTTTTTGTGATTGAATGGCTGCAGGAATGCTGCTGTCTGCAATTACAGAGTATACGTGTGTCTGTGTTTTATGTGTTTTTTTGTGGGGAGCAGAGGTGACAAAATGGGGGAAGTGGGGAATGATATAAAAAATTAGGCAAAAAATGACAGTAAGGAAAAATATAGATATTCGAGGTGTTTTCAACCCTCCCCCAAATTATGTGGCCACACCATTATATATGTGTGAATAAGCTGGTAGTGGAGGATATTCGATAAAGAAGGAAAAGAACAGAGTACCGGGTTAGGTATCAATACAGTTGTTTTAAACATGGAACAATGACCATGCTGACATGTGTATATTTTTCATTATTCATTTATTCACCATTTTAATTTTCAAAGTCAAGAGCCATGGGTGGATGTATCCTCCTCCTTATCTACCACCCCCAATCACGGGAACTGCAGATCCAGTCAAAGCAGTTACTGAAATTAAGTGTTATCTAAAATTCATATTTCAAAAAAAAGTAAGCGAGCAAAAGTGTGTATTTAATAAAGAGAAAGAATAAAAAACAAAACATTTTTTTATTTAAATACCAAACATGCCCCTGAATCATTCATGGTCTTCCTTGTAGTCAGCATCCCTATCAGAGTGCGTTTCAGATCTGGCCAAACTAGCTTCGGGCGATTCCACAGCCCCCTCATTATCTTTGGCATCCACATTGTGCGCAGCATCCTCGTCACCCTCAATACTAGCGGCGTGATCCTCAGCTATAGCTGGGTTCTCCCCTTCCTCACCCTCTCATCTTCAGCACCAGCATCCGAACGCGGTGAGCGCGGCGAGTGCTGGGGCAGTGGCGAGCGCGACCGGCTATGCGCAGGTAAGGGAGAGCGCGAGCGACTACTGCACCTTGCAGGCAACGGCGACGGCGATCTGCGCCTCAGCGGCAAGGGCGAGCGCGACCGACCATGGGAGAGATCGCGACCACGCGGCGACATCGACGGAGAGCGCTGGTGGCTCCTACTGCGTCTCCTCTCGCGACTATTATACTGACGATCAGCGGAACCACGCCTATCGCGGCTGCGGCTGCGGCTGCGGCTGCGGCTGCGGCTGTGGTGACGACGGCTGTGGCGGCTGGGCGAGCGAGAGCGAGAACGAGAGCGCGAACGGGGACGTCTGGTGCCACCGTTATCATATCTCCACGCGCGGGCTGGTGGCCGCTTGGCCCATTGCACGGATATGCGGTGGTTGCCGACGTATTGTCCATGCAGGCGGTCATAGGCATCTGCTGCGTCGCGCGAGTCTTCGTACTCGACAAAAGCAAAACTACAAGTGCACATATGTTATATGTCATAAAAGCCAAGTGGCTTGTTAAATTCGATATATATGTGGAGTTGACGAGACACAAGCAGTGGCAGTGGAAGAAAAAAAGCAGACTTGCCCATTTTTTCCCTCGGGCCAACATTGGAAGGGAACAAATGCAATATAATTAAAAATTTATCAATAGTATAAAAATAAATAAAAATAAATCACAATCTCGAAGAGGGGGGCTGTCGAAAGTCTTTAGTGTATGCGAGATTGAGTGCGAAATCGATGTTGCGGGGGAACGAGCGAACGAGTTTAACAAAGGTATAAAAGTTTCGTCGATTTCAAATAAAAAAACGTTATTTAGCGTGTATGTGTCGCGCGATGTCGTCGGCGGCGCATTCGAATATAACGAGGATAAATAGAAAATTTACAAGTTAGCTGGCTAGGAGGGGAAGAAAGAGGGAGGAAAAAAAGCTTTGTTAAAAAAGATGACAGAACAAAATGCATATTGGTACTTACGGAGTGCCGTCCCGACGACCGCTAGGAATATCGCATCGAACGAGTCGACCATAGCTATTTAGTAAAAGTAAGAGGACCAGGGTGGAATGCAAAGCTGAAATTTAGTAAGCGCGTAATATTATTTATTGCTTCTGTCCTGGTTTTAGGAATTGGACTTGCTTTTTCAAATTTAATAAAGGCTTTTTTATTTTCCGCTTGTGGCTGGAATATAAGAAGCACCATTAACAAACGTACCGTTCAAACGCGTGGGCAACATCGCGGGCGCGAGTGTCACGAGAGAAACCAGAAACGTGGAGAATTCGCTTTCCCATCGTCAAAGTTAAATGCTGTTTTTTTAAGAATTGCTGATAAAAATTGGATGTTACAAAAAAAAGAATTTATAGAGAAAAGTGTGTCGTCAGAAGAATAAAGAATAAAATAAAAGAGAAATAAAAAAGAAAAAAAGCTGACCAAGAAAAAAGAGACCAAAAATGGATTGAGAATGTAAAGCCTATTTGCGTATGTTTTCGTCTTCTCTAAAAAAATGGAGGCAAACCCCCCCCCCCCAAAGAAAAATGCTAAGATTGCTTTCGATTCGTGTCCTCCAAACAAAAGATACAATAAACTAAAAAGATTAAATGGTTAAGTAATTTTGTGATTAAAACGTTGATTTGATTTTTCCTGCTTGCTTTTTCTTTTTTTTGAGGGGGGGACATACAAACAGAACGTGTAACTTGGCGTAATCAAATGCTGTGATTACGCCATCCTCCAGAATATATTTGGGCGGGCGCAAAAGGTCAGGCATTCAGAAAACTCCGCCCAACCTCTGCTACAAATAAAAAGAATGGAAAAGAAGGCTTATTCAACTTTTTTTCTTTTCTTTTCTTTTTTTATACAACTGCATTTTTTCTTTAAATTTTTTTGTGTGCTAGTTATTTATTTATATAATCATCTTAAAGTTACTACGCTTTTTTAACATTATGGCGCAGCAAAGACCTCAACTTCCACCGGGCTTTATTGAGCAATTCGACACTGTTCATCAGCTCCCCTACTACGTCGACACAGCCACTCGGCAGTCGCACTGGCAGATTCCAGCGTATGCGTACGCCAACCAAGCGCGCCAAGCCGCTGCTTCATCCTACGGTTCCTTGTCACCTAATCCACAGCAGCAGCAACAGCAGCAATATCATCAGCAAAACCCGTATCAGCAGCAGCAAGGTCCGCCCCAGCATTACCAGCAACAGCAACCCCCTTACCAGCAGCAGCAATGGCAGCAGGGTCATCCTCCTCAGGGATATTACCAACAAGAGAATTACCAACAGCAACAGCCGCCACAGCAAGGGTACTACCAGCAAGGATACTATCAGCAGCAACAGCAGCAGCAGCCTCAGACAATTGTTGTTCAGGATTCGCAGCCGCAGAAAAAGCAGGGCTTTATGAGCAAGCACCCGTTAATGGCCGGGTTAGCCGCCGGTGCAGTTGGGGCCTACGCTATTAACGAGTTCCAGGAGCACCAGGAGGAGAAGCGGGAGGAGGCGTTTGAAGAGGGCAGAAATGAGGGCTATACTGAAGGATATGGCGAAGGTTTGGACGACGCTGGCGATTACGACTTTTGAATGAACAAGAATGAATTTATTTATCTTTTTCCATGTTCCTTTCATTAATGGACATTGAATTATGCATCAATACTGGTTGTATATTCTGGACATATATTTCCCATGTCCGCTCGCTAGCCCCCCCCCCCTGAACAAAAATATTTTATTTCTTTAAACACAGCTGCAGTCACTTTGAGATAAACAAAAAAGATAGGGTTGGGTTAGGTTGGGGTTGATGCACGCACTATACCAACCATCAGCCATCGGCATCGGCAGCAAAAACGCCAGCGCCGGTCGCTGTGCATGTGGATTTGTACACACACAAAAGTAAATTAAAAACAACAAACACCATCCCGTTTATTTTACTTGTGCCTGTCAGTGATAATGAAACACAGGACTTATCAGGTGCTTAGCAAATAAAAAAGCATGTACTAGATGCCGAATGCACAGAAAGGAAAATTCCAAATCAAAAGCCAAGCACAGCACAGCCAAGCTAAGAAAAGGAGGCTTACATTCAATCATTTCACAATGAACCCACAAAAAAGGGGAGAAATCAGCTCATTTTCTGGCTGTTTATTTTCCGAAAGCCGCGTGATAAGAGCAAACACTGTCCTTTCTCGGATTACAGTCAAGCGTCATTGCTCGCAATACATTTCAGAAAAGAAATGGGAAAAAAGAATATAAAGAAAAGCAACCAAGAAAGTAAAATTGCAAATAGTGCAACCTTACACACAAGCTTCTCTGTTTTCTGTTTCTCTTTGGTTTTTCTTTTTCACAATTTATTATTTATTTCTTCAGCACACGCAAAAACAAGCAAAACTGCTCTTTATTGTCCGCCCTTCCACTCATCAACACCACTCAAGATGGACTTTGCCATTTATCCTCTGTACAAATCAATTTTCACTCGCCGAGAGAGCCTCGAGGCCCAGCAGCGGGCCGAGTACGAGGCCAGGGAGGCTGATCGGCTCCATCGCGAGCGCATCAGAGAATTAAAGTACAAAAAAGTCACTGAGTGCTCTATCTGGATCCCGTCGAGATTACGCCTACATAAGCGCTCAAATAAGACAATGACGCTGGTACCGAACCAATGCCCCCGACAACAATCAAATGGGCCGCTGACTCTTGATCAACCATAAGCCTACAGTCTTTTGCTTCTTGTTCCTTTTTCTTAACCTTTATTTTTATTCTCTGTATTATATTATTTTATCCTTAAATAAATTAAATTATTTCCCATGTTTTTTCGTTTTAATGGTTAAGCTGCAGGAGCCACCTGAATGATTTTATCTTGCTCAAGGCCGAGTAGTATGCAAATGAAAATGGGTGTGTAATAGTGACAAAAAAGAAAATGGCAAGAATAAACACTGCACCTCGCAGACATGCACGCATATTATCCAAAAGAAAAGTTCGAGTGACCTTGTTAAATTAGTTGCTTACACACGACTGCTGGCATAAATGTACACCCTCATGAGAACGTAATGCTGTGGAAATCATATGCGAGTGCAAGCACATCCTGCATAAAAATGATATTGGTGCCAAATAAAATTCACAAAAATAAAATCCCAGCGTACTTAAATCTCAGTTCAGTTTTTTATTTTTACTTGTTCAATTTTGCACAGTATATTTGCCAGTAATCAAAAAATCAACAGCCATCCTGTGGCCCGTGCGAATAAACGAATGAGTGAATGAGCGAGTGGCAGTGGAGATTGAGTGGGCTTAAGAGATGTAATAAGGTTTTACTTTTAAAAAGCCACGTCTTCACACCGATTTTACAATGCCAGCCAAAACGCGCGTTGTTTGGATGATGGACGCATATCACATGTCAAAGTGTCATCTGTGCATTATTTTCATCACGTTGTTTTTATACAATTATTACTTTTCCATTGTTCATGATATCAGATGTTGCTGCGACATGTGCACATTTTTATTTTTGGAAAATGCCTATGCACAATTACAATGTACGCATAATAAAAACTGGAGAACATTAAAAAATAAATGACTCTAGAGTATAAAAGAGATAGTCTACACTTTCATTTTCCCTTTTTCTTTCTCGTCTCTCTACCGCTTCTCAAATTCTTCCATTAGCCATATCGCTTCACCCTCAGCCCCAGCCTCCAATTTATACGCATTTTCGTCCAATCTACTTCCTAATTCGCCCTTTTCCTGAAATCCCTCCCTTTTTTATTTCGCACACCTAAACATTTCATTACTCGCACTCAGCTTGGCACTCCTCTTTCATTCACATATCTTTCTCACCAATCTCACACCGCACGACAAACCGCCCAATCTTCCCTACACACGCCAGCTCCTTGTCTTCCAGCAATCTGACTATTTGCAGCCGATTTGACCCCTTCCTGTCTCTCGATAACACCATTTCCCACACCACAACCTTCCATTTTTTGACTACTACCACATTTTTACACAAAGCTCCTACCTTTAATCATGAATTAACGAATAATAAATATCAATCTGAAAAAAACCCACTTTGAAATTATAGCAAAAGAAAATATTTGAAATTTGTGATAAAAATAGAGGTAATTAAGTACATATGGTTAAATATATTCCTCGCTCTCGTCGCATATTTCTTCGAGAGTTTTGCCTTTAGTCTCTGGAATCCAGAAAGTGACAACGAATCCAATCATCATGAACAACCCAAAGATCTGCAGCAGCCGGTTAATCCACGCGTTTTTGCCGCCAATATCCGTGAGTTGCAAGAACCCGCCCTGCGCGACAATAGCTCCAAGCTTACCCGAAGCCGCAGCAATTCCATGAGCAGTCGAGCGGAACCTCGTAGGAAACACTTCACCGGGGATGACAAAAGTAGTGACGTTGGGGCCAAAGTTTTGGAACAGCTGCGCAAGTGAAAAAAGAAAGATGAACGCTCCAGATGATTTGCCCAGGATTTGGTGGTATCCGAATCCAAGGATGAGGTAGAGAATAGTGAGTGCACCAAATCCAATCAACTGGATTTTTTTCCGTCCAATTCTCTCTATGGTGAATACAGAGATCCAGTATCCAGGCACGGATCCGAGATATTGATGATAATGTTGCCGAGACAATTCCGGATAATGAACTTTGACGGTTTGTCTGTGGATATGTTCCCGGCAAACCCAATGGCGCCAATGACAATGGAGCTGTTGAGGTTGATGCCGTAGAACGCAACGTCAAGAGCAAACCATGCGATTGATGTGCCCAGAAGAACCTTCATGTGTTTCCACTCACCAAAGTACTGCCCAAACGACTTGAGCTGCCGCGGTCTTCTAGCTTCCTCTAGGGCTAAAGATGCAGACAAGGTTTGGCCAATACCCTGCTCTGCAAATGAGGGACTTTCCGCAGCTTCGTTTGCATCCTCTGGTGAAACAAGCAGTTTTTCATTCTCAGAGCCTGCGGTTATCAAACTGGCGCCGAATCGTTGTTGTTTAAGCGCTGGAAACGGTCCGATTCCTTCATAGTCAGGCGCCAGTACAAAGTGGCCACGCCAGGAATACAGCCGACGCCAATGATAATGCGCCAGACGTAGTCTAGGTACATGACATCGCGGTTAATGCTTTGGAGGAAACATGCGGTGACAATGATGGAGATGATCGGGGCGAGGACGTTGCCAAAGCCTTGGAAGGCAAATACTGCTGCCATCATTTTGCCGCGGTTATGCACGCTCGAGTGCTCGGAGACAATCGTTGCGGTCAAGGGGTAATCGCCTCCAATGCCAATCCAAGGAGTACGCGCCAGATGAAGAGAACGATGAAGACATTGAAGCCCCTGACCATGGTGCTGGAGAACGCTGAAGCGACGGTCGTTATGATGGCGATCATAAGGCTAGCCGCGTATACTGTTGTCCGTCCAACCTTGTCGCCCAGGCGGCCCATGACCAGCTGGCCGAGCAGACAACCGATCTGAACAGCGATCTTAATCAGAGTATCCCACTTCTTGGGCACTGTTTCTTCTCGCTGCCCACGGCGTCATTGTAGTACACGAAACCCAAGATCATCGCAACAATGTTAATGGCAAACATATCGTAGGCGTCGTTGAGGAAGGCAATGCCGCAGACGGTCAGCTTTTTTATCTTGTCCCAGTTTGCTTTTGATGTGTGGTCGAGTTGAGAAAGCTCATACTGGCGCTGCAATAAGTCTTGGTCGGCTTCGATGTTATCAGTGGTGATTGCGTTTTCGTTCTTTTTGTCTTCGGAGAGTATGCCGGAGGAGATACTTGGCGGCTCTGAGACCTGCCATTCCGCTTGGATTTCGGGAACCATGGATGTGGGTAGCACACCGGTCGACATGACGGGGATAAAAAAATATATATACCTTGTTAATAAAATTTTTGGGGGGTTACTAAATTTATGTTGTGATATAAAATGAAAAAGGGGGCGAGTGTGAATATGAGTGTGTTTTTTCTAGAAAATAAAATTTTAATTTTAAAATATACAATTGCAATCCGAGGGTGGGGCTGGGCCAGCCTCTATACAACTTAAGCAAATGAACAAAAGAAAAGTTGTAAAATCCAGACAAAATGATGCAAAATGATGCTCCTCTCCCTCCACACACACGCGCACCATTCCAGCCCCTGATCTAACTTCACACCAAGCAGGGAACATTCGCTTGCATGAAAATAAAATAGTTGAGAAAATAAGAATTATTAGTTACGATAATACATACGCTTAATCAGCCACTTTACAATGCGCATGCGTGGCCTCCCCAGAGGTTACCAACTGTGATTAAATCATTATTCAATGAGTTAATCATACTTTATCTGGCGCAGTACCAGTTGCAATTTAAACTTTATTTTTTTACAACCGTCAAAGCCGCTTTTAAAGTATGAGATGTAAGACAGTACAAATTATAAAGCTAAAAAGTAGTTTGTCAAAAATCATTTATTTTCGTTTGTTATTTTATATAAAGACAAGCATTAGTACAAAAATCGAGGTGCAAAGGCAAAACAGAAGTAAACGAGAAATGACTGCATGTGCAGTCAACCAAAAGCAAGTGAATTTCCTGCTCACTTATTTGTGCTGTGAAATTATCCGTTAGTTTCAATTGCAGAATGGGTATAAAATGATGATGTGGGTGGCCCCTGCTCAACCTAATCCTCATCTTTTCCAGATAGTTATTTTCATTCACTAGTTTTATATTCATTACTTATATAAAAATTCCAACGCTTTAAAAATGGTGACAATCAACTACAAGGTTAACCGCAGAGATTCTAAACGTTTTGACCAAGGCACCGTTGAAATATCCGAAACGTGTAATGTAGGGGAGTTGACCGACGCTGTTCACAAATCAGTTAATTACGGATGCGCTGTTCTTGTGCAATTTAAAGGCAAAAAAAACTGTCAAAAGACACAATTATTTTATCTTCTATGATTGTCATCGTCATGCCTGAAGGACATTATAGTAAAACTGATTTTATACCTCAGGAAAACGAGGTCTTTACCATATATGCTAAAAATTAATAAATATAAATTTTGTTAACTTTAAATACCTTATTGGTAGCACATAATTATTATGCTTAACAGTGGCGACATTATTCTTGCTTTTGTCAGCCAAACACCCAAATTATACTGAGCAAAAAAAACCACAGAATTACAAACCTCTGACCAATTCATTTCACATCTTTAGCATTGTGTGTGGTGCCCAACACACATTCCAAGCCACTACCTTCTTTTTCAAGCATCAAGATTGCCCTCATGGCTGCTATACACATTTCTGTTATTTCTGGCCGACATCAAGGAACAACATTATATTCACAGCACTGCCCACACACTGATGTCCCCTTATGTAATTCCTTAAGTAATCCTTGATATATAAAAATCTATCAGTTTAGACCCACATTTTTCTAGAGCGTTACATTGTGCGCTGTACCCGTGTTGTTTTGTTTTACTCGCATCTAGTTTTATTTTTAAATTTTATGTACGAGAAATACAAAATATTTATAAATAAAACTAAGCCTTCTAAAGAAACGGAAGCTTACACACTCGAGTGCTTTGTTAAACCTAGATACAGTCCACATGCTTTTAAATAATTCACAATGACTCGCCATGGTATACTTTTTGCATGTTTTTGAACAACTCGTGCTCATTTTTTCGCTGCAGTCATGCCAAACACTATTTTATGCTAATGTGACGCAAAAATAAAAATAGAAATAGAAAATGGAGTGACCTGCCTTTGTATTTTTTAAAAACGTCAAGCTTTAAAAAAATAAGGACAAAATCGCTGCTCATTTTAGCCGTCATTTGAGTTTTTGCCAATAAATAGGGTGTCTGCCATTTGTGTAGAAAGCCGCCAGTACACTAAGCATGTGGCCTTGTTGCTCTATTTATAACTTGCTTCTATTTCAAACTTTGGTTTTATGGTAGGTGCAAGAAGATAAAACAAACATAATGCTTGAGTGTCCAGTCAAGCAGGTAATAAATTCTGAGCTTTACTTGGTTGCTTGACTGTACACTTGAACAATATATTTGCGCTCTTTATTATGAGAGGTATAAAAAGCAGAGTTGGGGCAGTACTTTTTTGTTTTATTTTATTTTACCAACCACCACCTCGACCTTTTGCATTAACAATATATTTTTAAAGCTTATATTCAATACTTTGACAACAATGCCAGATTTCCAATATTTAGTTAAAAAAAAGGGCTCCAATTCCTTAATTAATAAATCTGTTTCAATTCCTCTTAATTCAGCCTTGCGGGCATGGCTAAGGCTATTTATGATAATGAAAACCAAAAATACGTTGTTATTGTCAAGACCAAAGTTAATTACAAGCAATCATTAAAATTATCCGCGTTTCCAAATGATCTAGTGGTAGTTGTTATTCATAAAGATGAGTACACAAATAAATTAAAAGAAAGGTATGCCGACGCGTGCGTAAGATATACTTCAGATGGTTTATATAAACGTGAATAAGCAGCATAATAATTGATAAATTAAAATATTGGTGTTGCTATTTAGCAAATATTTGTGTTTACACTCTAGCAACTATTTATATTTAGTTTGTATATGTTTTAACTTGTAACTGAGGTTAACAAACTAACATTTTTTGTTTTTTGTTTGCATTTATTGCAGTTAGTGGTTTAATCAATACATCCAGAATTATCTATTTTGTCAAAAGATGCTAATAAATTAACATTTTCAAATAGCTGCTAGCTCAGATTCAGCGCCTTTTCCAAATTCCTGCCTTTCTTCCTTTTTTAAGTAAACATTTTATCATAGAAAATATGTGGGAGTAATCATTAAATAATTAGTATAATTGTGCTTTTTAATACAAAGACAATACCACCAGCAAACAGCCAAAAGCAAGAGCAAAAACAAGTACTCAATTTGATTTCTTTTGATTTATGCTCCTTTGTATCTTTCTGTAACTGCCGCCGCCTCTCAGTTAAGTCAGGACACAAAACAAGACAAGAAAACAAACAAGCCGCGAGCAAGAGCAAGCACCGGCACCGGCCCCAGTACCGGACTGAGTGTCTAAAGGGCTAAAAAAAGCCAGCATCCCAATTCCTTGTTATTTTCAGTCTGCAATGGTGCTGAAGAATAGGCGTGGGTACAGGGCGCGCTGAATACCAGCCATTTTATAGTACTTTCCAATAAATAAAACCCCAAAACCCCAATCTAAAATATTTGAACCCCCGAAATTGTGTATGGAATCGCTCTACAGAATCACTATGGAATTGTTCAATGGAAAATTCATTTTTTAATTCAGGGAATGTCGAGAAACTTCATGCTTTAGGTGCTAAAACCAAATTGTTTACCCTTCCTCAAAAAAGGAGTAATTATATTTTTAGACAGACAAAAAAATAGAAAAATGACTATTTCACCACTCCACATTTTTCATTGTGCAAAGTTGGAACTTTCAGTCATACTGGCAAGCGGGCCATTCATATTTTTCCTACTTTATTAACCGTTGTTTTTGTATCAGCTTTAGCAATGGAAGTATAATTATTTAGATGAGAAAACGGGTTGCCATTTTATTTTCTGTTATCTAATTTCTTTTATTTGACAGCTCATTATCAAAAATAACTATTTTTTGGTACCATTCTATAACCGCTAAACCTGGGGTTTTATGAGGCAGGCAAAAATCGCTTGGAAAGAAATTGACATGCCCCCAAATGCCTCAGTTAAGGGTATGGCAGTTGAAATATACACAAGCAGAACAATAAACAGTGTGTTATTATAGTTAAGTCAGGAGATAGAAAAACAATAACTGAATACACAAAGGCATCTGAAGAAAATCTGTATTTTATTGTGATAAAAAAGAGCTTTTTATAGACAAGGAGCGTAAGAAATATGTTGGCGCATATATTATAGAAAAAGATGACTAAGCAGTGTACGGGGAAAAAAATATGGCAAGCTATATTACAGCCTAGTTATGTCCATGTATCGTTATCAAGGAGTACATTAAAGCACTTGACAAATAATTTGTATTGTCTTAATTGCAACGTATACTTTTACAGCCATTTATTTTAAGTTTTCCACTTTTTTTAGTTGAATATAGTTTTAAAAAGCAAAGCATATCCTGTTATTATTCTCACCAATCAATTTTTAAAAAGTATTTGTTAGGTTTGGTTTGGTTAGGGTTGGTGTTGGTGTTGTCCATTTTGGAATAAAAATGGCTGCGTATCTACTTGTGAGAGAGAAAATCAAGTGGTTTCCTTGCTGCGCACCCACTTGTGCCCCCCCCCCACCCCCACAACACCTATATAAAATAAGCGAAATAAATAATAGAAAATAAAGTGACGCAACTACATCATTTCTATTTTACAAAGACTAGCTCAAATGACGTATGTCAACCAAAATAACACCAACCCATTTTTTACTAGAATGAATATTTGACCAAGTTGAGTGAGTATTCCTTCACATTAACTATTAGACTGCGGTCTTTATAAATCTCCCCCAATGGTACACCCTGTGTTTTCAAAACATAAATGATAAAGTCGTGTTTTTTTATTTAATTGCCTATTAGACCAATATTGCTTGAGCTGAAATGATAAAAAAAGTAGTATATAAAGTTGAATGTTTATCCTCCCCTCTCCACTCTATATTTTATTTTCTCATTGCATTCCAATAATTCACTCTTTATTATAAATTTTTTTAAAAAAAATTATATACTACAACGCATCAATTGACATGGCAATACACACCTATCGCTACGCTACAGTCAAACAGGGATGGTTTTGTGAGTATATAGCTACTGAGTTTAAAGTAATTAAACTTCCTCAAAAGATCACCGTAATGGCTTTGGCTATTGAAATCTACAAATATATGAAGAGCGAGTGCGTCGTTATAGTTGAATTATCCGGCAATAAAAAAGTATCCTGGAATACCCCGCATCCGCAAATGGCCTCGTTGTTATTACCATGAGTAAAACCGATTTTACCGACAAGGAACGTAAGAAGCATACTGGCGCATATGTGATAGAAAATGATGAACAAACAAAGTATGAAACTCTGTAACCAGTCATCATAATTGCAAAAAAACTCTGCTAGAATGTCAGTCAAAAATAAAAAAATAGATATTGTATTTTTATTATTTTTTACATAATGAATAAACTAGACGATTATAAACTCAGTAGTACTCCTCGCTTTCGTCGCAAATTTCCTCAAGAGTCTTGCCCTTAGTCTCCGGGATCCAGAAAGTGACAGCAAACCCAAGCAACATGAACAGCGCAAAGATCTGAATCAACCTATCAATAAACTCATTCTTTCCTCCACGATCCTTCAACTGCATGAACCCGCCCTGCGCGATAATAGCTCCAAGCTTACCCGAAGCCGCAGCAATTCCATGAGCGGTCGAGCGGAACCTCGTAGGAAACACTTCACCGGGGATGACAAAAGTAGTGACGTTGGGGCCAAAGTTTTGGAACAGCTGCGCGAGAGTGAATAGGACGATGAAGCCAGCGACGGATCTGTCGAGAATCTGGTGGTAGGCGAAGCCGATAACAATATAGAGAACGGTGAGCGCGCCAAAGCCCATTAGCTGCATGGTCTTGCGGCCCATCTTTTCAATCGTGAATACGGCAATCCAGTATCCAGGAACGGATCCGAGAATATTGATGATAATGTTGCCGAGACAATTCCGGATAATGAACTTTGAGGGCTTGTCATTGTGGATGTCGCCGGCGAACCCAATGGCGTCAATAACAATGGAGCTGTTGAGGTTGATGCCGTAGAATGCACGTCAAGAGCAAACCACGCGATTGATGTGCCCAGAAGAACCTTCATGTGTTCCACTCACCAAAGTACTGCCCAAATGATTCGCACGACGAACCTTGCTCACCGTAGCAGGGGACGCCCGTTCTTGCAGCTCGTCGGGGGTCTCGACATGAGATTCGTAATCTCCGTTCTCGTTGAATTGCCGCTTAGCCAGGAGCTTCTCTGTCTGCATTTCCTCGTCCGCATTGGCGGCAGCAGCCTTGGCAGTCTCCAGCTGGAAGCGCTTAGAATCCTCCATAGTCAGACGCCAGTACAAAGTGGCCACGCCAGGAACACACCCGATACCGATAATAATGCGCCAGACGTAGTCCAGATACTCGACATCGCGGTCAATGCTGTTTTTGAAACACGCTGTGACGATAATGCCCACGATCGGGGCTAGAACATTTCCGAAGCCCTGGCATGAGAATACCGCGGAGATCATTTTGCCGCGGTTATGCACGCTCGAGTACTCGGAGACAATCGTTGCGGTCAGGGGTAATCGCCTCCAATGCCGAATCCAAGGAGTACGCGCCAGATGAAGAGAACGATGAAGACGTTGAAGCCCTTGACCATGTTGCTGGAGAACGCCGAAGCGATGGTCGTTATGATGGCGATCATAAGGCTAGCCGATACACTGTTGTCCGTCCAATCTTGTCGCCCAGGCGGCCCATGACCAGCTGGCCGAGCAGACAACCGATCTGAACAGCATCTTAATCAGAGTATCCCACTTCTTGGGCACTGTGTTCTGCTCGTTGCCCTCGACGTCATGGTAGTACACGAAACCCAAGATCATCGCAACAATGTTAATGGCAAACATATCGTAGGCGTCGTTAAGGAAGGCTACGCCGCAGACTGTCAGTTCTTGATCATCTCCCAATTGAGTTTTGTCTCACCGTCGAGTTCCTCGAGTTCCTGCTGGCGGCGCAGGAGATCTCGATCCCGCTCATCGATGTCCAGTCAGGCTGGTACTGCGGCTTCTCTATCTCGACAATATCCGACCCGCTGTTTGTGTTTTGAAAGCCCATTTGTGTGCGTGAAAAGAAGAAAAAAGTATAAAAAAAAGAAAAGGAAAGTTTAAGAGAAATATAAAACAAAAAAATGTGGAGGATGTAAAATTGACGGACAGCTAGTGAGAAGTAACGAAGCGCTTCTTGAGGACACGGGCCTTTAGAATATAAATAGCCGTACAGACACGGGCAATAAATATGAAGAATCGAATGGAAAACTAGCTTTTGTTCTTGAACAATGGCGATGTCAATGGAATAAAATACAAGTTAAAAATATGATTAAACTATTGTTCCAATGTAGAACAAAATAAAAGAATGAAGAAAGTAGTGCAAAGGAATTGCTAAAAGGAAGGAAAATTGGACAAGACACACGTTCTATATTCTTTTTTGTATTACCCCGCAGTGCACTACGGTTGGTTTATATATGTTTGGAGAGCGGAGGTAAATGGCCCGGGAGTATAAAAAAAACTTGACTGCTCATTTTTCTGTACGCTCAAAATGACCACCACCTCCCCTCTCTCCCCGCGCCAGCATTGCGCCCAGAGGGGGAAGTTAATGTGAGGTAGTGCAAGGAAAAGCAACTGAACTATTATTTTCTACCAGTGCTTTTTTCAGTCAATCAGCCTGCAAATTGACACAAAGAGGGAGGGAGGGGGGGGGGCGAATGGGTGGGTGAATGTCAACTTCGGACATTTTACTGGTGGAGGAGGGGGGGAAGGAGGGATAAAAAAATTATAGAGTTGATAGTGCCGAAGGTGGGACACAGTCAGCCCGAGTTCATAATTTTTTATCTTCACTACAAAAAGCAAAAAAATTGATATCTAAAATAAAAAATTATCCAACACTTTATTTTTGTTCTTTTTGCTCAATCGGGACTACGCAAACCTGAATTGATATGTAAAAAAGTTTTGTCTCACGGGCTGAAATCCGCCTTTTAAAATATCCAATCGCAGGTTATATTCAGTTAGTCGTGGTTGGTTTCTCTCACCCCATTGGTGGTTCTCAATAATATGCACAAAATAAAGTGCGAAAAAGACTAATTTGGGCATAAAAGCCAACAGACAATAGGCAAAACTCCATCTTGCATAGCATTTTTTTCTTTCCTTTTTTTTATTGCCGGATCATCTTTATTGGGCATCTGATCGTGCATGCATATAGTGGAATTTTTTTATGTCGAGTGAGCCAATATCTCTGTCCACGTGTACCCAATGTTTAAAAACCCACAGTGGCTATGCGCCCACTGGATACAAAAACCTGATAATGGAATTCTTTCGCCGTATTCTTATTTCTTTTTTTCCACTACAAGCACATAGATCGACGCACTTTAGTGGTATTTGGGAACTCCATCACACATATGAATAAAAGAAGGTGCATGTGCGTAGTTTGTCGACATCGGTTGGTCGTAGATGTTATATTTCGTAATTGTACATTAATATTTTTCAATGGAATATTCGGGGCAGATGAAAAAATAGGTGTGTTTCCGAACAAGTAGTCCAATGCAGATGAACGTGAAAAAAGGAAGAGTAATAGATAAAAGTGGCGGCATCTTAAAGCAAGTTTTTTTTTTCCAAAATATAATTTATAAAATTAATGTCGCAATTGTGCATCAAACAATAACATTTTGTCTGAAATGTATACATGATGTATACATATAACATATTGCAAATACATATGATGTCAACTAGCATTTATTATATGCAGGAAGGATTATCCCAAGCTAGTCATTTTGCATCTAAAATTTTTTATTTAACAAACATTGTTTAAATCATAAAAAAT
Organism: Kickxella alabastrina; assembly: GCF_025024165.1. Classification (NCBI taxonomy): domain Eukaryota; kingdom Fungi; phylum Kickxellomycota; class Kickxellomycetes; order Kickxellales; family Kickxellaceae; genus Kickxella; species Kickxella alabastrina. The sequence goes on along the minus strand of NW_026251494.1, from coordinate 78,366 downwards.
TCAACAACAACAAAATTAGCGCTTGCGGCGCTGACGCAGCACCTGACCAGACCCATGGAATTTATTTCCAGCATCATCCTTTGCATCATCCTTATTTTCAGCACCTGGAGGCAGTACCGCAGGGTACCCAAAGAATAAAGTCCCAAGCGGCAAATCCAACGGCACCGGTTCCCCAGCCCCATCGTCCGTATCAACCTTCTCAGCCTGCACATCGCCAGCATACGACTTTGCGCCCGAATTCTCCTCGCCCCCCTTCAGCCTACTTCCAGTGCCTCTGAAGGCCGCAAACCGGCTATTCTCCCTTTCTCCTTGGCTTCTCCTCCTTGATCTTAATATCCCGCGCCATACTGCTGCCGCCCTTGCCGTCCTTTATTACGCTGCCGGCGGATGATGACCCGGCCCTGGTGGGCTCAATGTATCCGATGGGAGGCGCAAAGTCCACGCTGAGGTCGGTCTCGACAATATTGATGGCGGAGGGCGAAGGCTGAGTCTCGATGACGGCGATTTGGTACTCTTTGGCATTGTACTCGAAGGAAATAATATCACCCACGGTAAGTGCCGAAAACCTCCTTAGGGCATTCTCCAGAACGGCGCGATGATCACTGATATCCAAAAAATCTACCGACTGCGGCTGCAGTTTCACCAACGACCCATGCAAAAGCGCCACATTGATAACCTCCACGGCGGCGCCCGGCTGCAAGCCCAAAGTGGCCATCATCCACTGTGGCAAGTACACCCGGCCCTCCTCTGCTGTGAACTCTAGGACGCCGCAGTGGGTGCGTTTGTGCTCGCCCGTGTGGTCTGTTTGCAGCTTAAAGAGTAGTGGGTAGACTACTTCGAGTTGGCTGATTTCTTCAAGGGCGGAGGGCGGCATGAAGATTTTCCCCCCGTGGTTGGCGTCCGCTTTGTTGTCCATGTGGGCTGCTATTGGGTAGGCACTGTAGAACTGCGTGAACTGCCGCTGGTTACGTGACTGGCGCACGTTGTAGCCGCGCATGGGCCCAAAGGCGCTGAAAGCGCCGCCGCCGCCGCCAAATGTCTCGAAGCTGTAGTCGTCGCTGTCGTCGTCTGCGTACTACAAATTGCAAATGCAATTGCAAATGCAATTGTAATTAAAGAGGGAATTAGCTTTTCTTTTTAGTCGAATTCAATAAAAAGAAAGTGGTTTTTTTTAAAAAAAAAAAAGGACCATGCTCACTGTTCCTACCATTATAACTTGTTGTTTTTGGCTGTGAATTGGGTTGTTGAATATAAAAAATAGTAAAAAATGCGAATTGGTTAAAGTGAGAAGAAACAAAGCGTACAGAGGGGGGTTGTTTTGGTGTGCTTGCGTCACAAAGGGCAATGTGCTTTTAAAAGGAATAAAAACCAATCAGTTGATTTGATCACAGAAAACAAAGTTTAATCACTCTCGATCACTTTTGATTATTATCGCCAAGGCTGGTTGGAAAAAAAGCAGCAGAAAACGTCCTGCAGGCTTGGCAGAGTGGAAAATTTTCCAGTGGGGTTTTCTGATGGGTGCGCGGAAACTCCGTTCGATTTTTATTTTATTTTATTTTTTACAAACTCAAAAAAAGCATGTGAAAATAAAATAAAAACCTGATGTTATCGAAAAATAAAAATCTGGTGTTTTTTTTCTTTTTCGCGCGGAATGGACATTAATTCCGATCGGACCATTTTTCAGCCAGCCCGCAACCGCAATCGCAATCGGCTCGCTAATGATACGGAACAGAAAAGCTTTACTTATCACAAGAACTGAAAAATTGTTGGGCCGAGATTGTGTATTTGGGTTGGGTATCCCACGCCAAGCTAAAAACCATCCTTTTTTTTGAGCGCAGCAAAAAAAAGGAGGAAAACTCGATGGGTGTTATCATCCAATTAAATTGTTCGTGTTCAAAAGGACTGGGTTGGGTTTTGATTGAGTTGAGTTGAGTTGAGTTCTCTTGATGGTTGATTAGATAGCCCAGGCGGTATTTCCTTGGTTGGGTTGGGATTTCCCGAAATGTTGGACCTAGAAGTTTCTCATCCCTTACTTGGACAATATTTTTTATAATATCGCCACTCTTTAAAAAAAGCATCCGATACGAATCTTTTTTTTTTTTTTTTTACATTTATATTTATAAGAATAATTGCGCGATAACAGCGAGTTGATAGCGTGATTCTTCTATTTCCCATCGCTTGATGTAATACAATACAGTAAGCAACAATGGAAAAAGAAGCAAAACAAAACAGCGGGCTTTTTTATTTTTTAATTCGGGGTTCTGTCAGCCAAGCACAAAGAGCCAAGCACGAAAAAGCCAAGCATGAAAAAGCCAAGAAACTAAAAATATAAAAAGCATAAGATAAAATAAATAAGTGGTAAATATTTTGTCATCAGTCGTTATCTTATTCTTGTGTTCTTGTGTTCTTGTGCTTTGTTTTTTGTTTTTTTTGCTGTGGAACAAACAGGAAGTTTTCATATAAAGTTTAAAATAACGCACCAAAGACCAAAGTCCACAAACCCCAAGAACAACAAGAACAAAAAACATTCTATTTTTATTTTATTTTTATTTTATTTCTTTACTCATTAACTTGGCTCTTATTTTTCATCTTGTACATTAAACCTTTTATATTAATAATAACAAATGGCTGACATAATCACACATTCCACCAGCATATCCCCACAGCTGCACTTGCGCACAACCGTGCCGTGCAAATACCGAAGCGGCGCCATCCTCGGCACCGGAACCTACGCGGTAGTCAAGGAAATGCAGCACATTGCCAGCGGCCGCACCTACGCAGGCAAAATAATCAACAAGCGTGCACACACCAACCTCCGATCCATAAGCAACGAGCTCCGCACCCAGCTTCTCCTCCCACCCGCGCGCCCCCTCCTCCGCTGCCACGACTACTTTGAAACTCCCCACAGCGTCTACATCATCACCGAGCTGTGCTCCGGCGGTGAGCTCCTGCGGTATATGCGCGGCCGCAATGAAATAGAGTGTATACGCGTCGTGCGCCAGCTGGCAGAGGGCCTCGTGGTGATGCACGGCGCCGGGGTGGTGCATAGGGATTTGAAGCCAGAGAACTGCCTGGTGCGCAGCGATGGGTCTGTGGCGATTGCGGATTTCGGAATGGCCCGGAGCTTTGATCCGGATTTGGGGCCGATGACGTCGGTGTGTGGGACACCCGGGTATATGGCTCCTGAAATGGTCCTTCGGCGCGGATACGCGGTGGGCGTGGATCTGTGGGCGCTCGGGGTTGTTGCCTGCTTCATGCTCTCTGGGTCCAACCCGTTCCACCACAGCCGGGTGCGCCCGGAGCTGATTGCGAGCCAGCAGGCTGTCGATGCGCTGCTGGAGAATGCATGGTGCTCCAGTCCCTGGGTATCTGCCACGGCCCGGGGCTTTGTTCGCGCATTGCTGGCCGTCGACCCGGAGGCAAGATTAACCGCCGAGCGGGCACTGGCGCATCCGTGGTTGGCTGTGGATCTGCTAGAAATTTACTTTGCGGCTGCGGCTGCGGCTGCGGAGGGCGTCACCAAGGACGCTGTGAGATTGTGGGCCCGGTGATGATGACGCCTCCAGAGTCGCCGTGCGCCACAGTGTATGCGTCGCGCATATACTCGGACGAGAAACCTGGCGAAAAGCCACTGTGTTGAAATCTGCACTTGAAATTCCTTCCCCCCTTTTCTCTTTATCTTTTGTTTTTATTATTATCCTTTGTATTTATAAATTTCGTTTCTTTTTCTCATTTAGAATGACTCAAATGCACAGCGTTGCTGTCGTCAACCACTATACGGACAACCCGTCAGACTACACCATCGTCTCGCGCCCACAGCCTCATCGCCCACGGCGCTCCAGGTGCTTGTCCAAGTGCACGCAGCGTCGATTAATCCCTTAGACAGCAAGCGCGCCGAGGGCATGCTGGCGATCCCACTGCCCGAGCCATTCCCATTACAGCTCGGCTACGATCTCGCCGGCACCGTCACAGCAATCGGCTCGGGCGTCCGGCGCTTTTCCCCAGGCGACCGCGTCTACGGCCGGGTGCGCAACGAGCAAGCCGGCACCGTGGCAGAATTCGCCGTGACGGAGGAGGAGAATCTCGCGCGGATACCGGATACAGTGCGGTTTGTCGCTGCTGCCGCGGTGCCGGTGGCTGGGCTAGCGGCGAAGCAAGCATTGGTGCGTGCGCGGTTGCAGGCTGGCGACCGGCTGGTGGTCAGCGGCGGCATGGGCGGCGTCGGCTTGTTCGCCGTGCAGCTGGCGCAGCTGCACTTTGGCGTTACAGACTTACCGTGACGGTGTCCGCGGACAAGGCGCGCAAGGCAAAGGAATTGCTCCCCAAGGCGTTGCCGTGGTGGAGTACACTGGGTGCGACTACACGGAGGTACTGGAGGATAAGCGGATGTCGTTTTGGACACTATTGGTGACTCTGCGGCGTACAAGGTGGCGCGTTCTGGTGGCCGCGTTGTTTCTGTGGCGATGGTGCCGGATGCGCGGGCGATTGACGATTTTAAGCAGCCGGGTGTGCCGCTGTCCCTGTGGCAGTGGCTGAGGCTGCTGGCGCTGAAGTGCATTGTGGCGTGCGTCGCTTGGTATTTGACCAGGGGGTTTCGCGCGAAACAAGTCGAGTATCTGTATGCGTCCGTGGTACCGGATGGCTGCGATCTGGAGGACTCGTTCAATCCGCTTCTGGAGGACGGCCGCCTGAAGGTTGTCGTCACCGAGTATCCGTTCACTGAAAAGGGCGTGCAGGACGCGTTTGCGGAGCTGAGGGCCGGCCACGCAACCGGCAAAATTGTGATCCGCGTGAAAGACGACTGACCAAATTATTTTTTGGAAAATTTAAAAAAAAAACGTTTTTCTTTCTCTGTAGTTGTTGTACTATTAATTAAATACTAAATTAGAAGAAGAAAATGGAGCTTGTCAAGTGGCAGTACCGTAGTCCGTACAGCCTCAAGCAGCGCGAGCACGAAAGGCTTTTCGTCTTTGGCGCCCACACTGTCGTGATGCAGCAGCAGCCGCACAGGGAAATTAGCCTCCAGCAAAACACCGGCTTTTTGGTTTGGGATGGCGCGTATATTCTGGCAAAGTTCCTGTATGCGCGCCTGCATCTGCGCGGCAAGCGCTGTGTGGAGCTGGGCGCTGGAGGCGCGCTGGTGTCGATTGTCGCCCGGCTGGCGGGTGCTGCGCGTGTGGTGGCGACGGACATGCCGGAATATTTGGATTTTATCCGCACGAATGTCGGCCTGAACAGCGTTGGAACCAGCACACGGCGAGTAAACCTGAGGCTGAAGCCGAAGCCCGAAGCCGAAGCTGAGGTTGAGGTTGAGGTGCGTGAGCTCGTTTGGTAAGTTATTTTTTCCATGCGCCAATGCAATCTCTCGGGCCACACAACCTTTCTGAGTGCCAAAAAACCCCTCCAATTCAATTCAATTCAATTCCAATTTTCTAATTCTCATCATTTTTCTTTCTGCTTTCTTCAATAGGGGCCACCCGGTCAGTCCAGATCTGCTGCCTGTTGACGTGGTGTTCGGCTCTGAGATCCTCTACCTCTCATCACAGCACACAGCGCTCCTACACACGCTCTCCCAGCTCATGCAGACAAACCACACAGTGGGTTACTTCATCTACAAGCACCGCAACCTACAGGAGCAAAACTTTGCAACATTGGCCCAGGAACAAGGCTTTTCCGTTAAGGAGTTGCCTCAGGCCATGATAGATTCGGAATTTCACTCTGAATCTTACGCTTTGTTGAAAATAATGAAAGTAAAAATGTAGCCCCCCAAAAAGGTCCTCCGGCAACTCATCCCCCTCCCACCATTATCATAAAAATAACAATGACAAAAAGGAGAACTCACGAGTGGCGTCCTGTGTGAATCAAACTAAATATGAGCCTAGTTGCAAAACGCAACCGAGCAATCTAGCTATAGAAACACAAACTTGGCCAACAAAACAAGTAGAGTTTTGTTCATTTACGCTGAGACCATAAAATACATTACAAATCATGGCATAACGAAGGAAGGGGCATATAGGTTATAATTGATCTTGCAGGCGAATGACTCAAGTCATGACAATGAAACAGCCTGGTAGGGCTGGCTTGCCACCTACAAAACAAAAATTAGCACTAAAAAATAGGTACTGAAAGAGTAAAACATAATATAAATTAGAATGTTAAAGTCCCCATTTATTATTATATTCAATTCCTTGGTTCGCTGTTCTAAAGTGTGTATAGTTGTTTTGAAATAGTGGCAATGTCAATCGATCTAAGGCGCTTGCTGAAAATGTAAAGAAACAGAAAAAAAGAAAAGAGAAAGGGAGAGCCAGCCAAAGGCTGGAGAGGGTGGACAAATTTCCAGAGTGCCTTTTATACCTCTCTCCCCCTGTGATAGAGAAGGAGAAGAAATAAAAAAGATTGAAAATGAAAATTTTTTCTTCCTTTTAACTAATACTAATATAAATATCAATATAGGATCAGATCAGATCGTGTTTGATTCGAATTATATTTGATCATTTGATCATCCAAAAATAACAAGCTGACCATGCAACCGTCGCCTCTCACACCGTGAGATTATGCGTTCAGGGCAGGGCAGGGCTTGAAATGTAAGTAATCTTTCTCACAACAACAACAGCAGCAGCAGCAGCACCACATTCTACATTTGAAACCCAAAATTCCCAAACATAAACACACTTTTTTCTCTTCTCATTCCACAGGCAAATGGCGCCGGTAGATGCATTGGCAAACACATTGGACTCACTAAGCACAATGTCCATTCCTCAAACAACAATAGACAGCACCACGCAGCCACACCACTTCGAGCAGAGCAACAGCCACGAGTCGGTGATAAGCGACAGTAATGGTGACACATGGCTGGACATCAGCTCTCTGGTGACGCAAGCCACCAAAGAGCTCGATGTCGGCGAGCTTCTCAAGCCCTCCAGCCTCACTCTCTTCGACGCCATGACCTCAGTCGAAGTGATGGATCCCCGGCTAGACATGGGTATGCTAACCTTGGAGGACGAGGCAGAAATCAACCAATGGGACATAAACCGCAGATTAACACTAGCCGATGTGCGGTGGATTGCCGAGCGGCTCTTCTGCTGCGAAATGACCTGGCATAACTCGGCCTCACTGCTGCAGACTCTGTAACGTGCAATTACTTCACTGCCCGCGACCTGCCCCCGAGGCAACCCGGGATGGAGCCGCGCGACCTGGTATTGTTCCCATTGGTCATTGCCACTGCTGCCTGCTGCCGTCGCGTGTGGGCGGAGTACGCCAGGGAGAACGTGTTTGCCGAGGAGGACGTGTACTTTGGCGGCGTGCCGGTGGAGTTCTTCGACCACGTGACGCTGACCCAGGCCTCGGAGATGCTCACCGAGGCCAGCACATATCTGGCCGACGCCAGCGCGGCCAATGTCGGCGGCGAGGGGGATGCGGCAGCGCTGCTGCTGGAAATGGTGGAGATCCGCACACTGTGGCTGCGCGCCCTGGTGTACCTGTCGGCCGACCACCTGAGCGACGACCCGGGCGCGCTGGATAAGGGCTCGGGCTTGCTGGATCAGCTGGTGCGCCAGCACAGCGAGCATGTTGCTGCGAACCAAGGGCGCAGCAATGGCGTGGGGGATGCGGCCATGGCGCCAGTGCCGGTGCCCGGGTGCTTCGACCGCAAGTGCATGCGCAAGTACCCGACGCTGGCGCCAGTCAAGCCGCGGCCGCTGCTGTCGCTGGCAGAGTCGCACACCCTGTTTGCCCAGCTGATCCGCGATCTACGGCTGATCACACCACTAGTGCGCTGCCAGAGCGTCGAGCGGCTAATGCGGGTGTTCGCAGGCGTAGCCCACCGCCAGCCTCCACCGCTGCCATTTGCAAGGTCGCTGTTTGTATCTGTGCTTGCGGCGGATAACCGCGTATTGCTGGGGCAGCCGCTGGCGGCGTTCGTCAAGCGTGCAGTGGCAGAGCTCAGTGGGCCCCAAGTATGGGCGCTGCTGGCACACCCTACGAGCGATCTGCTGCTGGATGCGAATGATCGCGTGGACGTGTTTTGCCGCGAGGCTGCGCGCTCCCTGCTGGACTGGTTCCGAGCACTATGCCAGAATGCGCCAAGGCAGCGGCGGATCGCCACGAAGTGCGCGGCCTCGTGGGACGCCCTCCAGGGGGACGCGGAGCAGCTGGATATTGACCTGTTTCAGGCACTGCGGCTGGGGAAGCCGGAGCTTGCGGAGGATCCACGGTGCAACCCGTTTTGGTTCAGCTCGTGGGCGTACCATATGAAGCTGCTGCTGATCGAGGCTGCGCTCATGGGCGGATTCCGCCTGGACGTTTACCTGGCCCACGAGCTGCCCTGTGTGCTGGGTTATGCGGCACAGGTCTTCGAGGCGCACCACGCGCACCTTGTCCGTATGGCGCAGATGCTTGGCAGAGATAACGGTGGGCCAGGGCCGGCGGCTTGTGCTTCTGCTGGGCAAGCCCGGCGCAGTGGACACTGCATGCAGTGCCCGAGGCCGAGTGCCGCGCGCAGATCAGCCGCTGGACACAGCTTGTGTTGGCGCAGAAGCACCTGTCAACGGCACTGTGGCTCGTAGCTCACGCGCTGGAGCGCCTAGGCGTCGTGCGTGCGCCGTGGATCTGCGGCATCGCCGTGTGGTGTCTCCGGAGGCTCTGGAGACTTGGCGTCGGCTGGAGGCTGAGGAAGCCCAGGCTGTGCGCTTTGCCCTAAGGTTCCGTGCCTTTTCGAGGCTTAACTCGCCGACGGCACTGTCGTTCACTGGGTGGGTCGCTATGGCTGCGCAGCTGGATGAGTGCCCGGTCGGTGAGCTGTTCTCCCACGCGGTGTCGATGCTGGGTGAGGCGCTAAAGGCGTTAAATGCCAAGTGCTTTTCCACTGGTGGAAACCCCGATAATGGTAATGGTGGTGCTGGTGCTGATGCTGATGCTGATGAGAACCAGGATCGTGTTGGCCTGAGACTTGCCGCCGAACGCAACCTCGGCGCCCTGGCACTCATCATCAAAATGCGATCTCCGGCGCTGTGTGTGACGGGCGCGCAAGCACTGGCGTACCGCAACCACATGCTGGCTGTAGCTGACAAGCCCGAGGCCGAGGAGGCTACGACTAGGCCAGAGGACAAGAACGAGGCTGAGGAGGAGCTCACGCCAAAGTCAAAGTCAAAGGCCAAGCGCGATCGCAAAAAGCGCAGCGCCGCACGCCAAGAGGCACTGCTGACCAAACAGGCGCGCCAATGGCAGACTGCAGCGGACGCGTTGCCGCTGGATCCCTCGTGGGCATGCAGCAGCGACAGATATGCGATCGACTGGCCCCAGTTCAAGCTTTGGAAGCACGAGCCGGGCAACTAGACAAGATTTCATTTTTCATTTTAGAAATTATTAGATTAACAAATTGCGAGTAAATCCGCTTTCTCTCTATCTGGCCTAGAGACCCCCTCATGTGGATTTGAGAATCTACTTTCTTACTGCCGCCTGCGCAACCACCTCGGCCGACGGCGGTGGCGGGTGGTGGATGGCAGCGAGGATGCGGCTGGCGCCGGCCGCGCACATATCCTGGGCCAAGCGAGCGCCCAAGCGCTCAGCGTCAGCGTCGCTAGCCACAGCGGCCTGCGCCTGCAAGCGCACCTCCTCAGCGCCATCGGCGACACAACAACCGCGCACAGGCGCAGCTCGTCCGCTGCACACCACGCCGTAGTGACACCAATCGGCACCGAGCACCCGCCCTCAAGCCTCCGCATAAGCTCACGCTCAGCCAGACAAGCCAGGCGTGTAGCCCTGTGGTCGAGGCATCCGTGCAGCAGTGCCTGCGTGTCTGTGTCGTTCTCAAGCACCTCGATGCCCAGCGCGCCCTGGCCGACGGCATACAGCACGGCGTCGAGCGACTGCGAGATGCGCGCGCCCATGCCTTGCCGCCGCATGCCGGCCACCGCGAGGACCAGCGCAGCAAATGGCGAGTCTGCAGCGTCCAGCTTGGCCATGCGTGTTGTCAAGTTGCCGCGGATGTCCGCGAACCGCAGGTGCGGGTACAGCCGCCGGAGCTGCGCCACCCGTCGCACACTGCCGGTGCCGATGACGCTGCCCTCCGGAAGGTCCTCTAGGAGCTGCCCTTGGTTGGACTTGTGCATGATGACGGCGTCCCGAGGGTCTTCGCGCTCGGTGATCGCCAGTATTTTCATGTTGGGCGGCAGGTGCGTCGGCATGTCCTTGAGGGAATGGACGATCATGTTGATTGCCTTGGCCTCGAGAGCTGTCTCCAGCTCCTTGGTGAAGAGCCCCTTGTCGCCGAACTTTTCAGTGCGACGTCTTGGATCTTGTCGCCGATCGTCTTCATTGTCTCAACCTCAATTACCAGCCCCGGGTGCGCTGCCTGGATCAGTTCGACGACCAGGTGTGTTTGGATGAGAGCCAGCTTGGAGTCGCGCGTGCCGATGCGCAGAACCTGCGCTGGCTCCGACGGGAGCCGTGTGTTGACGAAACGGGCATGGGCTGTTTGAAATAAGAAAAGAAGTGTTTAAAAGGGGGTGATTGTTGAAAGATAAAAGAGCAAAAAAAGATAACAAAGCCAAAGTAAGTGCAAGGGAAAAAGGCAAAAGAGGAAGATTTAATTGCAGCGCCAAAGAAATATATTTTTTCCGTCGCCACTCCAAAAAGAGAAAAGACAGGAAAATTGGCCAACTGGCTGGCTGGCTGGCTTTTATGCGGAGAAAAGCGATTTCCTGCATATTGTAATTGTATTGCAGTTTTCATAATTACTGCCCCTGTAAACCACTACCAATTTATGCATTATGCTGACAGTAGAGAAAAAGAATGTGAGATGAGGGGTAAATTGACACGGCTTCACCTTCACCTTCACCTGACTGCCAACTGCCAACTGCCATAGCCAACTACTGCCATAGCCAAGCGCCCTTCATCCAGCCTCATCCAGCTGTTTGCCTTTCACCAAAAAATCAATCAAATAATTAAAACAAACAAAAACGCCCACCTTTCCCTCTTTCCGTTGTTTTGGGTTTTAAAATGTAAAGGATATCTCCACACCTTAATTTTTCTTATTTTTCCAAAACATCTCTTCCATTTTTTTATCAACCCAATCCCAAAAACCCAAATTCACATGGATGTCTCTACAAATTCCGCAACTATCGGACGTCGTCGCAGAACGAAGCCATGCGTGACCTGCGTGCACGCCTCGCCAGCGACACCAGCACCACCAGCACCAGCACCAGCACCAGCACCAGCACCAGCACCAGCACCAGAACGAACACTAGTGTCGTCAGTACCAGTGCCAGCGCCAGCGCCGAGCCAGACGAAGCAAGCGCACCGAGTGCAGACTCTGCCTCAGACTCCTCCGACACCGAAGACATTGACCGAGGAACAGCCATTATAACCGTCTACAACCTGCTGAGTAACCTCGGTGACCTCAACCACAGCAACCGCCAGGCGGCCGAAGACCTCATGCAGCACTTCAACTCACTACAGATCCAAGTGAACCGCGCCAATGGCTCCGGCTCTTCTTTTTCTTCTTTGGCTGCAGCAGAGTCCTCTGGTCGGTCAGAATCGGCGTTCCACACGCCATTGGGGGAGTATACGAGCGCATGGAGGCGCGGTGCAGACTGACTTGGATGTTGGCGCGTTGAGTGAGCGAGCCGGCCGCCTGGCAGAGGAGAATCAAGTGTTGAGGGCCGATGTTGCGCTGCTGATGCAGTCGTTGAAGGAGCAGCAGGGGATGGCGCGCGATTACGAGTCGGCGCTGGCGAAGGCGCTGGGGGCGCTGAGGGCGGCGGCGTTTGAGAGTCACGTGGAGGTCGGCAGTGTGCAGGAAAAGTACCGGGTGCTGCTGCAGTCGGAGGGTGTGCTGAATGCGCGCTTGGCTGAGGAGAACGCCGGCCTGAGGGGCGCACTGAGCGGCGCTGCCGCTGCCATAAGAGCGGCAATGGATGCTGCGGACCACCCGGACAACAGCAGTGCCGTCCTGTAGGTGTCCCCCTGCCAGCCAGCCTTTTGTAATTGTTTTCGTTTTTTATCTCCCGTTGCGTCTCCTTGTTTTCGTTTTTCACTTCTTTAACCTATTTCGTTCTTTCATTCTTTCACTCTTTTTGTTCTAACTGATTTATTTCTTTAAAGCGCTTCTGCTCCACCCACACAATGGGCCTCTATTCCTTCTTGAACCCGGGCTGCTGATGGATCGGAACATTCGCAATGACATCGGGAACATAGCGCGTGCCATGGTAGACGCTCTTCCCAGCCTCCCATCCAGGGACATCCTTCATAATAACGCGCTCCCTCTCCAGCGCCGCAAGCTTTCTGCGGTACTCATCGCGATCTGCCTCGGCAATCAGCATCGGTGTCAGGTGGATGCGCGCCCAGATCTTCTCGCGGTCCAGCTCGCGTCTCTCGTCCAAGCCCTGGTACAGCTTGTACCACCCGTAGCCCATGATTGCTCCGGCAATCGCAAACATACCGACGCCGCTGGGTCCGCGCTTGGGAAGACGCCGCTCGTACCGGATCGACGAGAACCCGCCCTTGGGCGGCATGTCCTGCGAGGGCGCTGCTGATGTGTGGTTGCTCATTTTTCTTCCCGTCTGGATTTAGAAAAAAAAGTATATAAATGAAAGAGAGAGAGGAAATGGAGTATTTTTTGGTAGGCTGTTGCGATGGCGATTAAAATAATTATTTAAAAGAAGAAAAATAAAATGGAATTTGAATTTGAATTAATGAAATCTTGAAGCACTCTTCGCGCTCATTCCCCCCCCCCCATACTTACGAGCCCCCACGCCACCTCACGCGTGTGTGCTGGCTAATCTCTAGCGATGAACGATAAACTTTGATTTAATACTAGGTTGTTGATTTAATCTGAATGATAATTTTAGATTCCATTTCCCACCCCCATCCTTGCCATGTCATTTTTTGTCTGTTGTTTTTATTTTTGGGCAGATAAAACATGTTAAACAAAGAGGGATGCCCCAAAAAGACGCCATATTCCGTCCCAACGTGCTTTTCCATTGTCTTCCAACTCTATTTTGTGTGCTTGGAAGCCAACACCCCTCCCCCTTTTTTGCCGCAAAACAACCTGGCCTGCAATCCACCTCAAGGCTGTTGCTGTACATTTTTTGTTATTGTTATTGTTTTATATTATTCCAACCGGGTACTGTTAAATTGTACACGCCATTGCAACCATTATTCACTTTTTTTAATTTTCCTGACAAATAATATACAGAAACCAAATGCTTTTACGTTTTGGCCAAATCAACTCCTACAATTGACAATTAATATACATTGTTAATGGACAACATAACAGACTGTTTAATACATTGCAATGTAATTGTAATTGGGATCATTTATAATAAAGTTATTGAAAGAGTGGCGAATTACACAATCTTTATGAAATTTCGCAACCAAACAACAAAATAAATAAATAAATAAATTTTGTTTTACCTAATTTGGTCGCGACGCTCAGATCAAAATAAAATTAAATGTTTTCTAAATTAGAATCATAAACCCGAGCTTTTCTCTCTCTCTCAATACAGTGGAGTACTATTGGGTTTGTCAAATTCAGTAAATATAAAACTCCGCACAACCAATTCCCTGTCAACCACCTCGCCCCCTTCCCCCCCTGTCCGTCTCTGTTCTTTTATGGGCTTGTAGACACACATACTTTTTTATTTTGCGCCAATCGTTCCAGCCAATCCTGACTAAATGTCCGATGAGACTCACTATGCGTGCTTGTCCTTCTGACAACGCACAGACTAAACTAAAAAAGATGAGAGAGAGGGAAAGGAGTTAGTTTTGGAAATAACATCACTTTGTTTTTGAATGTTGTTTGTTGTTTGATTGGCGCTCGCCAATATTCTATTTGTAAAAATAGAAAAATTATATAAACAGCCCAAGTTTAATTTATAATATTTATTCTTCTTCCTCCGCTCTCGGCATATTATCGATTGTACATTGTTCCGTGTGAACATGGGGCCGAGAGTCTTTTTTCCATGGAAATGCAAATAGAACGCCGATCAATTTTTATCTTTTTGTTTTTTTTGATGACGCAGCCTATACCAAACTTGAAAACACCACAGCAAAATAACAAAAATATATAAGGTGAACTTGAAATTGATTCACTTTACATGGTGGGGGGGGGGGGTTATCGCACAAAAGAAAACCCATGGAAAACGCTTGATCCGCAAGAGTTTTTTATGTAGGTTTCCAATTTCATAAAGTTGGAATTTATACACCAACATGTTGATTTTCAGTGTTGATTTTGTTGAATAAAATGGCGGTTCATTTGATTAAGACCATTGTGATCCATTGGTGTCCTGAATCCTGCATATTAATCGTACTGATTCTGTTTTTTCTACGTTTTTGCATAGCGTGCAGGCACTTTTCATTCTTTTTCTACCAATTCAGAAACGGTCTTTCATTTTCATTTACTTTTTTCTACCCTCCTCCCCTTTTTCTTCTATTTTTCTTACAGGCAATATGTGGCTTTTGGTTCGTTAGCACAATTGAAATATTGGAGCCAAGAACAATTGAACTAAACCTTTTTTTCTGCTTCTTCAATTTTTGTCCTGCAATATCAGAAAATTCTAGAAGCAGTAACGGAATATTTTGCATAAATTTTTATGTTATTTTCTCCACGTTTTTCTCTACTACTACTTTTTTTGCGGACGGATGCATTGCTTGTAGAAATACAGTAGTAATACATCATTTTAATGCAAGTGGTAAATTAAGGCTGAGCAAAATAAAATAATTATTGAATAACAAAAAAATAGTATTTTGTTTTTATTGGATTAAAGCTAGTATAGACTGTTTATTAAATATCTGACTACCGGTCAATGTCCATTTACGGCATACTCCTTGCATTGAATCAAAGTAGAATAAAAAGGAACCTAGTAATGTAAAAAAGGGAAGAAAAAACTTTTATTTCTTCCTGGGTACACAGTCGCTTACTCAATCAATCAATCACTTGGTCACTTATACATAGCATCCGATGCAAGGACCAAAGACCCAAAAAAACTGCTGATGAATGAATCAAACAGTGAACACATACAATGATCTGACTTTATATTTTCTTTTTCTTTTTGCTTCAGGCACAAAATAAGAAAAATGTTGAGCCATGTAGGCAGACCAACGCATGTGCCAGTCTATATTTTTTGTAAAGCCCAATTGAAAGATGAACAACAGAAAAACCGGCTTGAATGTGATGATGTTTTTTTTTTGCTCATACCAGAAAAAAAGTGTTAATCAGTCAGACACACGTTAGACAAGCAAAAAAAGGCGGAAGCAGTTGACAAGAAAAAGAGCAGCATTTTTTTTTGCAATTCTCTTTCAGCCCACCCCCAAATTTTTTATTTGTTTTGGCTGGGCTGTTAATATGAATGCAAATTTGAGAGCGTGCTCAGGAAGAATATGACAGCACAGATTATTTTATCCAGTTTGTTTTTGCATTTTGTTTTCGCTTCAGGCTGTGCCTCCCTCACCCAAGATAATAAGGCGCACCGTTTTCTGCATATTTTTTGTTAGTCGATTGTCGACTAAAAGCTGTTTATATTTGCATCTGTTATTTTGCTCTTTGAAGCTGGAAACAAGAAAAAATTGAAATAAAAATGTATGTAGCCAACCACAAGAAAAAAGAAAAGAAAAAAGAGGGACTTAGGGCCAACTAAATTACCAATTGTTGCTCAGCGGTCTATTTTGCCATTGCCTCTACCTCTCCCCCCTTTTCCTGTTTGGCCAAATGCACGCTTTTATTTTACCTGGTGCAAGGTCGAGACCAAGGCGGAGCCGTACTTTTTCTTGTTTTTTTCCTTCTTTTTTTTGGTGGTCAAACCGAAGATGCCACAAAAATAGAAAAAAAGAGAAGAGAAAAGGTATACAAGTGATTTTCAACAGGCATATGTGTCGGGAAAGCCCATTTCAGCCCATCTCTTTTTTTCCTCTTTCTCTCTTGCACGATTTTATTTGCTTTATATTTTTCGTTACTTTTTTCCTCCCTTGTCTCCCCTTCTTGAGCTTTTTTTAATATTCTGTTCAAATAACGGTTGTGTGCGTGCTTTTATTTTTCTTCTTTTATTTTTCTTGCGTCCATTGATATTTTAATCTAAATAAAATACGCACTTGGGTCCAATATTCGGGTACTAATACGCAATAAACAGATATTTTCTTAATACCAATTCTATTATTATTTCTGGCCCTTTTTTTTTATAAGCTTTTTTTAAAGAGGCCACATATTTTGATTGTTACAGTTCCTTACTCCATGTACATACCAATTTTTTAGTTTCAGCGAACTTGCTTATAATTTTTTCTTAATTTTTTTAAAGGCGTACTATAATTGACAATCCTGCACTCTTCAATTTTTATACTTTACTTTGTCTTCTGCTTGGCCAATATCCAGGCTTCTTCTTTTTTATTTTTATTTCCTATTTACTTTTTCGAGACCCGTCTTTTCTCTTCTTCATATAGTCTAGCCAGGTCTAGCGTGCTATTTGCCCTTTATTTCAATCCTTTTCATTTCCACAAATCGCACAAAAAGGCCACTGTTGCCATCTAGTGGGACCCAAACCCCTCTCCCCCATCTGCACACAGGCACTATCAGACTGACCGACAAACAGACAAACAGATAAACAGACTAGGACAACAACAAACCCAAACAGGAGGCCACATACATACTCATACATATCCATACATATCCAAGCGCTCCCTTGTTTTTTCTTCACACTGTGCATAGCGTCAATCTTTTTTATTTTATTTCATCTTTTATTTTTCTCTTTTTCTCTGGAGCCCTGGGAAAGAAGAAACTTAGACATTCAATTGTTTTGGAGTCGAACACTTGTTTCGTCCGCCAATGGCCGTCCCCGATACACTGTCTGAAAAGGCAGCGGATGGGACTTGAAGGCCAGGTCAATCGGCCTGCCATCCACATTACCACGCAGCTTTCGGCAATCGGCGCTTCCACGGCGACGCCCAGCAGCAGCAACAGCAGCAACAGAGCAACTAGGCATGTATGCCGGCTTGTCCAGTGCAGTACTCTTCGCCGCTGGCGGCGGCAGCAACAGCAACGCGCGTTATCAATGCCTGCTGTCATGAACGAATACGTAGATTTGCCAGCAGTACGTCGACAGCAGCCTCCAGCACAACAACAGCCGCGATGAACACGGACGCTGTAAACGATGCCATGCTTTACGGAGGGTTGGGGGGACCGAGGACAGCATGCTGCAGGCGCTGCTGAGCAGCCTGCCCGAGCCGCCAGTGACCAGGCCGGAGGCGCCGCGCAGTGTTTTTACGCACTTGGCCGGCGGCCAGCTTCCGCCGCCCCTTTCTCCTCCGAGCTCACCCAAATTGCATTCCTCTGAATTCGACTATTCAATTTTACCCGAGAGCCCCCCTACCGCGCTTGCACACAATATTGAGGGCATTGCTGAATCTGCCGCAGATACATCACCCCACTACTGCGTCTCCGGAACGCTTTCCAGAGCGGTAAATCCACCGAGCAAGGAAGATCCAGGTTATAGGCATCAACCACAACAGCGGTTACCCTCAGCAGTAGAGCTGGGCACCGCAGTAGCGAATATACCAGCAGCAGCACTGCCGCTGGGTTACTCGGAGTCCGCCATGGGCTGCACACCACCGCACCAGCCGAGCGACATGACCAAGTCGTCCTCGTTTGCGGCCAGCAGGGCCTATGCGTGGAGCTTTGGCTACAGCGACAGTGGCGACAACCTGGCCACAATGCGGCCGCCATCGGTGCTCTTCGACAAGAGCCTCGGCGACATGAGTGACTTGAGCCAGTTCACCGCGACTTTGGAGACGCCTGCGTCATCACGCCGAAACACCGACGAGGTGTCGCTGAGCCAAGAGCACCGCGAGCAGCTGCAGCGCATCCCATCCTTGCACGCCGTAGAATCGATGGCGAATGCCATGGACACATCGGCTGTCGCACATGCTGGTGATGTGTCACCTCAGCTGTCGATGCTCGACGCTGAGATGCCGCCTGTGTCGCCGTTTTTCTCTCGAATTTCGGCAAACGACATTGTGGTGGCACGGGATACTGTACAGCGGGCACGCTTGACGCGTCGCAACACCTTTGGCCTGTACACGACTGTCGAGGAACCCCAGGTGCAGAGCCGCTCGAAGCAGCGCGATACATGGTGCGCGCCCGACAGGGAGTCCATATACGGTAAGTCATTGTACGGCTATTTGGCTCAAGTAAAAGAAAAAACCACATTGATGTTTGTGAACGACATGAAGCACTAAAATTTGAATTATCTTTCCTCCCTCTTTTTTTTGCCTGCTGGCATTGTGTCTTGCTCGCTCGCTTTCTTGATTTGTTTTGCACGCTTAGCTTCGAATGTTCAGATTAACAGCGCCGCTCCAGCGCGCATGTCACTGTTGGGCCCAATGGTCCGGTGGGCAGCCTTGGCCTCCAATGCCTCACCGTCCCTGGACGCGGAGGGCCCCGAAGAGTGGCTGGGCAACCAGGGGCCACCCATCTCCCCACACTTCACCGGACCCAGCTCTTTGGCCAGAAACCAAGCCATTATCAAAGCCCCCGCACGCCCAATCCAGCCTGCGCGCGAACGGACCTTCAAAGTCGATGTGTTCTCGCCGTTCTCGTCACCGCTCAACAGCAAGGCGCTGCCGCGGGTCACCATCAGCGAGCTCGTCAGGGGTGAATTTGGCCACACCCTGGTCGAGGTCGAAGATTTTGGCAGCGACTCCGACGTGCGCAGGGCACTGAGAGGCTACCCATGGGTATTGTCTCTGTGCAACCGACAGCGCCAGCGCCAGCAGCAGCACAACGAGCAAAGACTTGCGGCATCGCGCTTGCGCCTGCCTTCTTGCCGTCAGCACTCGCCGGCATTTGGTGGGTTTTGTTTAACCAGACCCACGATGTCCTTTATGGTCAGCAACGCGAGCACTGTCAAGTCTGTTTCCGATAGCAACGTGCGCGCCATCGACATTGAAGCCATGGTCGAGGCATATTTGCCCAGCATCCACGCACTGCTTCAACCGACAGAGATCATTGACGAGGATCTCGAGTCCGACAGCAACCACGAGCGCACGCCCTCCGAGAGCAGCTCGTTCACAATGACAGGTAAGTCGGCATACGCCGAGTCCTACCAGTCCGCATCGTCCGACGACACGCTGAGACGCAGCGCGCCTACAACTGCCCCCACTGTCAGCTCAAATCCCAGTACCCGTCTGAAGCCGTCGTCGCTGCGCAAGCCCTCTCGCCGCAGCGATCTCGGACTGGGCGCCAAGCCCGAGCCGTCGGCGGCATCGCGGCAGCTGCGGGCGCCCTCGTCAGTCATGAATCTCCGAGGCGCCTTTGTCGACCTCGACGGACAGCAGGCTGCCCGAATGGCCGACAGACGCAGCTCGAACCACTCCCTATCGCAGCTCGGGTCCTCACGGTCCCTGCTGCCCTTGCCCTCTTGCCGCCGCAGAAGCGAGGTCGAGTCTCTTATCACGCAGGCCAATGCCGTGCTCAACAGCGGGATGCGCCGCAGCTCAACGTACCACCTGCCGGTGTCCACATCCGCGAGGCACACGCTGCCCCCACGCGCGTCGTTTCCTGTATCGTTTGGCAGCTCCAAGGAGGCCCGCGCGCTGCGGTCGAGCATTGCGTCGCCGCGGTCAATGGTCATGGGTTTGAACGGCTCGCGCTACTCACTGGCGTCCGAGTCCGGATACGACTCGTCGCAGATTTCACGGATTCCGTCGCCTGTCTCGGGCCTGCGCGCGCCGGTTTCGCTGGCAGCTACGCTGAGCAGACACCAGCAGCACCGCCTGGACGCTGCGCGTAATGATGTCGGCGCGACCGGCTTCAACGATGCGTTTTCGCAGCAGTCGCGCAGCCTCAATGCCGAGGTGTACGCAGCGCACAGGAGCAGCACTGGCAATGGAGGAGGAGGAGCCCAGATATTATCCCAGGCGTGCGGAACTCGCGCTTTAAACGCGAGCATCGGCGCACTGAGCGGCACCAATGTGTCGCGGCTGTCGTCGTCCAACGGCAGCTCTCTTCCATTGACCTACAGGCGCGCGTCGCAGGATCATCCCACGGCAAGCACGCCAGCGGCCAGGACGGCCAACACAACTTCGGTCGGCGCCAATGGGCAGGGGGTCCGGCGGCTGCCTTCGGCCAGCCAGCTGCGCCTTGCTGGATCAACGAGCACCCGGCGCATCAATTTAAACAGCAGCGGCTATGGAAGCACTTCAAATGACCGCGTAGGACCTACAAACGGCCCGAATGCTAATGGCGAACGCAATAGCGACGAACTGAAGACAAGGAGATCCACCACAGTTAGCTCTGCTTCAGCCTCTGCATCTGGCCTGCAGCGGCCGAGCATCCAGAACCTGTTCAAGCAGGATGATGAGTTCCTCACGCTGCGGCCGGTGCACACGCCAGACATTGTGCCGCGGACCATTGACCCGCGTTGGTGGAGCGCGCAATGACGCCCATGCTCAAGACAAACGTCGGCATTTTGCACAGTAGCATAGCCGACATGCTCCGCACCAACGCCTCACCACACGCCAAGGTCAACACCATCACCTTTGCCTACACGTTAAGCGATGACGACGACGATGAAGTCGAGGACTTTGGCGAGTTTTGCGCGCGCAACGTGCCCCAGAGCCCCGATGCTGCTGCTAGCGCGCTGGCAACTGTCCCTGAGGTGTCTCCGAATACCGAAGGGGCACTGCAGTCGCACTTGTCACCGCTGAGCAGCCCGGCAGGCTTGCCTGTTGTTGACTTTTCCGAGTCTACCACGCCCAAGGCTTCCACCAACACGGCCACCAGGAGCAGCTTCAGCGGACGCTTCGGCAGACCGAGCTTCTTGAGTCGCAACAGGACCAAGTCCTTGGCCAAACCCGAAACCACATCGTCGGCTGTCTCTGGCATTCCGATGCCCTCTTTTCGTCCTTCATGTCGCCATCCTCCAAGCCCGCGCCCGTCAAGCCCGCCAAGGCCGCTCCACCGGCGGCCAACGCCTCGCCTGCTGTTGCCTCGAACATCCCGACCCTGCGCAAGGCTCGCTCTCTGTGGACTCTGCGCAGCTCAATTGCAAAGTGAAAAGCGGTCAGAGTGGCGCCTCTTGTGCTGTCCCGTGGACACACACACACACACCTCGTATTATAAACTTTTCATCTCTTCCGTGTACAACTTGTTATTTTTTCTCATCCAATATATTTTTTTATGTACTTTTTTAGCGTCTCGACATTTTGCTTTTATATACGACATTCAATGCCGCTGCTTACTTTCACATGTCGTGTATATGTATATATCAGTATATTTATTTGATTGATTGCGGCATTTGCATTTGTTTTTTACTGATAGTCATGCAATATCTTGCCGCCGTGGCAGCAGCGGCGAGGCCGCACTTGGGAGTAAATAAAATAAAATAAAATTCATTATTTCAAATGTCAAATCACATGCCTTGCCTCGCAAACATGCACTCGGCCGCCTCATTCATGCACAATAAGACAATCCTAAGAAAGCTCGCTGTCGTGCGAGTCTGGATATTCTAAAACAATTGGAATTTTTACCACCTATTATGTTTATCATTTTTTGTTCACTTTTTTTATCTTTTTTTAGCCATTATTATTATTATTATTTTTACAAAATAAACCAATGCCTACTATCCCCAAGATCGTGTTTTACTTTGACGTCTTGTCCGTGTTCAGCTACATTGGATTTGAGTTTATGGAAAAGTACACGGCGCTGTGGGGCATCGAGGTTGAATACCGTCCGTTCAATCTTGGGCAGGTTATGAGGAACACAAAAAACATGCTGAGTCCGAACAAGGGGCCTTTCCTGATAACTGATGCCCGTCGCACGTCGAGTATCACAAAGATTCCGTTCAAGGGAGAGCCTACAAAATTCCCTTACAACTCTACCACCGCGCTACGCACGCTACAGTATTTGAAGACGCACCACCCGCGGTTGATGGTGCCAGCGATGCGCCGCCTGTGGAGAATGGAGTACGTCGAGCGCAGGGCGCCGGAGTCGGCCGATGACATAAAACAGGCGCTCGATGGGCTGGTAGATGCGCGTGTTGTCGAGGAGGCAATCAGTGTGCCAGACACCCTAGAGGCGGTAAAGCAGAACACTGCCGACGTTGAGCAGATGAAGGGATTCGGCGCGCCGACTATTCTTGTGTATAGAAAGGGCGAGTCCGAGCCGCAAATGTACTTTGGGTCGGACAGGTTTGAGCACATCGCCATTTACCTGGACAAGGAGTTTTACCCGATGAAGCAGCTGTTTTCCGCGCCCAAGATTTGAGCAGCGTGAATACATTTATTAGCAAAACTTGCTTGGTGGTTTTATTCAACTATAAAGATGGATGAGTACTCTTAAAAAATTATTCAGTATTAATTACAATAAATTATTATTTGTTTACATTCTTAGCGTATGTATGATGGGCTTTCTTGTCCGCTCGGTTAAAAACTTGAGCCGGTCAGCATACTTTCCAAATGGCGTTTTTGTGAGTGCCTGCTCTATAAAGCCGGTGTATCCGTCTTTGAAATTATCAGGAACGGTAGCCAGCGTCATGTTCGGGCACATAATTGCCATTAGCATAGCACATGCGGCTATTCTCTCGGCATTGCTGTCGGTGCCATTGTGGTCTTGGTTCAGGCAATCCAGATAACGGCCTAGCGGGCGGTACTGTGCATGTACGTAGTCTGGAAAGTCACCGGGACTAAGCTCATCAAATTCAGAACCGGTTCCGGAATATTGAACTCCGATTTCTACGAGAATAGGCAGCTGGCGCACCAGATATATTATGTCGAAAAGAGACAGCTTTGTTCTTGTCATATTGAGCACGCGTATGTTTCGCACACTAGGACTTTCTTTAATATAGTGAATTACCTCTCTGCCCAGGTCAAACAAGTTGACGTTTAAGGATTGGGAGCCGGCAGCCATGGCCATTGCAATCGACGACAGCTGGCTTGGAGACACATTAATGCCGGTTCCACCCGGCCTGACAGGCTTTAACGATACATAATTTAATTTTCGGTACCGACCTTTGGCAAAAACACCGCATCTGCTTACCATGTCCAATGTCGACGTGTCTACTTGCATATCTATGTATTTAAGCGTCTCGGCGTTTCCTCTGAAAATAGTATCGTCACCGAACGGATGCTCCATTTCAATGGTCAGCCACTGGAGGCTGGGGAACATAATGGCTTCGGTCAGCGCAACTTCCTCGACTGATACGCCCTTGGACTTTCTCTTCAAGTGCAGCTTCTGTAAGCATGGAAACGATGCACACGCGCCATTGCTAGTTCTAGCTAGGTGGGCCACATTGCCATTTCGGATAAACTTTATTTCGAGATTCTCCAAGGTCGCTGAATTGCTGTGAACGAGCTCTATAATTCTCTCATCGTCAATATCCCCACCAAAAGCCAAGTGAGTTAGACCGAGAAAACTTTCCGCATTAACAAATTCAATAAACCTCGAGTCACCCAGACTGAACATCGACTTTTTAACCCCGCTCAACAGCAGGGGCACTATGTCGTACGACCCAGATACACGGCCGTCCAGACCAGTGTTGTCGGGCCTGCTCTCTACAAAGATATTGCGCACGTTCGGAACCATAGCCTTTATCGCCAACACGTGTTTTTCGACCAAATTTTCCACATCCGCTTGCTTTGTATATTTACAGCAGTAACAGTCCCAAAAACCAAGTTCAATGTGTGTGCATTCTCGAAAACCATGTCCTTGTACGGCAGCTCTTTCAACCTCTCCAGAGCCGATCCGTTTTTTAATGTGCAGTAGTCGATAACCAAGCGCAGTGACCTTACCAAGTGGTCAAATGTATACTTTCCGTACGACTCGTTGACTGGCCACATGCGGTACCCAAACATGTCAAGGCCATCTATGCAACCGAGTATAATGGACATGTCTCGGCACAAGGGGTGCATCATAACCGACCGCCAGCTGCTACAGACTTGCGTGAGCTGAAGATACGTGTTAATCTTGGGTCGAGCGAGGTAAATGCTGTTAACGAGGCTGATGCTTTTAAAGTCGGCGACATACTCCAAAATGCTGCTGATAATCGGGTTGGGAAGGTGTTGCGCAACATAATTGCTGGAACGCATAGTGTTGTAAGTATGGTGAGTAAATATATAGAAGAATAAAGAAATAACAAAGTAAATAACTAGCAAAAACAAGATGTGGACAATGGTGCTTGTCCTTAAATATATAACTTCAGGGGCGGAAAAAAAGCTTCAAAAACCCTTGCACCTATTTTATTAAACATAAATAAAAAAATGCACAGAAAGCATAAAGAAAATTCATTACACGATGCCATAGCATTTAAATGTGCAATAAATCGCTACAAAGCTGTCTCGCCGATGTTGGTCGGAAAACCCAATTAATGGAGATTTTTACTCTTTGTATAATGAATTGGGCAAACATGGGAACCCTTTTTTCCTGCCACAGGCAAAAATACCCACGTTGCTACAACCATTCACAATTAATTGTCTATTAATGCCACCCAACCCACTACTTTTTTGCATCACAGGTCTGGAGTAGGCTACACCCTATCTACTCTGGTAGTGTCAGTAGCACATAGCAAGCGCACACAACCCCAATTATTTTTTATTTTCCGTTGAAGCCACGGCACCGTGTCGCCTTTCGAACCCCCTTTAAACAAAAGAAGCCCAATAAAATTCATTATTAATAGCACGGTGATAGAAGTGAAAAATCAAGCTTTGTTGACTGTAATTCTTGCAACAAAAAAAACGTAGGGGTTGAGTTGTTGATTTTATAGTTAAAATGACAGCGCTCTTTACAAAATGTCACACTAAATCAAATCAAATGGAAATACAACCCGGGTGCGTCCAACTTTGCCATGCACTTTAGGGAATATATTTAATAGAAATTATAATGAATATGGCCAACGTGGGAAACTAAGGGCAGGGTATACTTTTATTTTACAGTGAGTGATAGAGATTGGGGCTTTTTTATTTTCTATTTTCTATTTTTTGCTCTTGCATTTTCCTATACTTTGCCAAGGCCAACTGTATAAAGCACAAATAAAAAACATAAAATATGCTGCAAAGCAGGCCAACAAAAATTTGCTATGCTCTTAAAAGCCAAAGAATTGAGTGTTTTGTTTGTGTAAAAAAATCGTATGATTTCATCACAAAATGAACAAAAGGCTTATACAATAAAAAAAATTACACACATGCTAAACCAAACCAAATAAACCAGTTGCAATTTTGGCACCCAATTAAGCGCTATTTGGGTACACTTAATTGAGCCAATTTATGAGTGAGATTGAAACTTCAATAGGTTTAGCCACCAAACTAGTTGGCAAAGGTCCAAGCACAGCTCAGTGCAGCTCAAAAACAAAAAACAATGCTGGTCGTTTAAGCACACAACTGTTGATTTTGCTAACTTTTATTTGCAATTTACTTCAAAAAAATAGAGCCAACAAATATTTAACAAAAAGGCAATGTAAAAGCGGCATATGCATTTAAAATATTATGACAAAGGCGTTCTAAATTAAATTACAACTATTAAAAAACTATTGATTGGCTTTGTTAATTCAAATTAATTAATCAATTTCCTAATAAATGTCACCATTGCGAATTCCCTCAAGTTTTTCGGGCATAAGCTTAATGTCCTTGCGCGTGTGTTTTTTTTCCTTGTCTTCGAATCGCTTGCCTTTTTGGCCAACAAAATAGCTGCGTGCTCCGGGCTTCTTCCTCTCGCTTAAGCTCTAAAGCCTTGATATCCTTGAGTGACATTCCGTCCTGGAAACTATCGTTTGGTCAGTGCTACTGGGGCTGGTGGGTATTCTAAACTCCATTGAGAAAGTGGAGTAATTTTCAATAAACACGTTGAGTCGCATAATTTCCACTTGTCATTTTCACAGTAGTGTAGCTTGTACTTGTCACTGGCCTTTCCAGACTTGACTAACTGTAGTTAACTTTACTGATGTAGTCTTTATACTTGATATCTGCACCATCCAGTTTTTTTTTGCTGCCCTCAATGTGCAAGTATCGAGCGGCCTGTCGTAATTGTTATACATAGCTGTAGTACTATATTATTGTTTAATAATTATATTGTAAAAATAAAATAGAGGTAAAGAATGCACATTTAGTAGCGCATACTTTTATTTGGTTTAAATACGGTTTGTAGTTGTAGTTGTATCTGTATGCGTCTACATGGTATTTTACGAACAGCGAATGGTTGCAGCAAAATAATGTATTACAAAGTGCTGCGGCCACGTTAATACCTAAAGCGTTAAAGGCAGCTATTTTTTTGGTTTCTTTGAATCTATTATAAAAAAAAACATTGCGCAGTGCATGTTATAATAAGAGGGGGTGTGAAGAGCACTGTTGTCTAGTGTTAGAAAAACGGGGTTGAATTTATAAAAAGTTTTATTACTGATGTTTCTAAAATGCTACTAGCGCCGGCCTCATCTTACATATGTGCCTCGTCGCCTTTGTTGTGCACATTGCCAATTATGCACTCCGTTGGCGAGAACTGGTTGTTCTGCAGCAGCCAGTATCTTGGCAAGTCAATGTTGTGGTTTTCGCGCGTGTGCGCTCATGCGTGTGCATCGCAAAATGGTGAGCATGTTTGGGCGTCAATGTAATGCCCCTCTAATTTACGCCTGCATGATCCAATTAGCGCCCTATCAATCGGTACGCAGGTGGAAACCTGTTTCGCGATTCTCAACCTCAACATCCACTTCCATATCTTTAGTCTGTGCAACAATGTCACCAGGCGCGTGCCATTTTACGCAGCATATACAAATATACAAAAAACATGCATATGAATGTACGAAAATGGAGTATTACAATATAATTAGCAGTGGTGAATGCTTGTTAAAAGGCCTAGTGCGTTACGTTAGCTAATTAAAAACAAACATAACTAAAGTTCATCATTAAGATATGCTTCAATTGTATCAGGCGTAAGCTGAATTGGTTGGCGCGTTTTCTTGATGCGCTTCTTGACCTGGTTTGAAAGCTTGCTTTTGGCAATATATTTGGCGCGTCTCTTCTCTTCTTCCTCCAACTTGCGCATTGTTTCCTTGATAAATTTGGGCGCCTCTATTTCTTCGTCACTGTCTAACTCGGAATCTATGTGCGCGCCTTCATACAATTTGAACATTAATGGGAAGCCCAATATCTGCTAATACTTTCGAGTGGATGGCATATTTTCCAATTGCCATACGCATTGTAATTACATGTTTACGTGTTGGTCTTTCCTGAGAAAACCAGTTTGTTGTTAAATATTGCGACATAGTCTGTCTCCTTAAAACCATCGGTAAGAAGTGATTTGTTCGAATTTTCAATCGGCAGATAGTTGACAGTGTGGACCAACAATGTAAGACATGGTAAATGACAAAAAAAGAAAAGCAAAAGTATAACTAAATAGGGGTGGGATAAAAAAATAAAAACAAACTGAAAATGGTCAGGGAAGTTGGTGCTTTATGTTCACAAGTGTAAATCCAATAAAACAAATAATCCTGAACGAGACGGAAGCAATGACTGCGCTACAATGCACCCCAGTTGCCCTTATTTTGAAAGCAGTAAAGAGAAGTACTCCTCCAAGCCTATTTAAAAAAGCACGTGTTGCGCATGTCTTGGCGTGTCTCCTCTCGCTACATGCTTTCATTGAATCTCTCGTATATTATTTGTATAAATTAGTTCTAAAAACAAAAGTGCAATGCTTGTTACAACGGTCGCATAGCCAGTTGACCAACAGCTGCTTCCTGAGCCAAAAACGCGCTCCTGACGTCCAGCCGCCGCGTGCCCAAAGGCCTTTTCGAAAGCACCGGCATGTCTACACCCAGATAGCCATGCACAGGCGGCGCAGACCTTGGGCCGCATCCCAAAGTACTATACCCGTTCATATTGGGCGACCTCTGCGCACTCAGCCTCTGCACAGCACCACTCGGGTCCACCGGGCGTCTCTCGTACACCAGCACGGAAGCGGCAGCTGTGTAGCTGGATTCCGCGTCTTTGTCGGAGTGGCAGCTGGCTGGGCATTCGGCTCGGCGACCTGGGCGAAACCATCGTGTTGCGCAGAAGCTCACCGCTCGACCGTGTGGGCTCTGGCCGGCTCGGCGCAATGCGAGCCGGCGGTGAAATGTGGCATTGGGCAACGCCGACATGCGCAGCCCATGGCCGGGCTCCGATGCTGCGGACATGCGCAACGCGGATGTTCTCGGCGACAGCGCTCCGGCGCGCAGTGGCCGGCCATCGTCCATGCTGCCGAACGCTCTTGGCGACCGTAGGCTATTATGCGCGGTACGCCGCCGCCGCGGACTCGGGCTCGAACGCCGACCGCCGTCGTAGCAGCAGCGGCGTGGACGCCGGCGGCAGAACCTCGCTGCGCCGGCGCAAAAGCGGCGCGGATACCCGTGGGCTGGGCGCCGGGATAGAATTGCGCTTGTTTGGTGCCTGGTTTGTGAATGCCCGCGCAGGTTGACGACGGACGCCGAAGCACGCAGCTGGCGCGGCGGCTCGGTGCGAATTCCGGCGTCGCTGTGTCGACCGAGTTTTCTTTGCCGTGGCTCGGCCAGCCTTGCAGTGGGAGGATCGACTGATGTGCTTGGCGGCCGCTGATCGTCCCCCGAAAGCCGCGGCGGATCGAGGCGTGCTTCAATGTCGCCGCGGCGGGAAAGCCTGTTGAATGACGGTTCTCCGAGCCGTCTATTTGGCGTTGGTGGATCCATGGCTGTCGTTGCACGCGGGTGGTGCAGCAGCTGCTGTGGGCCCTCGGAAATGCGCAGGGGGTCGGGGCGCATCCCGGTGTCGCTGCGACGAGCAAGTATCCTCAGCGGCGGCTCTACGAGCCGCGAATTCGGCGCTGGTGGATCCATGGCGGACACGCCTCGCTGCTGCCGCTGCGCGTCTTCTGGGAACCTCAGCGGGGTCGGCCGCATGCCGATGTCACTGCGACGTACCAGTCTCTTCATTGGTAGCTCTTCCAAGCGCGCATTTGACGACGCCGGCTCTTCAAGCAGCTTTGCCGGATCCGGGCGCGTGCCGATGTCGCTGCGGCGAGAAAGCATGTTCGGGGACGGCTCGGCCAGCCCGTGCTTGGCAGAGAAATGGCCGAGATGAGCCGCAGAGTATCATCCGACGAGCCCGAGTGGGCCGACTGGACCGACTCGGCGTACGCCGGCGTGCTGCTCACTGTGGCCGTGCAGCTCTCGGACAACGACACGTCCTCGGGGTCCTCGCCCGTGAGCAGCTGATGGACGCTGGGCAAGTACGCCTTGACCATGGCATCTATGTCTATGGCGCGCACGCAGCGGTCAGAGTACACAAAGCTGCTCTTATTGCTGGCCACGAACGACACCGTGGGCGCACCAAGTCCGCGGGCGGCTACGGGCGGACGCCGGGTCGGCAGGCGCAGGCGTGTGGCTGCAGGCGTGGCTTTGCGCTGGCTGCCGCCCAGCTTGAGCACCCAGGGGTGGTGCCGCAGCGCCTGCCGAACGTCGGGGTCCCCAATGTCCACTGCCTCGCCGCCCTCCGGAAACTCTCTGACAATTAGCTGCGGCTGCGCCTTGTCGCCCAGCGGCGACGAAAACAGAGAGTGGATGTTGACGAGGAACCGCCGCTCCTTGCGCAGCCGCGGCGGCGAGCGGTATGCCGCGAATATGGGCGACATGGGCGGCTCCTGGTTGCCCAGCCATTCGGCGCTCTCCAAGGAGCCAGCCATGTCGTCTGCGTGCTTGGCCGGCGCGTCAAGCGGGCCCCACGAGGACATGGTCGGAGACAAGGCGGTCCAGCGGTCCAGCGGCCCCGCTGCAGCGGCATGCGGCCGGGCATATGCAGATCCAACCGCAATGGCTCTACACAAAGAGGGAACATATTTTTTTCTCACACCACGCTTGTTTTCTTTTTAACAAAAACCGCCAAAAAGCATTTTCTTTCCCAGCAGGGCGTGTGTTTGTTTGGTTTTGGAAAATGCCGCACTTACCAAACATTGTGTTGATATCGGGCGAGCACCACGTTCCTCGCTGCTGCAGCCTCTGGTGCAGGCTCTGGCCGTAGTCGCTGTGCATGGTCACGGTGTTCCTTCGCGACGTGCTGGCCCTGCGCACGACCGCCCTCGCCTTTGTGATTTCGTGCTCCGAGATACGCGTGAAAAACGGCGATACCGGCGGCATCTCTTCGTCCAACGGAGACACTTCCTGGGCATGTATCCGCAATCTGCGCCTGGACCCCATCGACCCATCGACCCATCGACCCATCGACTCCAGCGACTCCAGCGACTCCAGCGAGGGCATGCGGCGCAGTCGAATGCGACTTGCTCTGCTTTCGATGCTACCGACACTGCTGGGGCTCTCTTTTTCTGTTGCCCGCGAGAGGCTGTCGTGGCTTTTTTTCAAGAATTTTTTGAAGAGCGCGGACGGCGGTCGTATGGACGCCAGGTCGTCGCAGCTGTTGTTTAGGTCGAAATCCCAGGGCAAACTGCGCTACTGTCGCCGTTGCCGCTGCCGCCGCCCGTGCTCGTTCTCGCTGCTTGCTGTGACGGGTGCATGGCCGATTTAAAAGCGGAGTTGTCAAATTCAAATTTCGATAGAGGCGAATTGGTAACGGAAGTAAGGCCAGGCTGTGTGGTGGGTGGCAGAGGGAAGTTTGAAAGGACTTCAAAGTCGAGTGTGAAAATATTAGATTTTCGCGAAACCTGCTTTGGCAGGCGAGATGAAGGGTGAGGGTGTGCGAGATCTGGGCGAGGGCATTGGGCTGATTCCATTCTGCCAACCTGCTGCTGGTGCTGCTGGCGCTGTCGATGGTGCGACGGTCAGACGTTGTAGTTATAGTGCTCGAGCGTTTGCCTAGAAATGATGGGGACATTTGGGAAATGTGGAGATAGTGCAAAAAAAATATGCCTTTTTATTTTTTATATGTGATTCGGAGAAAAAAAAAACTAATATTTGGGTCTTCCGAGAAGAGATTATAAAAAAGGAAATATCGAGACATGTTTCTTCTTCTTTTCCACTCTAATACACAATGACCAAAAAATAAAAGAATTCCAGTGTAGGGTGGCTCTTATGTTTTTTTCACTTGTTGCCTTTATTATCCTCTCAAGTGCATTGGATTGTGCTCGAGATGAAAAAATAAACTTTGTCAAATATGTCAAAAACAAAACAATAAATAGCGTAAAAGTGGCGTTTTTAATATAATTATTGCTATTTGACATGTACAAATTGAACATTTGCATACACAATACATGATAAATTATATTTTGCTTTTGCCATTGCCAACAATGCTAACTTCTCACCGACATGCCCGCCAAACGTAAAAAATAAACAAAGGCACGTGCTTTACACAGAACATTTTATTTATTTCTTGCTGCTGCTGCTGTTTGTCAAGCAAAAAAGTTTAGGGATGAAAGAGTGCAAACATAAATTTTATTAGGACGATCTTGCGCCTTTTATATACCTCGTTCGATTTCCAAATGCTCGGAAAATACGGGTTTACGTCTACTATTCCGTACAAGTAATAAAAAAAAGAGAAATATTATATTTGCTTTCTTTATTTGCTTCAGACCCCACTGTGAAGAATTGTTGACGATAGTTTCTCACTCGCTCTCCATCTTTTATAAAAGGGAGGCTGAAAGTACAAGAGATATATATAAAAAAAAACTACCACAATGCCGCATCATCTGTTAATAAATAAATAAAAATTCAATATGAGAAAAACAGAAACAAAAGCCACGCAGCGTGATAAAAAAATTCAAGTATTATTTCCGCATTAAAAAAGAAAGAAAAATAGAGAAAAATAGAAAAATAGAAAAAGAAAGCGCTTAACAGGAACTAAAAAAATATTAGCACATGCCCGTCCATTTAAAAGAAACAAGGAAAAAATATCCCCTTTGCTGCTTCTTCTTTTGCAAGATAATTTTTTTGTTATTGTTTTGGTATTTTTTTAAAACTCCTATCTTTTACTTTTCTATTCTTTTTTTTCAAACTCATTTTCTTTTGTTGTTGTTGGGACATTGGGATTATTCCAAGCAAATCAACTTTATCCCCTTTGGCCATGGCAGACATTCAGCAGGCCGAACAACGCACAACCGAGGAATCAGGCCAGCGGGCGGTTATCCATCAATCACAATAATAACGGCCTCGACTGCGTCAACACAGGGGTTAGACACCTCAGCCACCTCGGATGCGTCAGAAGCCCAATGGACAATCGACAACTCACAGATCCAATTGCGCGTGTTCAGCTCCAGCACTGGCCACCGCTCACACTGGCCATCACCCAGGGCCACCCCACCCTTATATTCGGACCAAGGCAGCAGCACAAGCGCAACGCCCTTGTGCGGCTTCTGCTCGGCAGACAAACACTGCTCCTTGGGGGCCATCTCTGCAGCCCGCAGCCGCACACGGGAATCATGCATGTTGCTACCAGACCCTACATCAAGGCTGGTAGCAGCTCGCTGTGGGATTTGCTTATTTTCCCACATGACAAAACGCAGTGCACTCGGCGGGGCATCAGCGAGAGACACCTGGGTGCCATTCTGCGATTTATGGACTTTGAGTTCCTTCTGCAAAGGGCCAGCGACGACTGGGGCTATGTGGTGGATTGGTCCAAGGTGTTGGGTCCAGCCGAGCTCTACGCTGTGAGCATTTGTCGGCTTTTGTACCATTCTCCGAGATTTGCCATTGTTGACGAGACGCTGGATTGTCTGCAGCCGGACCAGGTGCGGCAGTTGTTTGTGGCCGCCAGGATGCACCGGGTGACGCTTTTGGCATGGCTGAGTCCAATCCTTTTGACAAAGAAACCACCCATGGGGCCTGCGTGGCCTGCCTGAGCGAGTTTACCCGTGTGCTGCGGGTTTCTAGGGACGCATGGGAGTTTGGCGCCGTTGGTAGTGCACAGCAGCAGGGCCAGTGTTCGGGCGGAGGAGCCCGAGTGGCTGTGGGCGACGGCCGAGACGAGGTTCAAAGGCGTCCGGGCAGGCTTCTGAGACGCACATCGACGCTGAGTCAGTGCTCGACGACGGAGCGCCGCTGGCGCACCAGTGACTCGCTAGGGTCACGCAGGCAGTCCTATGTCATTTCTCCTTCGCTGACCGTGCGCTCCAGCTTTTCGGACTTTTCGGCCATTGATCAGTCCTCCACTTTTGGAAGCGGCACAGCGCGCATGCTGGCTATTGACAGCGCCCTGGCCAAGTACGCGAGCACGGTAACCAGGACGGTGACTAGGCGGCAGCCGCTGTTGGCTGCCTCGGAAATATTTGCCGCCGAGATTATTACCTCAAAACCAGCGAACGATGCCGACAGCAATGCGAACAACGAAGTCGACATTGACAACATTGAGGATATTGACGACATCAGCGAAATCAGTGAAATCGACGAGAATTCCAGTGTGGTTGAAGACATTGACAAAGTTGAGAGTGGCCAAGACAACGATATCAACAATATGGAGGAAATTAATGTGGAGATAAATGCAAGGGTCGAGGAGAAGGTGAGGTAATTGAGAAGATCGATAATGAGCTGATCGAGGTCATCAAGGAGATTGAGGAGATCGAGGAGAAAGAGGTCATCGAGGTCATTGAGAAGATCGATAATGAGCTGATCGAGGTCATCAAGGAGATGAGGATCGAGCAAGGAGGTCATCGAGGAGAGAGATCGAGGAGAAAGAGGTCATCGAGGTCATTGAGAAGATCGAGGAAAAGGAGGAGGCCATCGAGGAGATTGAGGAGATCGAGGACAAGGAGGAGTTCATCGAGGCCATTGAGGCTATCGAGGCCATTGAGAATATCAAGGAGAAGTTGGTCGAGGTCATTGAGAAAGAAGCAAATGCCGCTGAGCAAGAGTATATCAAAGAAGTGTACAGCCCAGTATCCGCAAGAACACTGGTCGATGGCGCTGCACCAAGCATGCTGGAGAAGATCCGGCCAGAAAGCCCAGTGAACTTTGCCCTGCCGACAGCTAATAAGTACCAGCGCTCATCGAGGCCGAGACGTGATTCGCTGCACCGCAGCGGCGCTGAGACGCTGGTGTCATCGCCACAGTATTCGGGGACTGCGAGAAAGTCATTTAGCCGCTACAGCACCGCTGATATGTCGCTGTCCTGGCTGTGGCGGCATGGCGCTGAGTGATAGAAGCAGCAGGAACAGCAGCGGCGAGCCGCAGACGTACTCGCGCTCGCCATCGATCATAGGCAGAGTTGTGGGAAGAGACGAAGGGACTACATGTAGCGTGTGGTTGAGTGAGCAGTGATTCGTCATCACCATCAGATTGTGGTCGCTTGTGGCCAACAAAAGCAGAACAGGAGCAGGGGGAGAGACAAAAGCAGAAGCAAATCAATGCAGAGCGGATCGGTCTCAGCGGAGGACGAGGGGAGGAAGTTGTTCGCCATTAACCTAAATGGTGCCTTGATGCCAGCTACCAACGGCCATTTGTGTCTTGCTCCACCTTTGTTCTCTCTTTACAAACATTTTTTTCTTCTTTTATTCCATTTGAATCAAAAAGTTGCTTTATTATTATGTCTTTTGTCGGTAAGGTCGTTGTAGTCACTGGCGCTTCGCGTGGAATCGGGCGCTCCGTCAGCAAAATCCTGCTCGCTCGGGGCGTCTCAGTCATCGGCGTGGCGCGCTCAGCCGAGAAGCTTCTCGAGGTTCAGAATGAGACAAAGGATTACGTCGGCAAGTTTATCTCGTGCACGGCGGATCTCACACAGAGCGCAGATATTGACGCAGTCCACGCTGCTGTCACCAGCTCGGGTCTCTCGCTGATCGGCCTGGTGAATAACGCCGGCGTCATAGAGCCCCTAGCCAAGCTGGCTGACATCAAGATCGCCGATCTGCAGAAGCACCTGGATGTTAATGTCACTGCGGTGGTAGCAATCACGCAGAGCCTCTTGCCGCTACTGCGCGAGTCCCGGGCCGCATAGTCAATGTGAGCTCGGGAGCTGCTACGCATGCGTACCAGGGCTGGGGCGCGTACTGCCGAGCAAGGCGGCGCTGAACATGGTCACGCAGATCTTGGCCGCTGAGGAGCCCAGCGTTGTATCGGTGGCCTTGAGGCCGGTGTCGTGGCTACGGACATGCAGGAGCAGATCCGCGAGCAGGGCAAGGGCGCAATGGTGGCTGGCGAGCTGGCCAAGTTTGTCAACCTGCATACTTCAGGCGGGCTTTTGGCGCCGGAGCGCCCTGCGCAGGTCATTGCCGCGCTGGCTCTGGAGGCTGATCCTAAGCTGTCGGGCGGGTTTTTTTCGTGGGATTCGGCCGAGGTGGCACAGTACTCGTTTTGAACAAATATAACTAGAAAATAAAACGATTACAGGCATATTTTTCAGCTGTTGCTGCGGCCACGTCTTGCTTGCAGCAGAGAAAGCAGATGGAAAAACGTCCATGAACCTCTCGATGAATAAAAAACACCCTCTATATCAAGCCTACCTCGTCTCTTTTTTTACCTTTCTTTTATATTTCTCCATTTTTTCTTATTTTATTGGTAAGACCCTTGAAATTTTATATACATCATAGTTAGAAGCCGCACCCTTTGTTTATCATGCCGACCAAAGCTTCTTCAGAATCCGTAACTGGGACCTGCGGTCAGACACAGTGACCAAGCCCAACAGCACAATGCTCTCCGCCATGCTCTCTGCGCCCGTCGGTGACGACGTCTTTGGTGAAGATCCAACAGTTGCCGCACTTGAAGCCCGCGTAGCCTCTCTATGCAACAAGCCAGCGGCGCTCTTCTGCGCATCCTCAACGATGGCCAACCAATTAGCAATCCGCACGCACATGCGCGATCCGCCAGAGTCGCTGGTGTGCCATACGGACGCGCACGTATTTGCATACGAGAGTGGCGGTGCCTCACTCCTGTCGCAGACGCAGATGATCCCTGTTAAGCCGTCCGAGGGACATAACCTGCGGCTGGCGGATGTTCAGCGCGTGTTCATAAAGAATAATCAATTGGGTCATTGCGCGCCGACCCACTTGGTAGTTTTGGAAAACACCATGGCGGGTGTGATTATGCCGGTAGAGGATATGCGGGAGATTTCGGCATTTGCGCGTGAGCATGGGGCTAGACTGCATTTGGACGGATCGCGGCTGTGGAACGCGTCGGTGGCCAGCGGTATTGCGATCGCAGAGTACGCTGGGCTGGTGGATACGCTCAACCTGTGTCTGTCCAAGGGCATGGGGTGCCCGATTGGTGCTGTCTTGGTGGGCAGCGAGCAGTTTATTGCCAAGGCGCGCCATTTCCGCAAGGTCTTTGGCGGCGGATGGCGCCAGGCGGGTGTCCTCGCAGCGGCTGGCCTCATGCCATTGATCATGTGTGGCCCACTATGGCGGACACGCACAGGCTGGCTAGGCGACTGGCCGACGGGCTGAGTAAGTGCGGCTTTGAGATCGCCCTGCCTGTGGATACCAACATGGTGCTGGTGCGCGCGCCGTCTGCAGTACTGGACGCGCAGAGAATTTTCGTCGAGGCCGCCCTCGAGAAGGGCGTGAAGCTGGTCACCATCTACGGCAACGTGCTACGGATCGTGCTGCACCATCAGATCGACAGCAACTGCATTGATGTTCTGTTGGAAACCGCAACGACCTGTTTTGGTAATGTTTAAGGTTGGTGGGAGTTTATTTTAATAATATACATGGGATTGACACTTGTCAAACAAAAAAAGGAGTTATAACGTTTAGGAACATACAAGCTTGGCTTTTTAAACACCTGGCACTGCTGTTGCCACCGAGGCTACTGGCTGCTGGCTCAGTTTTGCCGAAGGAGGATGTGGGATGGCGATCCCTGCGCACGCTGCTGCTGTTGTTGAATTTGCGCCTGGCCAAAGGCTTGATGGCCACCAGCCACAGCGCTAGGCCGCTGCTGCTGATGCATCTGCAATCGAGGCTGCGACTGCAACTGCAACTGTGTATGGGCAATCTTTGCAGCAGTCATTGTCTGCTGCTGCTGTTGCTGTTGAGGCATACCAGAAGCAACAGGCACCGGCACTGCAGATGCAGCCCCAGCCACCGCCGATCCCGATCCTGATCCTGATCCCAACCCTGATCCAGGTCCAGATCCAATCGCAGTCACAGGCGCCACCGGCGTCACCGCCACCAGCGCAGTGTTCTTCTTCGCGCCGTCCTGTTGCGCTTCTTAATAACGTTAGTCTTGAGGCTCAGCGGGCGGGTAATTCCATGCAGTTTCCAGAAAAGACCACAGGCATTGCACAATGGCTTGCCTTCGGGGTCGCGGCGCCACAGCGGGGTTGTCGTGGTGGAGCAGTTGGAGCAGACTTGCGGGTGACCGGTCTTCTCGTCGATCGCAATGGCGCCGGATTGGTTGACAGAAGCGGGATTGGCGGGTGTCTTTTTGGGTGCAGATGGTGCGCTGGGAGAGGCGGGGGATGTTGCTGATGAGGGCGTGGCGCGCGGGGCAGTGTCCTTGGGCTGGAAAGCGGCAGTGGCGGTTGTCGCATTGGGCTTGTTGCGCTTGCCTGGTGACTGCTGGTTGCTGCCGTTGGCGGAGTTAGGCTTGGGCTGAGCAGCAGCAGCAGCAGCAGTGTTAGTCTCACGCGGGCGCTTATTCGGTGTTGCAACCACGGGCGCCTTCGCCGGCGACTCTTCAACATCCATGCAGTCGCCCAACTGGTTTACGGTCACAGATGTCACAGTAGGCAGGTCAATCGTGCTGGGGTTGATTGTGCGCGGGATATTGTCCATGTTGAACATGCCCGGCTGCTCACTCCCGCCGCCCAGGGACGCCGTGCGGCCGCCCACTAGGGGCAGGGAAATGCCGCCGTCAGATTTGCCAGATACGGCAGCAAGCTGACTGAAGTACAGCATTTGCTGCAGCGCATCCGATGGCCCATTGGCGCCAGAGGCGATGGCAGCGGAAGGTAGCGAGTTCGTGTTCTGCTGTGATGGCAGCGTGGGGTTGGTGACGCTGGCAACTGCATTCAGTGCCCGGAGCATGGCATTGACGTCTGCGGCCTGGTCAGGCTTGGACTGAAGTGACGAGGATATGCCCAGGGGCTGTGCGTCGTTGGAGATGGCCATGGATCGCCAGCCAATATTGCTGCTGCTGCTGCTACGGACGCCACTGCTGCTGCTGCCTCTTTGTCCGCTATTTGCGCGTTGACTACTGCGGCAGCTGCAGAGTGTAGTTGATGGTGAGCTAATTGTGACGCCATCATATGTTGCGACGATCCTAGGGGCGGTGCAGGCAGGCCAAAGCCGCTGTAGAAAGTCGAGGTGATCGAGTCCGAGTCCAGAATAGGGCCTTGGCCGCTTCCTGGAAGCATAAAGGGGTTGGCGTTGGGGATTGCGGTTAGGCTGGGCACGCCCGGAAAACCGGCCATATGCATGCTGCCTAGGCCGTTGTCCAGGCTGGGCGCAATAAACGAGCTCAGCGCTGTGCTGCTGAAACCAAGAGACATGGCCGAAGAGCCCGACGCCAAAAGGCCGCTATCCAGCATCATTGCACTGTCAACTGCCGCCGCTGTGGACGCCTGCCGCATCTGGCCAGCGCCAAAGGGAAGAATGCTCCCCCGTTCAATACCGCCAGCTATCGCCGAGTCCTCCATGACGCGAGCAGCAGCCAACGCCGCGGCAAAACCGTCCTGCTTCTTACCCGGCTTCTTGGCTTCCTTGCTATCGGCCATATCCACGTCAGCTGCACTGGGTTTGCGCATATGCGTGGCCGGATCAATAGTCGGCTGCGCCGTCGGCGAGTTGCGTTCCTGCTGCCGCTTAACGTGGATACGCAGGAATCTTGTGAAACCGCCGTCGTCAAAGTACATATCGCTGGATGAGCTCGCCAGGGTATTGGGGTCGACGAAGAATACACGGTTGTGCTCGTCGTCGTCGGACTCGTTGTGTGCGCGCTTACCGGATGACCGCGGTTTCCGCGACCGACTGCCACTTGATGATGTGCTTTGACTTTCTGTCTCTGAGCTGCTTTCGCTGCTGTTCGCCGCTGAATCATCAACACTGTCGTCATCATCCTCGTCCAACAATGATCGCTGCTGCTGCTTTGTGTGGGTGATATGCCCCGGATGCAGAGATGCTGCTGCTGCTGCTGGCTGGGCGGGATCTGATTGCCTTGGCTAGGGCCATTGCCTCGGCCAGCGACGTCTGCACACC
Source organism: Kickxella alabastrina (assembly GCF_025024165.1). Lineage (NCBI taxonomy): Eukaryota > Fungi > Kickxellomycota > Kickxellomycetes > Kickxellales > Kickxellaceae > Kickxella > Kickxella alabastrina. Next base: position 39,323 of record NW_026251494.1, on the reverse strand, counting down.
GGCTGTTTTCTCTATGTCCTTCTGCGGCTGCTGATAATCATCGATCAAAAACATGTTGGCGCTGCTGGGGAGAACAAGGACGCCTCGGTGAACAATGACTCTGCGGCGGTAGCAGCAGTGCCTCCAGCGGAGAATGTCTCTGGGCGGTCGGATGACGAGACCACAAACGATTCGGGGTCGGGCACAGAATCAACATCGTCAAAGTCATTGGCTGCGTCGTCGTCGCTGTCATCTGCGTCCAGGGCGAGTCCCAGGGGTTTACCTGATCTTTGTGCGGAATTAGCGTCGGCTTCGCACAGGTGCGTCATTAGCGCCAATGCCATGTCTGCTGCTGATGATTCTGATGGCCGGTTCCCCGGTGATGTGGCTGCTGCTGCTGCAGCTTCGAAAAGTGCGCTGTGCAGGCCTAGATACATCATGATTATGTACAAAAGGAAATAAAATAGAGAATGAGCGGATTTATAGTAGCCAAACTAAGACAAGGGGGAGGGGGTTAAGCACTTGCAGGAGTATACGTGTAACTCGTGGTGTGAATAATGTAAGAAACAAAGGAAAAAAGAAAACTGCGCAAAAAAATAGGGTTACTATAATTAAAGAAGAGCAATGATAAATGAAACAGGCAAGAATAGAAAAATAGAGCGTCAACACAGAATCTAGTCTGCAAAAAAAAGTGAAAATATGAGCGTGGGTATAGGGCAAGTTATTCAGGGTGTAATTGTATCGCGTTGCGGGGTAGGGGTGAAAAGAGAAAAGGAGGGGGAGGGAGAGAACAAGAATAAAAAGAAGTAAAAATAAAAAGGGCCTAGAAAAAATGTCTAAAACGAGTCTAGCGTGGCTGTTCGGTTTGGTTTTGATGCTGTTTAATTTGGTTTTGTTGCGAGAGCAAAGGGGAGAGCGATGTGCTTTTTGTCGATAGCAAAAAGACTGAAAATTATAAATAAATAAAAATGGCCAGACTTGATAAAGCGGGCAAGTTCCTTATTATAAAACAATAATGTTTGGCCCCATTTAAAGGATCAAAAGTATAGGCGATAAAAAAATAGAGTTTAAAATATAAGCAAGCAAAAAGACTTGTGGCTTTTTCGAGAATAAAATTTATCCACAAAAACTTGCAGCAGAATTAACCCGATATATGGAAGAAAACAAATGGAGCAAAAGGAGAAAAAGAAAAATGGAAAGAGGCAGAGAAATAGTCAAGGCGGACAAGGGCAGTGTTTGAGTGACTTTTTGTGTAGGTCTGTGACCGATTTTTTCTCTTTGTTTATAGAGTAAAAGCTGTTGTTTGGTGTCTAACGCCGAGTTGGTTATTATTTCAGCTTCGGCTTGTTTTGTGGCGGGGTGGAAAAAAATGAATAAGAAAAATTTTTGGATGGGGGGCACAAAATGCAACAAAAAAGATGCAACAGTGAAAGCAAATTATAGCGCTAGTTCCGCATATTCAATCCACCTTTTTTCTTCTTTTTTTGCGGATACCGTAAAAGGAAACAATTTATATTTGCGCCTTGTTGAATCTCTTGAAGTAAAAAAGCATTGCTCTCAGGAGATTTGGAAGGGGGAAAGGGCGGAGGAGAAAATGAGAGAAAACGCCGTGAACATTTGACAGTGCAGCTTGTGCCTCAATTCAATTCAGTGGACACATGGGACAAGCACAAGTAAAAGAAAGGAATTGCAGGCACCAGCGCAATTGTGAGCGAATAAGACATGTGCAATTTTTTATTGTGTTACACACAACGAGAAAAGAAGGGGGAAAAGCAGACAACGTGGGTCCTATGATTGGTCCACACAGGCAGATACATGGCTGTTGTGATTATGGTGAGCATCTGAGAAAAAAGCCAAGGCAGATAAAAACAGGAATTTTTGTTGAAGATTTTCTTTCGGACAAAAGAATGCAAAAATAGTGACTGCTCTACCTTGCTTTAATTGCGGGCGCAGGGAAAACACATGGTAAAGAAAGACAATAATGGCAATATTGAAATGTATGACTCTAAGGTCGTATTCAATTACAACTGCACTTTAACACAAAACAACTGGATGAGTGAAGATTACATAGTTCATTAAACACTTTTCCCAAATTGGGTAATGATTTGGCGTCCGCGTGTATTTTTCATTTCGACCACTTAATTTGGAAAGCGCAAAATATTGGACATGGCAAAGCGAGGAAGAATAGAAAAATACGGCAGCATATGTAGTTTTGCTTCTGCGGAAAGCGCAGTTGAACCCGGTGTTCCGGAAGAACATGCCTGTCAGAGCACTATTTGCATAGGACAAAATATGGACAGCCGGACGGACAAGATGGCTGTGGAAAAAAAGGGAAAAAGAGAGATCGACATCAAGTCCGCAACAGCTGAAAAAAGGGCCGAGTCGCAAAGGTTGGCAACATTGACAAAAGTGGCAAAGGCTGAAAAACTTGGCCAGGCCTGAGTTGAACCGCAAACGCAGAATAAAACAAAAGTGCACACGCCACATCAATAGTCCAACTCGACCTAAACACCCAATAAAAAGCAAAAAAAACTTACCGGTATTGTCATCCCGAGACTCTCCCAAAGCGTTGTCGAGATCCAATAACGACGGACCCATCTGAGCATCCTGCGTTCTGCTGCTGCTGTATTTTTGCTCAGCGGGCCAATGCGGTAGCACCGAAGTGGGCGATCGCAGAATGTCTAAATCCATCATCGACGCCTGCTGCATTTTCCGCATCTCCGTCAAACTTGAGTTTCTGCGGGCCTTTGACTGTGTGCTTGCGGATGACCGCGCATCAATGAACCGTGTATCGACGATCGCCGGCGTCTGTCCAATTGGCGGCGCCGATGTGGGTGCGAATGGAAGGCTGAGGCTGTGATACTGAGTGGTTGTGTTGGCAGACTGGTGCTGCTGGTGCTGCTGTGCTGCTGGTGTGCTGGTGCTGGTGCTGGCTTGGGTTTGGGTTTGGGTTTGGGTTTGGCGGATAGAATAGAGACATGTCGATGGATGGGATGTCCCAGAGTTCCAGCGGCCTTGCTAATTCGAGATCCAAGTCGTTGTCCTGAGTTGGGTTTGAAATCGCCGACATGTAGCTGTGCGGCTGCTGCATCTGGATCTGCATCCTGGTAATTTCTGGGAAGCCGAGTGTCTGGTCTGAGCCATTAAGCAGAGTGTGTGATGATGACCGCCGCTGCATATCCAGACTCTGCTGCTGATTTTGATGCTGGGAGCCTGCCAGATGATCGGCCGGCATAAAGGCTATGTCGAAATCATGGACCGCTGCGGTCTTGGGCGACTCTGTCAGCGGCCCGCTGAGTACCGCTGCCATTTGAATGTCGGTCAAGGATGTTGCCGCCGCAGCTTTCCCGCTTGGAATTGCCCAATTCGTAGCAGCGCTGGCTCTGGCTGCGGCTGCGGCTGTGACGGTGGCGATTGACATGGAGGCAGCCTACGAAAAAAGGAAAAGCTTTGGGGATAAGTGGATTGCGACACAAATTGTAATACAAACCCCTCTCCACATATATACAAAACACTAACGTATAATTGTTATTTTAATTGTTTACACTTGCCTTTGGGTTTTTCAGGCGGCGGCCGTCCATGCGCCAAAGCAGATTGCGCGCGCGCAATCCATTGGGCAGCAGCGTTTCGGACCGCGTGTAAAGCCTTAGCAGCTTCTCCTCGTCCAGAACCATGCCCTTTTCGGTGTCCTTTGCTGGGCTGCCGCGGCACAGATCGTCGACCATGCGCAGGGCCTCGTTTCTTCTGTCGACCGGCGGCCCGTGCGTCAGCACTTGGCTCATTGTGCGCATTAGCGCGTCGTAGCCGCTCTCCAGTACGCCCGCCCTGTTGCTTCCGTTGTTGGCTTCGATAAATTGGCTGTGCTGAAAAAACGAGTTGTACCGGGGTGTTGGCTCGACTGCCGTCGTGACGCCGCTCGGCGGACTGACGGGCCCTATGCTGGTGGTCGCGAAACGCGTAGGAATATATCCGCTGTACATGCTTTTTCTGCTTGTTTGTTTGGGGATACCAATATAGTGGAGGGGGTGGCTATTGATGCGTTGGAAATAAAAATAAAATAAAAAGCGGATAACTTGAGCGACAATAAAGGTGGCAGAGGCTTTATTTTATTTCAAAAAGAAAGAAGCAAACAAGAAAGACTTGGAAACATGTGCATGTCTGAGCACAGATGAGGGAAGGGGGGAGTGGGACGGACCCGCCTTGTGCCTGAATATTCCCTGTTTAAACAATCCTGCTTAAACAATCCTGCCCTCCGACCCGCTTAGGCACACTTAATGGGCAAGGCGAGCAAGGCTGGTCAGCAGATGACCTGTGCCATTGAAGCAAAGGCACCTGTTGCTTCAGTGGGCGTCCCCCTTTTCTTCTTGCTTTACACTTTTGTTTGCTGCGACAATCACAACCATACTGGGCTCGAGCACCCGCACTCACGTCCTCCGCAGACAATCCCTTCAGGAGCAATTCAAGGCCGGAGGATGGAATGGCCACACCGAGCAATAAAATAAAATAAAAATAAAAGTCACAATGCGTGACTACCTTTCCTCATGCTACCACTTACGGATCCTGCAAATCCCGCTTGTAAAAAAGATTGCTTTTCAAGCAAGGAGGGAGGAAAATAAAGGAAAAACCAGTCACTGATAATTATTGAAATGGAAGTGTGCTCTCTGGCTCTCGTGCGTGCAATAGTAAAAAGGCGGATTCTAAAGACAAAAATTAAGATTTACTTTCGGTCAATGGCATTGACCAGCCAGTCCAGCCCAACGTCCAATCCCTCGCCCTTAAGCGCACTGGTCTTATAAATGCCCCACTGCCTGTTCTTCAGCTTGGGCAAGTCCAGGGCATCCGACACCTCAGCAGCACTCAATGCGCCATCCATGTCTGCTTATTGGCAAACACCAGAAGCACCGCCTGTTTCAATTCGTCCTCGCTCAGCATAGACGCCAGCTCATCCCTCGATGTGCCTATCCGGTCCCTATCGCAGCTATCAACTACGTAGATGACTGCGTCCGTGTTCGCGTAGTAGCACCTCCAGTATGGCCGGATACTGGTTTGTCCGCCGAGATCCCACACTTGGAACTTGATGTTCTTGTACGTCACTGTTTCCACATTGAACCCAATTGTTGGGATTGTCGATACTACTTCGCCAATTTGCAGCCGGTATAGGATTGTGGTTTTTCCGGCCCCGTCCAGACCCAGAATTAGAATACGTACCTCCCTCTCGCCGCCAGTGAGTTTATTGAATAACGTGCTGAACCAGTTGCCTACCAAGCGAGTGGAATTAATGTGTCAAATGTGTCCTAAAGTGTTAGTCTGCCGGGGCACGTAAATGCATGCGTGTGCGTGTGCGCGGCTTCATCTGGATTTGTGCGCCGATGCCTAGCAGCCTTGAAATTCAGCTCTGACGACTGACTGACCGACTGACTGGCTGACTGGCTGACTGACTGCATGTGCATGTGTCTGCTTACCCATGGTTGTAAAGGTGTGTGTGAAAAGCAAGCCAGATTACAGCGTTTGAAAAATCTGCGCTTAAATGCTCAAAGAAACAAATAAAAAGGAATAAAAAGGAGTACAAATGTCGAAATGCAAAAGTTCAAGAGCTAAAATAAAAATAAAAAATGTATTGGCACTTTCATACGTGGCACTTTTGACGCCTGATTGTTCACAGCCAACCATCCCCCACACACGACCTAATTTCTTCCCTGCCAAAATTTCGCTTGTATATTCAAGATTTGTATTCAAGTTTCTCGTTTGTATTTTGATTTTTTTGAAAAAGGCCAAAGCCAGGCACTCCCCCCCCCCGCCACCAACACTGCTGCTGTTGCTATAGAAAATGGCAAAGCAAGTGGGGTTTCCTTTCCCCCCATTCCGTTACGCCGATGCCTCAGTGCCCTCCGCGAAGAAGGACAGGCTGTGCTCGTCGCCGGCCTCGTTAACCTTAATGTCCTTGATCTCCTTAGCGTAGTGCTTGATCAGTGCGTCCTTAGCGGCCCTATGCTCAGCCATCTTGATAGAGCTACCAAAGCCCATCCCAATCATGCGCACCCCGCAGAAGACACCAACAATAAAGACAGGCGACGCCGTAAAACGGCCGGTCTCCTTCATAATGCGGGCAACCGGGTACTCCAGGTTCTTGCGCTTAGTCAGCGCAACGAGCATCAGCTTGGGGTTCTTGATCGCCAGCGCTTGCTCAACGTCAATGGGCCGGCTCAGCACGTGCTGCTTGACAAACTGCCGCGCAGCAGCCGCGCCCTGGTCAGCGTAGACGGCGCCCACCAAAGCCTGCACAGCCTTGCCCAGCACCTTGGTGACCCCACAGACTGATCCGCGGTGACGCTCGTCCACCGCAGTGCCGGCTGCATACCAAAGTGCTGCCGACCTCGGCCAAGCTGGCCATGCCAAAGCTGCCATGCTGCACATCCTGGAGCGCCTCCGCCGGCAGGTTGGGGTACTTGGCGTACAGGTACTCGCCCACAACAAGGTTCAGAACGCGCTTGCCCAGCCACTGCAGCCGCTCATTGCTGCCCTCCCGTCCTTGCTCGTGCGACGTGTGCGTGCACACAAGTCCATCAGATTGCGGTCCTTGAACTGCAGGTTCAGCCGAGCCTCCAATGCCGCATAGGTTGCTGCACCGTTGGTGTCCTCCGCTGTCGCTGCTGCCGGCTTGCCTGCCTTGCGCGATGTGAACGTGCTCAGCGCTGCCCGCCGCACCGAAATTCTCGCTGCGCTTGTCGACGCCAGCCGTGATGTCGTGCGTGTAATTGAAAACAGCATTCTCTTTTCTTTGTCTGTTAAAAAATTGAAAGTATACACAGATATTTATATATGAAAAGATAAGAACAAGAGCGCCAGAAATAATTTTTTTCTTTGCCGATTCAAAAACTAAAAAAAATGAATTAGGCAGGCGGAGCGCAGAAACTGAGAAAAAGAGGATAGAAGAAAAGAAAGAAAAAAAGGAGCCTCGATTCAAAATGAGCAAATAATTGAAATAAAAAGGTTAACTAAAATTTCAAGACAACGAAAAGACTGAGAATTCAAAGCCAAGCAAACGAAAAATAATAAATAAGAACTGATCGCAGTGAAGCGGAACCCACTGTACGCTAAGAAAAAATTGAGGAATTTATGCTCAAAAAAGGCAACGCCTGATAACATAGGATCAAAAAAAGAAAAAATGACAAGTTGATTGGTAATTAATTAGATCAAGGAAATGCGCTGATATCCCAAGAGCTGGCAAGCAGGGGTTTTTCGCATTTAAAAATTTGAGGGTTATTCTGGGTATATTGAATAGTACATTCTATTGTCTTCAACCACCATGAGGTTGTTAAGAGAAATAAAAAACAGAGCTCATCGCAATACCACTTTTCAGAATAATAATCATTGAACGTATGTAAATATGTACGTATGTTTATTTGTATATGATTGCAAATTAGACATCAGTTTTATTTTATTAAGGGCTTAAATGACAAAAACATATAAACAAAAAAGATTGTTCAGCCATTCCAAAACTCAGCGTTCCGTGCTTTTTAATTGATGATGAACCCCACTGGGAGCTTTTAGACTAGGGTCTATACTGGCTTTAAGCCAAGTTCGCGAGTTTGGTCTTTTCCAGCTCAATGAACTCAGATGGCATGGGCAGGGCTGTGTAGTAAGCGTTAGAGGTATCAGCGATTTTGGACATTTCTATCTCGACAAACTCAGAGGGCATGGGCTGGGCTGTGTAGTAGGCGTTGGAAGTACCAGCAAAGTCGGACTTAACCGACTCGACAGGCTCAGAGGGAATCGTAGGGGCCGTGGTGTAGGCGGTAGAAGAGGTGGCCACTGCGCTCGAAGTGACTTGCTCCGTCGAAGTCGTGTACCCGGCCACATAGGTATCTGTTGGAGCAGGGGCCGAGCTGGTTGCCTGGTAGACAGGGGTCGTCGAGTACACGGGCTGGACCGGTGCTTGTCCACACTTGTTGGCGAGCACGGCGCAAACGAAAGCGCTGAAGGAGGCGAAGATAAGGGCAAATTTCATTGTTTATAATGTATCAAATTATTAAAATAAAATAAAAGCAGGAGGGTGATTGGAAGGTTTAGTAGAAAGCTGGTTCTAAAATAAAGTAAAAAAATTGGTGGTGGAATGCGAAAAGATGTTGCAGTGATGATGAGGGAGGGGGGGGTGACGGATGCGAGTGCGTAAAAGGAATTAAAAATGCGAACCAGTCGTCTTTTTAAATTATAAAGATAAGTATGAGGATGGGAATGAGGTTAAAGATGAAAGTGAAGGTAATTTTAAAGTAATGTTTGGTCACAACGGAAAACACGACGATTAATATACCCTGTCATACCAAAGCAATGCAACGCAAGACACCCATGTTTTTTCTATTATATATTGTTACATGCACCAGATTCGCATCCCGCCTAAATTGATTGGACTGGCTGTGTAGCTGCGCAGGAACGGGGTTGGCTTGGCATGCTTCAAACCTGATTTCCTTTGAAAGGAAAACTAAATAACACTTTTCTTTCTAGGTGCTTGGCAATTTGGTCTGGCCAGCGCGCGACACAATAGTGCTGCCAGGCTGCATGGTCGCGCAGGGCTTCCATTGCGCTGTTCTTTGATATCCTATTCTATCGAATGGCCAAAGACGACAACCACATGTCACACCTCACCCAGGCTGTGCGCGTTGATTTACATTTATTTCCCTGACAATCTCGCTTTTGCTCTTTGTGCGACAGGCTGCCCAGAATCCACTTTGAATCATTTTCTTTCTGCCTGCCGCATGCACAGGCTGCAAAAAAGGATGTCTGAGTTTTTGTCACAACGGGAAACAAGCACACAAAATGCATACACAAAGTCCAAAGACAACGCATTTTAATTAAATTGCACTGGCACAAGGAAGAAGTGAAAGAGAGGAAAGCGGACACCGACTAGCGCTATTATTGTGAAACGTCACCACTTCCTAAAAATAATTACAATCCTGGAAACCACATCAAACGGAACAAAAATGCATCCGGCTTGAAATTCCGCATATCCCATCCAGCAGAAATGTACTGCAGAGAGCCTATGCGCTCAGTGCATTATTGACCCTTGCCCAGACGCTCTGGCGTTCGTTCTCCCAGCCGGCGCCCACGCCATTAACGACATAGTCCTTAAAGTCCTCAACATTGCCTTCGCGCAGCTTGCTCGGGCTGTTGTGGTACGCGGGCGCTGCAGTCACAAGATACCAGAACGCCGCGCCAAAGCTGTCGTCGTCTCCCAGCACCAGCTTGCGCACTTTGTTCATTGCCTCTGTATTGCCGGCCCCAGCAGTGGCAAGTAACTTGGATGCGTCCTGTGCATGGATCTGCTTGGCGTACTGCTCAATCCAGTTGTACATCAGCATAGCGCGTGTCCCTTGACCTGCGCGCCCTGGGAAATGGTTGATGTTGTACTGCCAGTCAGCCGACTCGAATGCCATCAGCGAGATGATTGCGATGATTTCGCCGCGCCCGGTCACTCCGTACTTGGCAATTGCCTTGTTGATAGCTGTGGCTGCGCGCGAGTTGGGCGCGCACTCGCTGGGTGTGTTGACCGCAGTGCACGACGTATCGGATGCTCTTGCCGGGATGGCCTGGTTGAGCTGGGCAAGCGTGATTGTCGAACAGCTGGCGTGGAGACATTATCAGCCAATGACACTGCTGACAAGACGGCACCAATCAGTACCATGGAAACAAAGCTGATCTTCATCATTGGTAATTGGTAAAAGTATTGTAAAAAGCGACAAAAAAGGTGTAAAATGCTATTTTAAAATGGAAAAGGAATTGGATGAGCATATGAAGAGTATGAATACAAAACTTAATTTACACCCTCGTTTTATTGCCAGCACTACAAGACAATAAACGCGCTTTTGAACACAATAAATGCTGAACGTTGTATGCGCTGGCAACGCATAATTTATTTTTGCTTGTTGCTAGTACTCATTCACAAACAAAATTTAGGGACAATGACGTTTCGACGAAACAATGAACCTTATAAACATAGCATACCCCTGCGTTTCACTAAAATAATGGTATTGGGATGTGTCTCAATAACCCGCAAAACATCCTTTCGTTATAGGGCATTTTATATCCTATATTCTATATTCCATATTTTATAAACTTTGTAAATGAAATAATATATACAAGCTTTCTGGCTGAATAGATTGTCCAATATTAAATTAATAGAAACAACGCTTTCTAATTCATGTAGTTTCTCGTTGTATTTTTGCGCTTGCGATAATACCAGATTGCACCACCCACTGCACCGATTCCAAGCAGAACGGCAACAATAATACCAATCCTCGCGCCCATGGACATTGAGCCAGCTGTGGCCTGGTCGTTGTTGGCAGCGGAATCATCGAGAGATGAGCTGGATGAGGAATCATCGTCACTAAGTTCGCCCATACCGAATTCGTCATCGTCGCTGTTTCTGCTTGTGTTTAGCGTCGAGATGAAAGAAGTGCTAGCTGATTTGGATTGAGATTGAGATTGAGATGTCGTTGAGTTGGTGTTGTCTAGCCCGTCAAGGCCGCCAGTTTCTGTTGAGCTACTATCTTCACTTGAATCACCAGAGCCAGAAATTGTGTCTGATGTCTCGCCAGAAGAGCTGGCAAAAACAGGCGGCGTTGTAGTAGAATCAATAGGATCAATAGTAGAAGAAGCGGAAGTTGGGAGAATAGTCGAGCCAACAGCGGATGGAGATGCAGAAGACTCTGTTGTCGGCACCCCACCAGTCGATGCAGGTGGATTCCCGACGATGTAAATGGTTGATGTAGTATGCACAGTCACAGTCTTGGTTGGACTCACCGAGCCAGCTGCTCCATTGCTGTCTGCAGCGGGTGCATTTATATACGAGTACAGATTGCCGCCGTAAACGTTGATTTTCAGAGCATCGGGGTCTGCCGGAACCATGACAAAGCTCGTACTATCGGCTGTTATTACATTCTTTACCGCGCCTGATGCTGCAGCTGCAGGTTGGCTTCCAGAAACGCTAGCAGCCCAGTCAAGATAATTGCTGAGCCGCGTGTAGTAATGCGCCTTTTCATTGTAGCTGCACAGGTCGCCGCCAAATACTGCAGTGTGGCTGTAAATTGCAGCGGGAGCGGCGCTCTTGGACTTTACTATTCTGTATGCCATACCCAGCGGAATTGAGCACTCTGGGTTGTCTGATGCTAATGCTGGCACAGTTGAGTTGCTGCAAATCATGGCATCGGCATTTGCGGCGTAGATGGCCGAGCCCGTCGTGCAAATTGCCTCTGGAATATTGGAAGTTGACTTTTTGGCCATATGGAGTGGGTTCCACGTAAGACTTTCCACGCTGGACAGCGAGCGGCGCATAAACCCAAGGGATTCCGAGCTCGTCGTTCCATTAATGCTGTATCCGGATATGTTATTTGCTTCGCTATTGCTTGTAGAGTGTATTATAGTGACAATGGGGCTTTCATACTGAACCACAGCAACGTTGTTGGCCAGCGTCTGAGCGTCAAAGTTAGGGTGCACCGTAACCCCAGAGATGTTTAGAAGGACGGACGTATCAGGGCCGTGGAGGGCTATACCCAAGCTAGATGCGTCCATAGTTTTGTTGGTACTGCTGTCGACTATGCAGTTGGCGGCCACAAATCCATAAACTCCGGTTTGCATGGCCACACTGCAGGATGTTTGCTTTGAACCGACTAGTAACACTCCATCGTACTGGGAGTCAATAATTTTGGTTGTTTTGCTTATAGCAGACGTGTCGCTGCTTTTGCTGTTGTCTGAGCTGCCTTTTGCCGAAGATTTTTCAGCCAGAGACAGCACATCGTCCTGTGCTGCCACTGTAGCAAGCGCGCACAAGCAGTATGATAAAGCGTGCACAAGATAAACGGCACGCATCTCTATATAAAAGGCGTTATGGTCAAATAAGGTATGAGAAAAATAATAGTAAGCTAAATAATAAATAATAAAAATGTTGTGAAGAAAATGAAATGATAAAGTAAAATAAAACGAAATAGTAGCGAAAAAAGTTCTTTCTCTCTCAAAAATAAGCTGCAAAAGTGTAAGTGTGCTAATGGAAAACGTTTTTATTTTTATTTTTACTAAAAGGCGCTTTGTATAATGAAATTTTCTTGCGTGAAACGACTTTTTCCTCTTGCTTTTGTTTCTTTATATATCTCAAGGGATATTCCCTTTATAAAATTAAGATATTTAAATACTTTATAAAATGGAAAAAATAAAATCTGCCTTTGCAAAATTGAACATTGGCAAAAAAAAAAAATCTTTACTGGCCATATTCACCCACGTTTACTTAATTTGCAAGCCAAAATTATAATAAAATTGAAGCTTTTTTTTACAATTTACGAAGTTGCAGTTGCAAAGCAAATGCGAGCGCGTTGGGCGCCAACATTTTAATTTTCAAACGCTATCCTATTAGTGCTATTGTGGTGAGAGGGGGAGGTGTGTGAGTACTATTGTAGTAGTGTTGGAAAGTAGGGATGGTTTTATAATTGGGTTTAATACTAGTGTTTGTTTCTAAAGTGCTACCAGCGCCGGCCTCGTCTTATATATGAGTCTCGTTGCCTTCGTTGTGCACTCCACTAGTTGTGCCCTCCGTTGGAAGAACTGGTTCCTATGAAAGTAGCCCAGGACTCTGCTATGTCATTGTTGTGGTCTTCGCTGGTGTACGCTCATGCACATATATTTCAAGACGGAAACGTGTCTGGATTTCAATAATGGCGCCTGATTCGATCCCCTATGATCTAGTCTATATTCAACCTATTAGCATGCAGGCGGGAATCTGTTTCACGATTCTCAACCTCAACATCCACTTCCATGTCCTCGGGCTGCACAACAGTGCGTTCTGGTTGTAAGCATAGTTTCTATCTTTAGATTTTATATTGCATTATGAATAGGTATTTTTATTTACCGAAATCAATTTATCATCGCTCAATCATTTGATTACCGCTTCACAAGTATATTTGATTGTAAATAGTATACCGCGGGTAAATAAATATTATATGGCCACCCTAACTTCATCATCAGCATATTTATCATCATCGGCTCCACGTTCATATTTCATATTTCATATCCCACTGCCCCTCTACCCCGCCTTCCCCCACACACAACGTGAGCAAGACTCTGGGCAGCGCAAATGGCCGTATTATTGGTCAAAAAGCCATTTTAAATATGACAAGGTAGTTTTGCGGAGGCAGAAAAAGGATATGTGATCTTTATTGTTGAGAGGATTTGACATTTACCTACTTGTCTCCGCGTGCACTTGTGCTCTAGAGCACATGAGCATGTGTTACAAAATAATACAATAATAGTGTTTCGTTTCAGAGTAACCGTGGGGGTTATACAACAGCATGCGTATATATTCACGAAGTTAGTAGGTAATGCAAATCTGAAATAATATCATGGAAGTACTAAATGTCACAGCCATCGAAAGCAAGAAAACAACTGAACCTGCTCGTACACGCAATGCAAAATTGACATCTCTCTTCTCTTTTGTCATAGCCAGCTCGTCTCACAATACAATAAAATACGATACGACACTTTGCATTTATTTGCATTATTCCTCGCACACACACATACACACCTGTATTATACTAATTGGAGTTATATAGCCAGCGACTCTAAAAGCAAGGTGCACTACTGTTTGTTTATTTTTCATTTATTAATATTTTATTTTTTTGCTTTACTTTCTTGTGATGGGGTTGTTTCGCAAGTCCAAGAAGGAAAAGGGTAAGACCGCGAACGCGAGCACGAATGACCGGCAGCAGCTGCATCTCAGGCTATGGGCATAAGCGCGCCGCACTATGGGTCGCGTCGCAGCATGGCAGATGCCGGGCAAAGCAGCTATGCCGGCTTCAGGCCTGATGGCGGCGAGAGTGGTCACAGCGGCCATGGTTCTGGCTCAGTCACTGCGGGAACGACGGTCGACCAGGTGTGCCAGGCAGCGACCGACGCCTTTATGCGCGGGGTGCCGTACTTGCGCATAAACACGTCGATCCTGGTTGCATGCCATTCTGAGGCAGCAATGTCAAGCAACTTGTTCTCCGAAGAAGCAAGCGTGGTCTACAGCGACGCCTGCTACCACGATGTAGAGGACCCGACTGCACGCGACTCTCTGGACCCTCATGTCTTTGAGCTGGTAGCCGACGCCTACGCGCACATGCGGCGGCTGCGACAAGATCAGGTCGTTGTGCTGAGCGGAGTCAGTGGAAGCGGCAAGTCGGAACCGCAAAGCTGATCTTTGACCAGCTGGGCGTGCTGGCGTCAAACTCAGGGCGACACAGCACGCGTGCGCAGTACCAGATGGCCTACGTAGGCGCGGTCGTCGAGGGGTTCTCCAGCGCAGCAACGCATGAAAGCCTGGGTGCGACGCGCGTGGGCCTGTGGCAAGAGGTGCAGTTTAATGAGCGTGGCCGCATTTCAGGCGCCAAGCTGGTGGCCTTTGGGTTGGACCGCTGGCGAGTGACGAGCCGGCCCGTCGGTGAGGGCAACTTTAACGTGTTTACGTACTTGCTCCATGGGTCGACTTCGGCCGAGCGCGCGCAATGGCAGCTGCGTCACGGCGACGAGGCCGCATTTGCGTACCTTGCTCACGAGAAAGCGCAGGGCGCGCCGGCGGCGGCATCCCCAGGCCACTGTGCGCAGATGATGGACCAGCTGCGCACGTCGCTCAAGGTGTGCGGGATTGGCGCACGCCAGCAGCAGGCGATGCTGCAGGTTTTGGCGGCTGTGCTGCATCTGGGCAACGTGCAGTTTGCCGACGCGCCCGACCGCAGAGACGAGGCCGCTGTTGTTCGCAACCCCGAGGCAGCGGCCCTATGCGCGCAGCTCCTGGGCGTGTCAGAGACAGCGCTTTGCGCGGCACTGACGTACAAGACGGCGCTAGTCGGTGGGGACCTATGCACGGTCTTTCTCAACGGCCACGGCGCACACGCGCAGCGTGACGCACTGGCCGCGCACTGTACCACTTGCTGTACTACTGGCTGATCGAGCAGCTTAACCGCAACATTGGTGACGCAGAGGCGGTCAACCACGTTGCAGTGCTGCAGATGTACGGCTTCTCGCTGCCAGCCTCTGCCGCAGCTGCCGCGTCGTTCGAGCAGTTTGCAGTCAACATGGCCAACGAGCGCCTGGGCGGCTACGTCTTGCGCGAGGTGCTCGGTACCGATTCCGGCGTTGCGCGTCTGATGCACGATGACGCTGTTGGTCTGCCGCACGTGCCAGCATGGGCAGGACGTCTGCAGCCAATGCATCTGCTGGTCGGCGACTACGCTGGGCGCCGCGGAGGCCTGATTGGCGCCATTGAGGCGCACGCAGCGGCGGGCGATCCCGTCAAGGCAGCCGACGACGTGGCGCTGATCAACAGAATAAACCGCGCGCACGGGCAGCATCCAAGCTTTGTGCCCGGCGCGCCGCCCAACGCGGGCGACCGCCAGCTGCCTCAGTTTGGTGTGCGGCACTGGCTGGCGCCAGCCTCTGTAATGTATAGCGTCGATGGCTTTTGCCAGCGCAACATGGATCTCGAGGTCAGCCCAGACTTTTACGCCTTGTTCCACGATGCCAGCCGCAGCAGCTTTGTGCGCCGCCTGTTTGCCATCGACCAGATTGCGCTGGACTACCATCCCGACGAGGAATCAACAATTGTCGGCACGTTCTTGTCGACGCGCCCATCGTCGCGCCCCACTGTGCGCAGCCGCAGGCCGATCCGACTGCTCCAGCAGACCTTGCTGCCAGTCGCCAGCAAATGATGCTGGCCGGCGAGCTGCCGGCTGTCGACTCGGCCGAACCGGCCAACACGTTTATCGGCGAAGTCAGCAGCGCGCTTGACGACGTGTTTGCGGCTGCCGACTATTGCAAGGTGTGGCATGTGCTGCATGTGAGAGCCAACCACCCATTGCAGCCTTCAGCTGGCGTTGTTGCGCCCTTTGGCAACCTGGACCGCGAGTTTGTGCGCCAGCAGGTGCACGCTCTGGGTCTGGCCGACATGGCGCAGAGGCGCACGCCGACCGAGTTTACTGTTGCCATGCCTTTTAGCACTTTTTTGCGCCGTTACTCGCCAGTAATTAGCACCGACACTGACGCAACCCCGTCGCTGCTCGTTGACCAGGCCGCCCAGGCGCAGCAGTGGATTGTCGGTCAGCACTACGTCACTGGCCATCGCCACGTATTTATGACCGAGCGCGTGTGGCGCAGCGTCGAGTTGCCGCTTCGCGTGCATGAGAACAGCGAGCGCTGGTGCGGCGGCGCGGCGGCAATCACGGGCCAGGCATGCTCGATGCGCTGGCACAGATCGACAACAACGGTGAGCTCGTACATCCCCAGGCAATGTTCAACTTTGATGACGACGCTGCCAGCACTGCCTACGGCAGCGAGGCCGACGAGTCGGCTGGCTTTGACCCCGAGGTTGATGGCTTTTTCTCGGACAGCGAGAGCCATGACGAGGACTACATCAATGGCGGTCGTGGCGAGGGAGACACAACTTCCATTCTCGTGGTGGTCACGGTTACGGAGCGACGCCATGTCCACGGGCTCCGCCAACGGTAACGAAAAGCATCAGCACAACTGGGCGCACGGTAACTTTGACGGTGACTACGGCCACCGCCAGCAGGTGACAGCCGCTGCCGCCGCGCGCGAGGGCCTGGTCGAGGAGGTTGAGACAACGCAGGCGCGCCGCTGCTGGTCGCGGACAACTAACGTGCTACCTGGCTGATCCCTGACTGGATTATCCGGTGTTGTGGCATGAAGCGTGAGGACATTCGCATGGCCTGGCGCGAGAAGGTTGCTATTTGTCTGATTATCATCATGACCTGGGGCTTTGTACTGTTTTTCATCATTGGCCTAGGCCTGCTTATGTGCCCAAAGCAGTTTGTGTACAACATGGACGAGGTTGCCGACCACACGGAGCGAAGCGACGCCTACGTTGCGCTGCGCGGCCGCGTCTACGATATTACCAACTTTATCAACCAGGAGCATGGCAAGAGCCGTGGCGGCGCGAGTCCCGAGGATATGATCATGTACTCCGGCCAGGAGATCAACGCGTCATTTCCGCTGGCACTACGCGCTGCCTGTCCCGAGCTGGTGCCCGCGCGGGACGATCCAAACTGGCTGATGTATCTAAGGCGGACATTGAGACTGAGATAGCGTCGCCCTTTGTGCACCGCGCTGGGTCGCTGGCCAACTCCAAGTCGCTGATGCGGCAGGACTTTTACAAGCGCAGTGTTGTGCCCAAAATGCGCGCCTTCAAGGTTGGCGACATTGTGTGGGATCCAAAGTTTATCCACAGCATGCACCATCGCAGCGGCCAATACTGGCGCGTCATCAACGGCGAGGTGTTTAACCTCAACTCATATTTTGCCACACGCGATGCGCCCGAGAACATCGACCAGAAAAAATGGCGCTTCTTGCACCGGCTGTTGAGTCCATCTTTGAGGACGCTGGCGCGCGCGACACAGACATTACAAAGTACTGGCGCATGCTGCCACTGAGCAAGCCTATGCGCTTGGCAAACTATCGGTGTCTCAAGACTCTGTTCTACGTCGGCAAGGTCGACACGCGTCACAGCTTCCGCTGCCTGTTCCCCAACTTTTTGCTTTTGGCGGCCGCGTGTCTGCTCATGCTGGTCATCTTGATCAAGTTTCTGGCATCGCTGCAGCTGTCCTCGCGCCGCAAGCCGCAGAAGCACGACAAGTTTGTTATCTGTCAAGTGCCCTGCTACACTGAGGGCGAGTCGTCCCTGCGCCTAACTATAGACTCGTTGGCGACGCTCGGATACGACGACAAGCACCGCCTGCTATTTATTATTTGCGACGGCAACATTGTTGGTCTGGAAACGATCGCCCAACGCCACGCATTGTGCTAGACATCCTGGGCGTCGACCCCAAGCTCGACCCGCCCCCACGCTCTTTCCGCTCTATCGGTGAGGGCGGACAGCAGCACAATATGGCCAAGGTGTACTCGGGCTTGTATGAGTACGAGGGCCATGTTGTGCCATACCTCGTTGTGGCCAAGATCGGCAAGCCAACCGAAAAGTCGCGCCCTGGAAATCGTGGTAAGCGCGACTCGCAGATGCTGCTGTGCACTTCCTCAACCGCGTGCACTTTGAGGCGCCGATGTCGCCACTGGACCTTGAAATCTACCACCAGATGAAGAACGTCATTGGAGTGCATCCATCGCTCTATGAGTACCTGCTCATGGTCGACGCTGACACAGAGGTGATGCCCGACTCGCTGACACGCCTGGTTGCCTGCATGGTTCACGACGCCAAGGTGATTGGCATTTGTGGCGAGACCCAGCTGACAAACGAGGACTTTTCGTGGACGACAATGATCCAGGTGTACGAGTACTTTATCTCCCACCACATGGCCAAGGCATTTGAGTCGCTGTTTGGGTCCGTTACTTGCCTGCCGGGCTGCTTCTGTATGTACCGCCTGCGAACGGCGCGCGGAATGCCGTTGATCATTCAAAGAACGTCGTCAACGACTACTCCGAAAACCACGTCGACACCCTGCACAAGAAGAATCTTTTGTCGCTCGGCGAGGACCGCTACTTGACCACGCTGATGATGAAGTACTTTTCGCAGTACAAGATGACATTTACAGCCGACGCCAAATGCCGCACTACGGCGCCAGACACATGGTCAGTGCTGCTGTCGCAGCGCCGCCGCTGGATTAACTCGACAGTGCACAACCTGGTGGAGTTGGTATTCCTGCCCGAGATGTGCGGGTTTTGCTGCTTCTCAATGCGCTTTGTTGTGTTCATCGATCTGTTTGGTACGCTGACAATGCCGTGCACATTGTTCTACTTGGCCTACCTGGCTTACCTGGCATATCCAAGATTGCCGACATCGGATACATCTCGCTGATCCTCATTGGCGCTATCTACGGTCTACAGGCGGTTATTTTTGTGATCAAGCGACAGTGGCAGCATGTCGGATGGATGATCATCTATTTGCTTGCGTACCCGCTGTGGTCGTTCTTCATTCCGATCTACGCGTTCTGGCACATGGACGACTTCTCGTGGGGTAACACGCGCATTGTCGTTGGCGAGGACGGCAAGCGGCAGATATTTGTCAAAGATGAAGAGCCGTTTGATCCTGATGAGATCCCCATGCGCACCTGGGGCGAGTATGAGGGCGAGATATTCAAGCGCCAGCAGCAGATCCAGGAGATGGAGGCGGTTGCACAGGCTATTGACGAGTTTGGCAATGCCGGAGTGCGCCCAGTCAGCCGCTTCACCCAAATCCCGGGCCTCGACGGGACAGCATCCCAGCAGCCGCAGCAGCGCATGTCAATGTACTCGACTGGTATGCCGGATTCACTGGCATTCGGCATGCAGCAGCAGCAGCCGTATAGCCCGGCTGCATACAGCCTCTATTTCGGCAGCATGGCCAACGGGCTCGCGCCACCACCTCAACCGCCGCAGCCGGTAGCCACGTCGATATACAACCTGATGCAGGTTCCAGCTGTCAGCCAGATGCCCGCGGACGAGTCTATCGCTGCAGCCATATCGGGCATCCTCGACTCGTCGGACCTGGCAAGCGTGTCAATGAAGGAGGTGCGCGACGAGCTGTCGCGCATATTTGGCATAGACATGTCGGTGCGCCGTGAGTTCATCAACCACACAGTGCAGGCGATGATTCAGCGCCGGTCCTAAATTTAAATTTAGTTCACATATTTCTATTATATCTTATATATTGTCGTTCCTCTATAGAAAAAACAATTTTTTGGCATTCAACAGTATTATCTACATATGATTAAAAACAAACAACTAAATGAATAAATTGAATATTGAAATATATGAAGTAATGAAAAATGAAAGCCCAGATCAAGCGTCTGTCGTGTCCTCAGTAGGCGCAGCACCAGTTGCAGCCTCTTCAGTCTTCTGCTTCTGCTTCATACGGGCTTTCATCAGGCGGTCCCTTACGTTGCGCGATAGCTTGACCGTTGGTTTTGCCGAAGTGGTAGACGCCGGGATATCGTTGGCTGGCGCCTTGTCAGCAGCGCTGGAGGAGCTCTGCAAGGACGTGCCACGCCCACGCGTGTCAGCTGGTTCCGTCGGCACATCGTCAATGTCCGAAAGCATGCCTGTGGTCATGAAGACTCGCGCAGCATTATTGTCCCTATAAGCAGCGGTGTCCACAGTGACATTGATATCGGATGCGGATCTAAGGCGCGCATAGTTGCGGCTCGGCATGTCAGAATCTACTTGCCTGCTAGTGGAGAACGTTGAGATGTTCGATGTTCCCTGGCTCCTTAAATCAAGAGAGTCTTCTAAATCGGGGGCGGACAGCGACAAGGGCAGGAATCTGTTGCCGATTGGCTTGGCTACCGACCAGCCAGCACTCACACCAGAGCTGGCAGCGTCGGCAGCAAAATTGGGCCCAGTGGCGGATGTCTTGCTGAAGGAAGAGGCTGGGCTGCCCATGGTTCTCCCACCCATGTCCTCTGATTGAGCATGGGCCGTACCGCTGTAGCTACCCCCTTGAGAAGTGGTTCCCGGGAGATCAAAGCTCAGCATCGATGGATCTATGACGCTGTGGCGTGGCATGTCCAGATAATTACGCGAGTCGTACTTCTGGGCCCCCTTGTTGTAGCCGCCCGCATAGATGCCATCGCGGTACGTCGAAGATGCCATGTCGGCGTATCGCGGCGCATGCCGCTGCGCTTGGTTTTGGCCTTGCTTATGTCTACCGCCTCGGAGTTGGGACCGGCAGACGCGCTGCGGCGAGTGAATGTAGACGGCGCACGAGGCTGCTGGTTCTGGAGCAACGGGCGGTTGGGAGCTTCGTTGAATAGGGATGGTGGCTCGGAGAACGCGCGCAAGTCAGCGTGGGCCAGCTTGCGGTCGTGGCGCGCGCGAGCAGACGCAGAAACAGATCCTGCAGAGTAGGGCTGTGAGACGATTTGCCCTGCGCCGTCATGCCCTTGCTCGACGGCAGGTCGGCAATAGTGCCACTGTCGCCGCTGCCGCCTTTGTGGTCGTCATCACCGTCGTTGTCAGTCTGCATATTGCAGTAGTCGCGATCAGTCAGCACTCTGGCGCTGGCCTTGAAAGCCGAGCCCTGGGCTGCTTGAGCGCTGCTGAAAGCGAGAGTGTTCCCAGAACAGCAGTTGACCGCGATTTGGACAAAATGTTGCCCTTGCGCCCTCCTCGCTCGACCCCGATCCCAACGGCTGTGAAATGACTGGAGACTTGGCGGGCCGGTTTTCGCCATCGGCGCCATCTGTCGTCTTCTTGGCCTTGCCCTTGAGCTTGGCCTTGATGTCAGACATGCCCGGCATTTTGTCCAGGTCGTCACCATACTCGCGCTTGTATAGCCGCACCCACTTGCGCAGCTCTCGTGCAGCACGCATCTGCCGCATTGCTCGCAGCGAGGGGTCTTCTTCAGCCTCGGAGCCATCACGAGCAGGAGGCTTGGACATTGCCAGAGCGCGGGCATGGGTAAAGGCAGCGGTGTGAATATCGCTGCTGCTGGGGTCAAAGCGCCCACGGCTGCTCTTGCCTTTGCTCCCTTTGAGGCGGCCGCTGCCAATGTGTCTTTGTCCTCGTCTTCGCCGTCCTCAATGTCACCATCTTCAAGTTTTGTTTGCGAGGATAGCGGCTGCACCCTCGAGGAACGGTTCTTTGGCGTGGCCGAATGGTGACGGTGGTGGTGAGCCCGGTCTTCCTCGTCTCCTCACCTGCAGATGCTATGGCTGCCGAGGTCGCAAACGGGCTTGCTGTGTCACGAGTCAGACTTTCGTCACTAGTCGAGCTGTCGCTGAAACCATCGTCACCATTATCAGCATTGCCACCATTGTCACCCTCGTCGTCTGAAAACTCATAGTCATGAACTCCGTAGTCTCCGTCATGATTATCCCCGGGAGAACCGTCATTCGAGTCGCTCGAGTCGCTGGACACTGGGTCAATAATGGGCACGATCTCGCCGTTTTCGTTAAACATGCGCGGGTTGAAACGCTCGATTGCAGATAGAAGCGATTCGACGCGCAGAGGCTTGGTGACGTACTCATCCATGCCCGACCACAGACAGCGGTCACGGTCACCATTCATGGCATGCGCCGTCAGCGCAATTATAGGGTGCGGAAGTCGACACCTTCGCTCTCCTCCCAATTGCGGATGCACTTGGTGCTGTCGAAGCCTCCCATGACTGGCATCTGCACATCCATCAGGATTATGTCAAAAGGCATCGGTACACAGGCAAACTTGTTGTTTGGATCGCGAACTCCCGCTGGCTTGCGACTATTGAGCTCATCCTCGAGCGTGTAGATACCAGCATTAGGGCTGCGTGCCTTTATGGCAGCACCCCCACGCTGCCCGGAATTCCGGGCTGTTTGCTGACTCCTTGTCCGCTAAGGTCCTCGCTGCTTCCAGGGATAATGATCTCATCCGCCATCAGCGGCAGGTCATCAGGTGCCTTGACCGCGGGCGGGTAGATGCTGTCAGCAAAGATCGTGCCTTCAGCATACTGGGGATGCCCATTCTCGGATTCCGACTCTGCCGGCGGCGACCACGGCCGTTGTGACTCGGACGCAGAGTCTTCACTATCGACATTGTCTGTGCTGATGTATTCTGGCGCTCATCGGCAGGTGACGGGTCGTCGGGACCCATCGCAAAGGGCGAGCGAGTCTGTATGCCTTCGAGCAGACGCTCGTTGTCACTTCCAGACTGCGAGGCCACCGACCGTGAGATTGTTGACTGCGATGGATGCCTGTCGACTGCAAAGCCGCCGGTTGCACAACTACCAGCTGCGTATCCGTCGACCTGATGTGACTGCCATAGATCTTGAGGTTACGCCTCCATTGCTCCATGACGGCCTCTACCGCCAGCTGGCCGTTCGACACAACGTCAATCTTGTGGTTGCACTTGCGAAGTAGCCGTAGCGCCAGCTTCTGGTTTACGACTTATCCTCCGCCAAAGGATATGCAGTGGGCGCTTGCGGTGCTTCTTGAGATCCGGAACATACGAGTGCAATGTGAGCGCTGGCACGATGGCGCTGGCCAGCTTGCCAAAGTCGAGCGGCATGTCGAGATAGGAGGTAATGCTGTGCTCGATGACGCGGTTGACATTAATGTTGCAAACGCCTGGCTCAACAAGATAGACAATAGGCATGACGCTGAGGTTAGATAGCCCCGACGTGCGCAGTTCCTCGGCTGTATCCAAGCTGTCGACAATAAACGTATCGAACTGCCGCTGGCCCGGTGAGCCGCGCAAGAACAGGTGGCGGGCGCTCTCAGTGCTCTCGACCACAGTTGTACTCAGGTGGAAAGCCTTGAGCATGTCACGCAGACGGTAATCATCACTTTCCACTGGCTTCTGGCACGCGTCGTAGATGATCAGCATATTGCGGTTGCGGTAGGGCAGTATGCGCTTCTCGCAGTTGGCAAAATTGGGCTCGAATATCCCAACCTTGACCGTGAATATAAAGTTGGAGCCCTCACCGTAAACGCTCTCAACGCGGATGTCACCGCCATGCAGCTGGCACAACCGTTTGGAGATGCTCAGTCCCAGACCTGTACCGCCGTATTTGCGTGTTGTCGAGCCATCAGCCTGCGTAAACGAGTCAAAGATCACAGACAGCTTATCCTTGGCAATGCCGATGCCCGTATCACGCACCGAAATCTCCAGAATCGCGTTGTCCCCGTTGGTTTCAGCCACACACTCGTGCACGAAACAGTTGACCGATATCTCACCGTCACTGGTGAACTTTACCGAGTTGCCAACCAAGTTAGTCAATACCTGCTGGATCCGGTTCGGGTCGCCAACCATGTTATCAGGTATGCCCGTGTCGCACTGGAAGTTGACAGACAGGCCCTTCTGCACCGACTTGAGTGATAGCGTTTTAAGTACACTGAGAAGCGTGTTGCGCAGCGAAAACGGGATGCGCTCAATGTTCATGTGCCGGCCTCAATCTTGGACAGGTCCAACAGATCGTCGAGAATCGTCATCAGCGAGTTGGACAGACTTGACACAATCATCAGCGAGTCGCGCTGCGCATGAGTCAGATCTGTTTCCAGCGTCATCCCAGTCATGCCATAATGCCATTCATCGGCGTGCGCACCTCGTGCGACATGTTGGCAAGGAACTCGCTCTTGGCGCGATTGGCCTGCTCGGCTATATCACGGGCCTTCACGTAACGCTCAATGCTCTCGCGTAGGTTCTTCACCATGCGGTTGATCTGGGACTTGAGCGCGTCCATTTCGCCCATCGCATCAATCGTAATAAAAGACGAAAAGTCGCCGGTAGACGCTGCCGCTGTAATCGCGGCAAAGGCACGCACCTGGTTTGTGAGGTTGTGCGCCATGTTGTTGACCTTACTCGTCATGTCGCGCCATACACCGTCAATGTCCACAACATGTGCCTGACCGCCCAGTTTGCCTCTCGTACCGACATCATAGGCAACCTTTTTGAGCTCCTCCGCAAACCTGCTCAAACGCCCAACCATAGTGTTGATAGTTGTCTTGAGCTCGCCCATTTCGCCGCTCAGTGGTGCCATTACCATCTGCGTCAGATCGCCGGCCGAAATGGCCTTGGTCACCTTGGCAATGTCGCGCACTTGCTTTGTCAAGTTGTCGGCCATCTTGTTAACGTTATCAGTGAGGTCCTTCCATACGCCATCAACATTTGGAACCAGGGCCTGGCCTCCGAGAATGCCGTCCGTACCAACCTCCTTGGCAACACGAGACACCTCGGCAGCAAACGTGCTCAGCTGCCCTACCATCGTGTTGATGGTGGACTTGAGTTCCTCCATCTCGCCGTTGAGATCGGATGTAACCATTTGCGTCAGATCGCCAGCAGCAACGGCCTTGGTGACATTGGCAATGTCGCGCACCTGAATCGTCAAGTTGTTAGCCATGTTGTTGACGTTATCAGTCAAGTCCTTCCACACGCCGTCAACACCCACGACCTTGGCCTGGCCCCCCAGTACACCATCTGTGCCGACCTCCTTGGCAACACGCGAAACCTCGGCTGCAAAAGTGCTCAGCTGGTCGACCATGGTATTGATCGTGGACTTGAGCTCACCCATCTCGCCACTCAAAATCGCGGTGACTTTTTGTTTCAGATCGCCGGCCGAGATGGCCTTGGTGACATTGGCAATGTCTCGCACTTGGATAGTCAGGTTGTTGGCCATGTTGTTGACGTTATCAGTCAGATCCTTCCACACGCCGTCAACACCTTCAACCTTGGCCTGGCCTCCAAGGATGCCGTCTGTGCCGACCTCCTTGGCGACACGGGACACTTCAGCTGCAAAAGTGCTCAGCTGGTCGACCATAGTGTTAATCGTGGATTTGAGCTCCTCCATCTCACCGTTAAGCTCCGAGGTGACCTTTTGCGTCAGATCACCCGCAGCGACAGCCTTGGTGACATTGGCGATGTCGCGCACTTGGATTGTCAAATTATCGGCCATCTTGTTGACATTATCAGTCAAGTCCTTCCACACGCCGTCAACGCCCTCAACTTTGGCCTGGCCGCCCAGCACGCCGTCAGTACCAACTTCGCGGCCATACGAGAGACCTCGGCAGCAAACGTGCTCAACTGGTCGACCATCGTGTTTATCGTAGTCTTCAACTCTTCCATCTCGCCATTAAGCTCGGACGTGACCTTCTGCGTCAGATCACCCGCGGCGACAGCCTTGGTCACGTTGGCAATGTCGCGCACCTGGATTGTCAAATTATCGGCCATTTTATTGACATTGTCTGTCAGGTCTTTCCACACGCCGTCAACACCATCAACGACGGCCTGGCCACCAAGCTGGCCCTCAGTACCAACCTCCTTGGCGACTCGGGACACCTCAGCAGCGAAGGTGTTAAGCTGGTCAACCATCGTATTGATAGTGGACTTGAGTCCGCCCATCTCGCCGTTGAGCTCGGAAGTGACCTTTTGCGTCAGGTCTCCTGCAGCAACCGCCTTGGTGACGTTGGCAATGTCGCGCACCTGGATCGTGAGGTTGTTGGCCATGTTGTTGACGTTATCAGTCAAGTCCTTCCATGTGCCATCAACACCCACGACTTTGGCCTGGCCGCCCAACACGCCATCTGTGCCGACCTCCTTGGCAACGCGCGAAACCTCGGCAGCAAACGTGCTCAACTGCCCGACCATGGTATTGATCGTTGTCTTCAGCTCCTCCATCTCACCTTTGAGCTCGGACGTGACTTTCTGCGTCAGATCTCCCGCAGCAACCGCCTTGGTCACGTTGGCAATGTCGCGCACCTGGATCGTGAGGTTGTTGGCCATGTTATTAACATTGTCGGTCAGGTCTTTCCACACGCCGTCAACACCCTCGACCTTGGCTTGACCGCCCAGCACGCCGTCTGTGCCAACCTCCTTGGCGACTCGGGACACTTCAGCTGCAAAGAGGCTGAGCTGATCGACCATCGTATTGATAGTGGACTTGAGCTCGCCCATCTCGCCGTTGAGCTCGGATGTGACCTTCTGCGCCAGATCGCCGGCGGCCACAGCTTTGGTCACCATTGCAATGTCGCGCACCTGGATGGTCAGATTATCGGCCATCTTGTTCACGTTTTCGGTCAGGTCCTTCCAAGTTCCGTCAACACCTTCAACCCTGGCTTGACCGCCCAATACACCGTCCGTGCCGACCTCCTTGGCGACACGAGAAACCTCGGCAGCAAACGTACTGAGCTGGTCGACCATAGTATTGATAGTGGTCTTCAACTCTTCCATTTCGCCGTTGAGTTCGGACGTAACCTTCTGCGTTAGATCGCCTGCAGCAACCGCCTTGGTAACCATTGCAATGTCGCGCACCTGGAGTGTCAAGTTATTGGCCATGTTGTTGACGTTATTGGTCAGATCCTTCCACGTTCCATTCACGCCCACGACTTGGGCCTGGCCACCAAGCACACCGTCCGTGCCGACCTCCTTGGCAACACGCGAAACCTCGGCTGCAAAAGTGCTCAGCTGGCCGACCATCGTGTTAATAGTCAGCTTCAGTTCGCCCATATCGCCGTTGAGCTCGGACGTGACCTTCTGCGTCAGATCGCCAGCCGAGATGGCTTTGGTTACAGTCGCAATGTCGCGCACCTGCGTCGTCAAATTATTGGCCATGGTGTTGACGTTGTCAGTGAGAATCTTCCACGTGCCATCGACGTTGGGGACAAAGGCCTGACCACCTAGCACTCCGTCAGTACCAACCTCCTTGGCGACACGCGAGACTTCGGCAGCAAACGTGTTGAGTTGGTCGACCATTCCGTTGATCGTCGACTTCAAATCCAGCATCTCCCCTTGCACGTCGATTTCGATCTTCTGCGTCAGGTCGCCCGCAGCCACCGCCTTAGTCACGTCGCTGATTATCCGCACCTATTGTATATTTCAGTCACGTTATGATAGTCATTAGAAAGGTATTGCCTGTAGGACATTTTGATCACAGACTATTGTTGTGCTTATAATTGGTTTGCCAGCACAAAAAGTACATTTCATAATAATGTTTGAGCACTTTCAAATATAATGACAAGCAACACGCATAACATTACAGGTCATTGACAGGTATCACTAGGCCATGTTTGTCGGTGAGCAACGCAGTTAGCAAGCACATTTTCCAAATAGTTGCCGCATTCGACCCCACTGGTTTCAAATGATAATAAATAACTTACCTGATGGGTCAGATTGTCAGCCATGGTGTTGACGTTCTCCGTGACTGCCTTCCATACGCCGTCAACATTAGGAACCAATGCCTGGCCTCCTAAAACACCATTGATTCCAACCTCAAGCGCGACACGGATAATCTCACGGGCAAACGTGCTCAGCTGGTCTACCATCGTGTTGATTGTCTGCTTGAGTGCGCCCATTTCTCCTTTGACGTCCACTTCAATCTTCTTGCTCAAGTCACCGTGCGCAACAGCAGTGGTGACTTCACTAATAGAGCGCACCTGGCTGGTCAAGTTGTCAGCCATAGTGTTGACATTGTCGGTGAGCCTCTTCCAGATACCGTCGACGCCCTCCACGTTGGCCTGCCCGCCCAAAACACCATCGGTGCCGACCTCCTTGGCGACTCTCGAGACTTCCGACGCAAATGTGCCCAGTTGGTCGACCATCGTGTTGATAGTCTGTTTCAGCTCGCCCATCTCGCCATCCAAAATCACAGTAACTTTCTGGTTCAAGTCACCCGCAGAAATTGCCTTGGTGACGTTAGCGATATCGCGCACTTGGCTTGTCAGATTGTTGGCCATGTTGTTGACGTTGTCGGTCAGGTCCTTCCAAGTGCCGCCAATATTTTTAAGGTTAGCCTGGCCGCCGAGGACCCCGTCCGTTCCGACTTGCAGCGCAACGCTGGACACCTCGGACACAATTTCGCGCAACTTCTCAACCATATCGTTAATTGTGGTCTTGAGGTCAAGCATCTCGCCTTGCACGTCTACGTCAACCTTCTTGCTAAGGTCGCCCTCGGCAATAGCAGTGGTAACCTTAATGATCGATCGCACCTGGCTGGTCAAGTTGTCGGCCATGATGTTGACATTGTCGGTCAGGACTTTCCATACGCCATGGACGCCATCGACATTGGCCTGGCCGCCCAGCACGCCATCAGTACCAACCTCCTTGGCAACACGCGAAACTTCGTCGGCAAAAAGACTGAGCTGGTCGACCATGGTGTTGATCGTGGACTTCAGTTCACCCATCTCGCCGTTAAGCTCCGAGGTGACCTTCTGATTTAGATTACCAGCAGCAACAGCCTTAGTGACCGCTGCAATGTCTCGAACCTGGCTGGTCAAGTTATCGGCCATCTTGTTGA
This sequence comes from Kickxella alabastrina, assembly GCF_025024165.1. Taxonomy (NCBI): domain Eukaryota; kingdom Fungi; phylum Kickxellomycota; class Kickxellomycetes; order Kickxellales; family Kickxellaceae; genus Kickxella; species Kickxella alabastrina. Next base: position 10,624 of record NW_026251494.1, on the reverse strand, counting down.
CATTGTTGGTTAAGTCCTTCCACACGCCGTCAACACCTTCGACCTTGGCCTGGCCTCCAAGGATGCCGTCTGTACCGACCTCCTTGGCGACACGCGAGACCTCAGCAGCAAACGTGCTCAACTGGTCAACCATCGTGTTGATCGTGGACTTGAGCTCGCCCATCTCGCCGTTGAGCTCGGACGTGACCTTCTGCGTCAGATCACCCGCGGCGACAGCCTTGGTCACGTTGGCAATGTCGCGCACTTGGATTGTCAAATTATCGGCCATCTTGTTGACATTGTCGGTCAGGTCCTTCCAAGTACCGTCGACACCCACGACTTTGGCCTGGCCGCCCAACACGCCATCAGTACCAACTTCGCGAGCCATACGAGAGACCTCGGCAGCAAACGTGCTCAACTGGTCGACCATCGTATTGATAGTGGACTTGAGCTCCTCCATTTCGCCGTTGAGCTCTGATGTAACTTGTTGCGTCAGATCGCCTGCAGCAACGGCCTTGGTAACCATCGCAATGTCACGCACTTGGATTGTCAGGTTGTTGGCCATCTTGTTGACGTTGTCGGTCAAGTCTTTCCACACGCCGTCTACATTTGGAACCAGAGCCTGACCTCCAAGAATACCGTCCGTACCGACCTCCTTGGCAACGCGCGAGACCTCGGCAGCAAAAGTGTTGAGCTGGTCGACCATAGTGTTGATCGTGGACTTGAGCTCACCCATCTCGCCGTTGAGTTCAGATGTGACCTTCTGCGCCAGATCGCCTGCAGCAACTGCCTTGGTGACATTGGCAATGTCACGTACTTGGATTGTCAAATTATCGGCCATCTTGTTCACGTTTTCAGTCAGATCCTTCCAAGTTCCGTCAACACCCTCAACCCTGGCTTGGCCGCCCAATACACCGTCCGTGCCGACCTCCTTGGCGACACGAGAAACCTCGGCAGCAAACGTACTGAGCTGGTCGACCATAGTATTGATAGTCGTCTTCAGCTCTTCCATTTCGCCGTTGAGTTCGGACGTAACCTTTTGCGTCAGATCGCCCGCAGCAACCGCCTTGGTAACCATCGCAATATCACGCACTTGGATTGTCAGGTTGTTGGCCATCTTGTTGACGTTGTCAGTTAGGCCCTTCCACGTTCCATCGACACCCACGACTTTAGCCTGGCCCCCCAGCACACCATCCGTGCCGACCTCCTTGGCAACGCGCGACACTTCAGCGGCAAACGTACTAAGCTGGTCGACCATAGTGTTGATTGTTGTCTTCAGCTCTTCCATCTCGCCGTTGAGTTCGGACGTAACCTTTTGTGTCAAATCGCCAGCGGCAACAGCCTTGGTCACGTTGGCAATGTCGCGCACTTGTAGCGTTAGGTTGTTGGCCATCTTGTTGACGTTATTAGTCAGGTCCTTCCACACGCCGTCAACACCCTCGACCTTGGCCTGGCCTCCAAGGATGCCGTCTGTGCCGACCTCCTTGGCAACGCGCGAAACCTCGGCAGCAAACGTGCTCAACTGGTCGACCATCGTATTGATAGTGGACTTGAGCTCGCCCATCTCGCCGTTGAGCTCGGATGTGACCTTTTGTGCCAGATCACCGGCGGCGACAGCCTTGGTGACGTTAGCGATGTCGCGCACCTGTAGCGTCAGGTTGTTGGCCATGTTGTTGACATTGTCCGTCAGATCCTTCCACACGCCGTCAACGCCCTCAACTTTGGCCTGGCCGCCCAGCACGCCGTCAGTACCAACTTCGCGGGCCATACGAGAGACTTCGGCAGCAAACGTGCTCAACTGGTCAACCATCGTATTGATAGTGGACTTAGTTCACCCATCTCGCCGTTAAGCTCCGAGGTGACCTTCTGATTTAGATTACCAGCAGCAACAGCCTTAGTGACCGCTGCAATGTCTCGAACCTGGCTGGTCAAGTTATCGGCCATCTTGTTGACATTGTCTGTCAGGTCTTCCACACGCCGTCAACACCCTCAACCTTGGCTTGGCCGCCAGCACGCCGTCAGTACCAACTTCGCGGGCCATACGAGAGACCTCGTCGGCAAAAAGACTGAGCTGGTCGACCATCGTGTTTATAGTGGACTTGAGCTCACCCATCTCGCCGTTCAGTTCGGACGTGACCATTTGTGTCAAATCGCCGGCGGCAACAGCCTTGGTCACCATCGCAATGTCGCGCACTTGGATTGTCAAATTATCGGCCATCTTGTTGACATTGTCGGTCAGGTCCTTCCAAGTACCGTCACACCCTCGACCTTGGCTTGGCCGCCCAGCACGCCGTCAGTGCCAACTTCGCGAGCCATACGAGAGACCTCGGCTGCAAAAATGCTCAACTGCCCGACCATGTCGTTTATCGTTGTTTTTAGCTCGCCCATCTCACCGTTGAGCTCCGACGTAACTTGTTGCGTCAGATCGCCTGCAGCAACGGCCTTGGTAACCATCGCAATGTCACGCACTTGGATTGTCAGGTTGTTGGCCATCTTGTTGACGTTGTCGGTCAAGTCTTTCCACACGCCGTCTACATTTGGGACCAGAGCCTGACCTCCAAGGATACCGTCCGTACCGACCTCCTTGGCAACGCGCGAGACCTCGGCAGCAAAGTGTTGAGCTGGTCGACCATCGTGTTATAGTGGACTTGAGTCCGCCCATCTCGCCGTTGAGCTCGGAGGTGACCTTCTGGTTCAGGTCACCGGCAGCGACCGCCTTGGTGACATTGGCAATATCGCGCACCTGAAGAGTCAAGTTGTCGGCCATCTTGTTGACATTGTCAGTCAAGTCCTTCCAAACGCCGCCGACGCCCTCGACCTTGGCCTGGCCGCCCAGTACACCATCCGTGCCAACTTCGCGGGCCATACGAGAGACTTCGTCAGCAAAAGGCTCAGCTGGTCGACCATGGTGTTTATCGTGGACTTGAGCTCCTCCATCTCGCCATTGAGCTCGGAAGTGACCTTTTGCGTCAGGTCGCCCGCAGCAACTGCCTTGGTGACATTAGCAATGTCACGCACCTGTAGCGTCAGGTTGTTGGCCATGTTGTTGACATTGTTTGTCAGGTCCTTCCACACGCCGTCAACCCCCTCACCTTGGCCTGGCCTCCAAGGATGCCGTCTGTGCCGACCTCCTTGGCAACGCGCGACACTTCAGCGGCAAACGTACTAAGCTGGTCGACCATTGTGTTGATAGTAGACTTGAGCTCGCCCATCTCGCCGTTGAGCTCTGAAGTAACTTCCTGTGTGAGATCGCCGGCCGAAATCGCCTTGGTGACATTGGCAATGTCGCGCACTTGGATCGTGAGGTTGTTGGCCATTTTGTTGACGTTGTCCGTCAGGTCCTTCCATGTGCCATCCACACCCACGACCTTGGCCTGGCCGCCCAGCACGCCGTCTGTGCCGACCTCCTTGGCAACACGCGAGACCTCGGCTGCAAACGTGCTCAACTGACCGACCATAGTGTTGATTGTTGTCTTCAGCTCTTCCATCTCGCCTTTAAGCTCGGACGTAACCTTTTGTGTCAGATCGCCTGCTGCAACAGCCTTGGTTACAGCTGCAATGTCTCGCACCTGGATCGTCAAGTTATTGGCCATGTTGTTGACGTTATCAGTCAGATCCTTCCACACGCCGTCGACACCATCAACTTTGGCTTGGCCGCCGAGCACGCCATCAGTGCCGACCTCCTTGGCAACTCGGGACACTTCGGCGGCAAACGTACTAAGCTGGTCGACCATTGTGTTGATAGTAGACTTGAGCTCGCCCATCTCGCCGTTGAGCTCTGAAGTAACTTCCTGTGTGAGATCGCCGGCCGAAATCGCCTTGGTGACATTGGCAATGTCGCGCACTTGGATTGTCAAGTTATCAGCCATCTTGTTGACGTTGTCAGTGAGAATCTTCCATGTGCCGTCAACACCTACACCTTGGCCTGGCCGCCCAACACACCGTCTGTACCGACCTCCTTGGCGACACGAGAGACTTCGGCAGCAAAGGTGCTGAGCTGGTCAACCATGTCATTGATGTCTGCTTAAGCTCACCCATTTCGCCGTTGAGCTCGGATGTAACCTTTTGATTCAAGTCACCGCAGCAACCGCCTTAGTCACGTTGGCAATGTCGCGCACCTGGATCGTTAGGTTGTTCGCCATCTTGTTGACGTTATCAGTCAGGTCCTTCCAGATACCCTCGACGTCTGGCACTACGGCCTGGCCGCCCAGCACGCCATCTGTTCCCACCTCCTTTGCAACACGCGACACCTCGCTCGAAAAGGTCTTAAGGCGGCCAACCATGTCGTTGATCGTGTTCTTCAGGAACTCCATTTCACCCTGGCAGTGGATGTCAACGACCTTGCCGAGATCGCCCTCTGAGACAGATGCAGTGACCTCGCTGATTGTGCGCAGCTGGTGCGTGATGTTGTGCGCCATATTGTTCATGCTGTCGTCATGTGAAGCCACACACCGCTGACCCCGTGTACCTGCGCCTGAGTGCCGAGGCGCCCTCCCAGCCGACCTCGTATGAGATCCGGGTAATCTCGCCAGCAAACATGCTGAGCTGGTCGACTAGCGTGTTAATCGTAGACTTGAGTTCGGCCATCTCGCCCTTTAGCGGTGATATCACCTTCCTGGTCAAATCGCCTGCAGCTACTGCCTTGGCAACGCTAGTGATGTCGCGCACCTGCATGGTGAGGTTGTTAGCCATGTTGTTGACGTTGTCGGTCAGGTCCTTCCAGACTCCATCAACATTGGGCACTATGGCCTGGCCGCCGAGCATGCCATGGACACCACCTCAACGGTGAGGCGTATCAGCTCACCCGCCATTCCGTCAATTGACGTGACCATGCTGTTGATTGTGGTCTTCAGCTCGAGCATCTCGCCCTGCGCTTCTACCTCGACGAGCTGCGCCAGGTTGCCGCTGGCCACGGACTTGCACACCTTGGAAATGTCGCGCACCTGGTTCGTAATGTTGTCGGCCATGTTGTTGACGTTGTCAGTAAGCTGCTTCCACACACCGTTGACGCCAGGCACGTTAGCGCTGACGCCCAGAATGCCCTCCGTGCCAACCGCGTGAGTGACGCGGGTCACTCCATCGAGAATGCGCTCAGCTGGTCGACCATGCCGTTGATCGTCGTCTTCAGGGCGAGCATCTCGCCGTTGACCTTGATGTCGACCTTCCGCGTCAGATCGCCGTTGGCCACGGCATTGCACACTTGCGTGATGTCGCGCACTTGCGCAGTCTGGATCCTCGACATCATATTGACCTCCTTTATAAGGTTGAGCCAGGTGCCGCTCATGCCTTCGGAGATCAGCTGCATGCCGAGCTTTCCGCGAATGCCGTCGTTGCATGCAACTTCAAAGAGCTGGTGGGTGACAAACGACAGCAGCGACATCATGCAGTTGACGCGCTTGGCCAGGCGCCGCGTGTGAGTAACGGGCCGGCCGTCGGGAGGTGTCGCGTCCCGGTCTAGATCGAGCCAGGCCATGCGGCGCGGGAAGGCGGGGTCGTTGGCAGCTCTTTCCTCATCGGTTTGGCAGCGGCTGCACTGGACACGCAGGCTAAAGTCGCCGTTATTACAGCATTGGCAACACGCTCGCACGCCTGGATGCACTCGAGCATGCGTCGTCTTCGGTAGCCGCTGGCACAGGTATCTCGGCGGGTTGTGGCACGGTTTTCTTGTGATCGAGTGGGGTAGGGCAATTGCAAGGGGCAACCAGTTTGCCCGGCCGGCTGCGCTGTGCTCCGAGGGCGATGGGGAAGCACCTCCAGCAGGCAAGAACGTGGACCACCAGCGAGGGGTGTTCGCCGGCTGCTGGTGATCGACGCCCTGCTGCGCCAGATCGCGAGGGCTTTCAATAACTGATGCGTTGTAAGGCAACATCGGCGAATTGACAAAAACGTCAACCGGGGCGTCGGTGCCAGACTCGGTCTCACCAGGCATAGGGCACCCAAGCTCCGCCAACTTGTCCGACTGCTTCTGCAAGTGCACAGCCATCAGCGACAGGTGGCCCTCGTACATGGCCTTCATATTAAGCAGTGCCTCCTGGCGCTCGATGAGATGCCGCAAGCCTTGGACCATGCTTTCGGTGGTGTGTTGCAGCGGATTCTGCAGCCGCAGCGGTGGCACTTGCTGAGAAGATTCAATGTCGTACCACACAGGCGAGCTGCTGGCATCGCAAAAGCTGGCCGCACCACTGGAGCTGCTGCTCGCCACACTGATTCTGTCCGCGTCATCATCATCATCGTCGTCGACTACATCATTGTCGCCTGAATCCAGTCTGCCGAGTTCAAAACGGTCCAAAACTCCCAAAGAGTCAGCAAAGTTGCCCTTGTCCAGCTGGGACAGACACTCGCCAATTGCTGAGACCAGGGTAATCATTTGCGGTGAGCGCGGGAGAGAAGCGGGGTCGGCAGCGGCGGTTTCAGTTGGTGTTTTTGTTGTTGATGCTGTTGTTGATCGTTATGTGTATCGCTCGCACCTGCCTGAAACTACAAACACATACATTCAAAAACAAAACAAATAAGTTGATTCTTTGCATATTTTTATTCAGTGGTTGTGCTTTGGCATATATACTCGGTTCCATATGTCAATATTCCTATTACTTCTGTTGGCACCAGAATACTTGTGGAGCACTCTGCTTGCATACATTGAAAAGTTGCGAGGAATTTGCCACCAAATTGGTAGTGTTTCCAATAAATTCGAGCTGTTGTTTCTTGAATGTCGAAGGCTGATTTGTGTGTACAAATAGAATATAATCGCGGAATTTTAGTCGTATTTTTGTGCTATTGAGTCAAAAAGGCAAATGCAAGAGTATAAAAAATAAGTAAAAAATCAAGCTACATATTTTCTTTACTTCTGACTTGGTTGTGCCGTCAGGCTGCTGGCCAACATGTTGCTGGCACTACTGGTGCCTTTTTTATTAATGCGGTTTAGTGATTGGTCAAGTTTCCAGTCAAAATTAATAGGTGACTAGGTGCTCTCACGCCTGCAAGCAAGCATTGTCATGTTCGGACATGTTTGGACATGTTTGGCCAGCAGGCCACTCGCTCATTGTGGTGATCCCGAAAATATGATATAACGCGGCATTGATATTATTGCAGTTGGAGTCGCTGCTACGAAGCTGGGCCATTGCAATAGTGCCAATGTACTCCCAGCCGGAAATACAAACGGAATTTGCGCAGGAACAGCGTATAACCTAGCCACAGTCACTGTTGATTCAATTGCTTTCATGCGAGATTGAGCACAACAAAAAAGCCTCGTTACTATGCGAGGTTATGTTCGCACCATCTGGCGGATATACATTTTTGAATTCAATCGCAAAGCCGTGCGTGTGAGTGATGTGAGTGTTTATTTGGCGGCTTGATATCTACTAAATGCGAGTTTGGAATGATGAGCAGGGTTGAGGCAATTTGCGCTTGGGTGCACTATCGGAAAAAATACTACAAGACAAAGCGAATCCATGGTTAGTGTCGGGGAAATTAGGATATCCAAATGGCGTTCCATCGTCGCAAGCAGTGGTGCAAGAACAGGAGGCCAAAATAGGCGCTGCGCCAGTCGAAAGCCAATTATGCGTGCTTTTATTTACTATCTGCTTTTGTAACCCCTTTCCAACTGGCTCTGGTGTGTCCTGATGAGGTTTATAATCCAATGTGTTGCTCTATATTGTTGTTTGTTAAATAAATGATACGGGCAGCCCAACCATTATTTAATTTATTGTTTTTCTCTTTTTTATGGCATTTTCAATTTTATTATAATTATTTGTTGAAGCTTTATCCCATGCACAATCAAAGGCAGTAGTTACTCTACCCCGCTCCCACACTTCCGCTTCCTTTATATCTCTACATACCAATAGCAATACAACCTACTGCGCCACTGATAGACATCAATTCAAACAACCACACAATTCAGTCGCTGCTGCTGCCACTCTGTCTGTCGCTTGAGGGCTGGTGTTAATGAGTGAGTTCAATAAATGTACTCAAAACTATATTCAAAAACTACTGATATAGAAGAGACCAAACTAGTGAATGTTGTTTTGCCCTTTTTATGACTTTGAGTCTTAGTGCTCACAAAGAAAGGCAACTGATGGGCGTTGGGGTACAAAGGAAATGTGTGCCCAACACCATTGCTGAGTCGAAATGGGTCTATGAGAAGGGCATAGTGAGGATGCCATACACAATTACATAGACCACTCGACAATATCTGATGGAGGAGTGTTGACTGGTTAATCTAAAGACAATCAGCACCTTTGTGAATAGTTCCAAAGGCATGAACGAACAACAATTAGTTTTGTGATTCCTTCTCTTTTCTTAAGCTGGTTTTCGAAGATATTAAAGGTATTTTTATTTTACATACATCTTTTCCATAAGCTTAAAACCAGGCTAATAAAATTAAATCTGAGCACTCGATCTGCCAGCTAGAGCATCAAGCGTGGCCAGATGGCTGCTGTGCATATCTGCCATCATCATTGCTGTTTGTCTAAAGTCACCTTGGCAAGCTGTTATCTTCATCTTATCATGGATTTGGTAGTCGGGGTGTTTGTTGAGATTGGAGTTCTCATCAACAGTTAGCGTTTCTTAGGCGTCAAGGATCAACTTGTTTCCCGTTCAATCCGAAGGCTGCACTGTTCCTTGTACCAGTCGTCCTGTTTGTTTATGCTCTCATTTACAAAAACTGTTGCTTGATTTTGCACACTCTCCCTGGGGCTTCTTGGCCAGCGTTATGTACCTGTCCTCTGTCAGCTCCTAATGAATGAAAATTGAATATTAATTTGGAACGGGTTAAATGAAATATTAGAAAACACCCAACGCGCACAAAACAATGCCTTTTGAGGGGACTAATTATACTAAATTTTAAATGATGTGGTTTGATAAAATGACAAATTCCTCTGTCAGCTCCTTCCAGCCCATCTCATATTCAGGTCCAGCTTCTTGTCCTGATAGTGGGCGTCCACACACTTTTGAGTTTCTCCAACATACAATCTAGTGGTGCTGGATACACCTGGAGTCTGTTGATTGTTTCAGGCAAGTGATCTTGAATGGGTCTTAAAGGTCCAAGTGAAAGTTCTCTCGCATTCAGAATTTTATGCTTCCGTCATGGACACATGAAACATGTGGCTCTGTGTCTCAATTGGCCTGACAGCCAGGCGACAGAGCATAGACGCATCTCTGGTTCAGTGTACGCGTCAGGGAAGCATATTTTTTACAGCAGTAAATGGCAGGGCCACTATGCTCCAAAAAAAGCAACAAAAGCTAAAAAATCAATGCACAACAAAGAACAATGCTGGTTGGAAATTAATCCGTAAATATAATTATTTCTTGTTTCCATATTTCAGCCAACCAAATGCAAGCATGAGAAGCTCAAATTTTTTGTTTATATTAAAAAATTGTTTTTTGTTTTTGGCGCAATCCATCGCAACAAATTTCACCTTTGCAACTTTCCACCTTTGCTTTACTTTTAATATTTGCTTTTTTCCAATTCGCACCATTTCGTTCAATTTGTTTTTTTCTTCACTTTTTATTACTTTTACCATACCTCAGTGCTTATCACACACACACACACACACACACACACACTCTCTCTCTCTCCCTCTCTCTCCCCTCTCTTTCTATTTCCCTTTCCTTTCTCTCAATGATGTCTGAGCTAGCTCCTCCGAATAAGACCCCGCCGAATCAAATAGGCGTAAGTACTTCAATATAAACGGATCGTTATGATATTGATGAATTGTTTGTTGTTGTTTATTCTGCGTGCATATAAAACTAATTCGGACACTAATTTAAAACATTTTGTTTTTTTTTATTAGAACAGCAAGACAGGTGGTACTTTCCAAACGCCCCAAAAAATCAAAAAAGGAGGAACTGCCGCCCGGGGAATCGGAGCCCCCCGAAGTACGCGATAAGCGCCGTCAGCGGCTGCTGAAATGCCTTGGCGATAACATAAACACAACTATCTGTTCAATGCCTTTGTTGAATCTCTGGGTGTGAAGGAGCGGTATGAACGGTTCATCAAGGGTTGGCCCAATCTCTTCCTCGACATAGCTAGGGGGTCGCCAGTGGCTGATGGCAAATGCATCGTAGCCAATACACGTCGTTCGAATACTAGACTCAAGAATTTGCTCGTTACTGACGTTTTCAAATCTTACTTGAATGAGTTGATGGGGTTGACTAAGGAAGCTCGTTTGGTCAAATATTTTATCTTCCTCTTCAACGAGATGGTCGATGTGGTTCATGACGCAAATAAAGATATTCCAGCAGGCGGAACTTTAATCCCAGACTGCAAGCTTAAGCTGAAGGACTATCAGCTTAAGGTTATACCAAAGACTCCGCACAAGCCAGATATCGCGTTTTACTACAGAGGCTACACAGAGGAGAATGCTCATTCCATCCATGCTATACTCGAGGCTAAGATGGATCCAGATCTCAGCGGACCTATAGAGGATACTCGCGGCCAGCTCGCAGATTACGGCCATTTGCTTAATGATAAGCAGGCAACCCGCACGTTTGCGCCTGTCTTCTACCTCCATGGGCACCTCCTGACGCTTCATGCATATTATCGTGATAAACTGTACATCGTCAAGCTTGGCCAGCTGTGCTTTGATACGAATAGCCCGACGTCTGATGGAGCTGAAGAAATCCAGACATGCCTCATGCGGTTCTGGTT